>NC_063215.1:110340376-110640376 GCF_020740725.1 Corvus hawaiiensis | reverse complement strand
TCAGGGAGGGCTCCCTCGGGTGGGGAGCGCACCCCGGCTGCCTGCGCTTGTGTGTGTGTCTGTGCCGCCCTAGTGCAGTCGGGTTGCGGCTACACCTCCGGGCTCTCTTGGAGCCGGCAGCTAAACCTGACAGGAAACACCGTCCTAGGTGAATAAAGAGGTGGTGCAAGAGCTGATCACCCTCTGGTGAGAAGCCAAGCTCTCCAAATGCAAGGTGATGATAGTGTTCTATTTCTAGCTGCATTGAATCAGTTGCTGGGTTCCTACAGAGGCTTCTGCTGGCCGCTAGACACCAGGGGACAAGAAAAGACACGATTGTCTGAAATCCAGGTACTCCTCATTTCTGGAAGTCTAGGGAAAGGCTGCCATCTGCTGTATTGCAAAGCGGTTGCTGGAAATACATCTGACTTAAATGCCATCAGTCGCGTTGAAGCTGAGATGAGCTCAGGGTAGGAGCAAAGTAAAACAAGCGAAGACAAACTGCACTTAAAGACGTGGTGATGCTTTTCACAGAGATCCCTCTCCTAATGACGGCTGTTACCGAGCATGCCCTTACAGGAAAAAAGTCTTCCCACCTGCTTTAAACCCTGGGATTTTCTGTCAAGGTCAAAGACAGGACTGAGGCACCGTTCAGAAAGCTGCTGGCTGGGCCAGCCTGCAGTGAGGGTGCTGCTTCCTCAATTTAATCTAGGCACCCACATCATTCCACAGTCTTTCAGTCACAGAATTTTAAAATGTGTGGTTTTCCTCTCAGAACTATGTGTGTGATACCTACACAGGCAACAAGTGAACTTGGCTGTGCCCTCTACCCACAGATCTTGCAACGTAGAGCAGAGCAAAGTCTAAAAACATCTGTAGCTCAGGGCCTTTATCTCTGATCTTTAAAATAAAACTTGTACTGAACCCTGTGGTATCTAGAATCAAATTCTTCTCTTTAAAAGCCACTAAGATGCCAGCCCTGCTCCCTCGGTACCAGCTTGGTCTGCTTTTTCTGCACTTTTTTTCTTTTTTTTTTCCAACCATCACTTTGAAACTGCACATTCTGACTCACAAGTAATCTCAGAAACAAGAGCTTTCTGCTTGCCTGAGGTGCTGCTTGGACCAGACTGTTTCCCATTACACTTTCCTGAAAGCATCCCACCAGAATCCCTCCTTTTTGTAATGCTGGAGTGGCCGTGGCTGGATTCAAAGGGAGCACTGCACATAACAAAACTAGCCTGGAAAGCTGATGTAAAGAAAGCCAGAGTCCCTGATGACTCAGGTATTAATGTACTCCATCGGAATAAACTGCTATCTGATAACATGGGCTCACTCCAGATACAGAAGAAAGAGCTTTTAATTTTTTGCAGCCTCTGCTGGAGACCGAGAGAACCAAGAACTGTGTGAAATGCAGCCACATCTGTGGCATGTCTAAGGTGCTGAGGAATGACTTGGAGCCAGGAGGAGCTCTGCTACCCTTGCAGACATGGAGGAATATGTGCCAGGGCATTCAGGAGCAACAGGAGAGACTTGGCATCCCAGTTTTATGGGCTGTCCTTATGTTATGGCAGTGTCTTGAAAGAGTCTGTTAAGAAACTGTCCTAGAAAGAGCCATGTCAGGTGGTGGCCCTTGAGGTGGGCCAGTCATGTCTTCTCTACATAGGTCTGAGCCCGAGGACTGCCAGTTAGTATTTGGTTGACATGATAAAAATAATCTTCAAAATTGTCATCTGTGTTAATCTGGAGAGCCAGTAAAACTTCCAGCCCATTCTGCATGTTCCTAAGCTCCTGTCTTGAACAGTTCCTCGTGGCACTGAGCACCATGCTCCACTTAAACAAGGCCTGGAAGTATGTTCCCTGCTACTGGCATGAAATATTCAGTCTTAATATCCCTTCACATTACTTAAGACAAGAAGAGTAGAAACTATCCATCTGCCTTCTCTGCAGTGTTCATTATTTTACATATTTCTTTTATATCCCTTGCTTCCTCCAAGGAGAGCTTTTCCTCGAAGTTTGGTTGTTCCTATCATTGTTTAATGCTACTCTTTTAGAGACAAGATTATCCACTACACTCAGGGTTCCTGGGGGACCTGCCCCTCTAATTACATCTAATCACTATTTTCCCTCACATTCCCTACGGATTGCAGTACCATCTTTGGTTTTTTACAAGCCGAGCAAAGGTTTTCTGTGGAAAACTGAAAGCCAGTGGTACCAGGATCCTGTAAGCAAGGACCTTCTAAAATACTGCAACATCCCAAGAAAGAAGCCCAGATATTCCTAGAGATGACTCAGCTTTTACAATAGTTGGCTGCTAGTTCTGCCACTGAGCAGTAATAAGCATTTCCTTATTTTTTTTGTCTCTTGTATCTGGGAAAACATTGAGCTTCTTTGTTCTTTTTACTGTTTATTTTCTACAGCACAAAACTCACTGTTTCCCATTTCTTTTCCAGGAAGACTCCACAGAAGACTCCTGAGCTGGCCTGAATGTAGGAAAAAACCCTATCATATTTCTCTTGTTTTGTAGGAATGCCAATTTAACTCACATAGATGAAAAAGTAGCAGTAGAAAGAGTTTCCTGGCTAAAGCTACTTGGGGTTGGAGTTTTTCCCTGGGAGAGCCTTTGTGGGACTCTGTCCTGTGTGCCCAGGGTAAGGGTGTTTGTTGGGCTGAGTCACGCTACCCTGCAGAGCTGACGTGGCCCTTGGCAATCAGTAGGAAGCACAGATAACGGAAATGCTCCCATAAAAGCAGACTTTATGGACATAAGCTGTACTTGAGGAGGTAGAGAGACAACAGATCGAGTGAACTATGGTTGACTGACTCACAGTTTCCTCACCTCATCAGCTCTGCTGGTGAAGCGACGGCTGTTCTTACCCACAGAGCACGTTCAGGCTGAGAATAGCATGGCTCACAAGCCCAGCCATGCCTCGTGCCTTAGGGAGCTTTGTTGTGCTTTAAACCAGCCTTTCTTCTCAAAGTCTCCAGAAATCACCCACTGAGTCTCCTACGGTCTGGAGGAGAGGAGGTTTCTCAGGCTGGACTGGTGTTGTCACTGCCACCACAGGGTTTAGCAGAAAGGTGACAGAAAAGCAAGCAGCAGGAGGCAGCCCCATGGCTGTCAGCCTTTCCTTCTGATCCACAAAGATGATGCAGCTCTAGTTTATTTTTCCCAAGGGGAACAGAGGGCTTTGCTGTTAATACAAAACACAGCAGAAGAGTAACAACATTTAGCTCAGAGAAAACGTCAATGAAGCATAAGGTAGAAAATCAAACAGTTTGTTACTTTCCCTGTGTGAGCAGATAACAAGACTCTTTTCATTGCAACTGGAAAACATTAAAGGTCATGGGAGGGTGCTCAAATGTCACTTTGGGGTATGGTTTTTCCCTGCATCTCTGACACAATTAATCACTGGCTTTGAAAGTACCTCTCTGGTGCAAGAGAAACACAGACCTGAGGTTTTCAGTTAGATCAGGGCTTCCTGGGCAAATGTCAACTGAGGGGTGATCCAGCTGTATGTAAAGGTCATTTCATGCTAAGCAACTGATGCAAAAATTCTTCTTAAGGCTGCTCTGAGCAATTCAGAAATGAACCTGGCAGGATAGCTCCTTGACTCAGTGAAGACACTGCAAGAACACTGTTGTGAACCTCAGCAGCTGAGCACTGAGGTCAGTCCTGCACAGCCAGACTTGGCTCTGGCTCAGTTTGCTGACCAGGACTGGACACATTTCAGCAGTGAGTGGACCAACCCATGATTCATACACGGGAGACATGGAAAATTGTATCCATGCTGCAGGACTCACCTTCAGCCTCAGGCTGACCCAGAGGGCTAGAAAGGGGAAAACTGGTTTACCACTAAGCCTGTGGGAAGGGCTTTCCCCTCAAAACCGGTGTCTGTAGTTAATCACACACAGCTGCTTCGCTGCTGGGGATTCCCTTTCCTTTTGCCTCTTCCCTCCCATCTGTCTCTTTGCTAATGGAAAGTGGTTTTGTAGATACTCTCAGGTCCAATTCCAGAAGGTCAGACTACTGAAAGCAAACAGGGAACTCCGTTTGGACAAATCCAAACTTTCCAACTTACTTGTGAGTGGTTGAAGGAGCCATGGACATACCCCCAAGCAGCTGGCAGGAATGCCATCCTCAACCCACACAGCCGAGGACTTTTGTCTGGGTCAACAGCAAGTAACATAAAGCAGAACCCCTGAGGAGGACAGGACTAACATCACCTCCCTCCTACAGCCTCTCCAACTTCCTTACCTTTATCCACATGACTGAATTCTGCAAACTCAGTCCTTCTGCAGTCTGGATCAATACACAGCAATCAGTTTTACATTATGTCCATGATCTCTTTGCTCACTTTATTGCTGTTGTGTCATATTTTAGAGACAGACTGTCTCCAACTAATGTGATCCCCAAGGGGAAAAAAAAACAGAAAAAACCCCAAACCACCATGTTTTGCCCATGAGGAGTGTGTCAAATGTATGTCTGCAGTCTGAGCAGAGAGGAGGCTGTAAGGCACAGAGAGATTTCTGCCAGGTAGTGGAAAATATGCTATAAAAATATTGTGAGTCACGTTTACAGGTTGCTGGAGGGAAAACCCCATTGGCTTCCTAACAAGCACTTAATATTTAACATAGTTGTGGTTTTTGACTGCTTTTGTTGTTCCAGCTTCCAATGAAGTCTGTTTGAGCTGTGCCGAGCCAATACTAACTCCAGAAAGCCAAGGATGGGATTTTCAAGTATGAGAAGGTACATCTTTATTTTCTAAAGCATGGCTATGGAAGGTATAATGGATGACCACTGACACCAAAGTCCACAGTTATGAAGTAATAGTAATATTAAACTAGTCTTTCTTTCCGGTGGTATCACATTTTCTGCTCTTTAAACTCATCTTTTCAAAGGGTGAACACTGGTCACGTCAGACACGTCTCTCAAGGAAGTCATCAAGGCGTCCCTGATCCTGGTGATACTTGCTTAGCATTTATTGGCTGAGTCTACAAAACAAATTGTACTGAACAAACCTCTGCCAACCTTGACCACCAAGGAGCAAAACATCTTCAGCCCAGTCTGTCTGGGGCCAGCACCAGACACAAACACGAGTTAGTGAGCTGCAAGCCCAGGCGTGAACCCGTGTAACCCATGGACTTCCACACTGGTGCGTTCACACAGCCTACAGCCACATGCTTCTCTTATTAAATACAGCCGGAACTGCTGCTATTCATTAATCCGAGTTTCCCTGTGTTTTGTTGACTGCCACAGGGCTACGGCCGAGGATTTAAGCGTGTTCGAGGCACCATCAGGCGTGAAGCTGCTATCGCCTCACTGCGATCTAAACCTGTATTTCAGCATCTTCTGTAGCCTGACGGAGAATTACAGCCTAAAACATAAATCTGAGTAAAACCGGCTGCGGAGCACCCGCGGGGGGTTTGGTGACGAGGCCTCTCAAATGCCGGCCCGGGACGCGGGCACTGCGGGTCCCCGCGCTCCAGAACCGCAGCCCCGGCGGCGGCGCGGCCCCTTCCGCCGGCCTTGGCCGCGGCTCCTCCCCCGGGCGGTGGCAGAGGCGGGGCCTGGTTCCTCCCGCCGCCGCCCGGGCCCTTCCTGCGCCGCCCTGCGCGGGGGCACCGACGTGTCGCGGCGGAGGAGCCGCGCTAGGCCGCGCATCCCGCCCGGCGCCGCAGGTACAGCGCGGGGGGCCCGCCCGCCGCCGGCCCCGCCCCCGCCCGCCGCCGGGGCTCCCCCGGGGAGCGGCCGGGAAAGTTTAATTTCCCCGGGCGCCCTTTGTGTGGGCGGCCCGGGCGGCCTGGGCCGGGCGGCGGAGCGGAGGGACGCGAGGGGAGGTGGGCGGGGGGGACTGCCCGCGGCCCGCTTTGCCTCCTTTCCTGCAAATCCCCGTTCTGAATTTCCATGGTAACCCCCCGGTGGGCAGCGGGCGGTGCCCGGCGGGAGGTGCGGGGAGGGTGCGGAGGTGTCGGCGTGAGGCCGGGCCTCCCTCATGCGGTCACTGTCCCGCAGGTCCCCGGTAGCATTCCCGACGATGCCACGGGGAGAGATATGACGACGGCCTCCGGGAGATACTCCTGGCGTGTTCTCCATAAGGTATGGCCGGCGCGGGAGCTAACGTTTAGAGCAAGTATTTGGTGTTTTCCTCTGGCGCATGGCAGCCAGGATGGACTGGGATGTGGAGCGCTAAAGGGCTTGCTGGTTCCATAAGCCATTTGGGAATGCGATGGTTCCTGGGTTTGTAGATGATCCTAAAATTGAGTGATGGGAAAATTAACTTCTTGCATTTCCTTACCGTAATTTTTCAAAGACGGTATGTGATGTTGAGATATACATACATGTGCATGTAAGATACCAACCTTCTACACTCCCAACAGAAACTCCCCCCTGACTGTCCAGTTTGGGCCTTAGTATGTTGCGGATTATCTTTTTCTTCTCTGTTTTTCTTATATTTTTCAAATACTTAGGATTGCTCTTACAGGACATAGAGTTATCACAATCAAGTGTAAAAAAGTATAAAATGCCTGTTTTAAAGTGCATCAGAGTGATTACTGGGCTACAGATCTGCATGTATTTATTTTTTTGAGTTTCTAGCATAGGTGGTGTATTGACTTCACTGTCTTACCTGTACTGATGAAGTCCCGAATGAGAAGTGCAATGGACTTGTGGAGCTGTTGCTGTGCAACCCTGTGAGAAATTGCTGTCTTACTGAAAAACCCAACTGCAGTATGTTAATTATTGTAGTGGCTGCAGTAATTACTGTTTTGGGCTGAGAGTCAGTGCGACTCTGACTAACTGTAGTACAGACAAAACGTCTTGAAGTCCTTGGTGCTTCCGTTGGGTAGGAAAACAGTGCCTAAAATGGATTAATTGACAGGAGATCTATGGCTCTTCATGCACAAGTCACTGTACATCACCTGGGCAGCCTCACCAGTGAGGCCAGAAGTTTGCACAGCGAGAAGCATCTCTACCTCTCCCATCTGATTTGCTGGTAACAGGATCTGTCCCGAGTGTCCCTCTGTCTTCAGCACCATCTTTCTCTGTAGTGGGAGTCTGGCATGTGTGTAGGAATCTTGCCTTGTTGACAAGCACAAACTTCACGGGAGGAGAAGGAGATGTACATTTCCAAGGTTGAACGGGGATATTGTTTGCCTGGAAAATGTCAGGAGCCATTAGAAAGAGTGGAGAAAGCAGACTGCAGGCTTCTCTTTGGCAGTTTGAGCAGGAAGAGGTTGGGAAATGGAATCATGTAGGTATCGTTTCTTCTTTTGGGGCAGCAACTCTGTGAAGAAGCCACTTCTGCTTTCCTTCTCCAGAGTTTGGGGAAAATAAGGATCTCTGAGTCTCAAGAAGAGAGAAGGGCCATGAACATCATATTATCCTTCCAGCTGGGAGGCTCACAATTTTCTTTTGGTTTCTTTTTTTTTCTTCACACTTTGTTTATTTATTGTCTTGTTTTATGAATGGAGCAGGAAGAGTGAGCGGGTGAGCACGATTGTGGATGTCCTATGTACGTAGTTCTGGGGCTTCATATGATTAAGTCCAAATCATATTTACCAGCAAATCTAGGCTTTGTCTTCTTATTTTTAACTTTTTGCACCCACCTCACCTAGATTTAAAGAAAACCACCTGAGTATTCTCTTCAGAAGGTAAAGAATTGTTAATGTGTTTCCCTCATAGTCAAAACTGACGGATCTATGTACTGATCAGATGTTCCAAAGTACTCATACTTAATAGCTTAAATATCCCAGCCTTTTTCTATCAATTTGGTTCTTAAATAAAAAGGAAAAAAGGGGCCATTTTGGATGCATGTGTGTGTGTGTTTAGGGATAGATTATTAGAATTGGAGTAGCATATCTGGCACTTAGCAATATGTTAGAGAGTTTCCATCAGTTTTACACAGTCACTGTAAGCAGCAGTATAAGGCCTTCCTTTTGGTTTTTGGCATTCTAGGTGTAGCATAACCATACTGGCTTTTATGCCATAGAATTATTTATTCTTTTTGTCAGTGGGAGCTATTTGAGGGATGCAAAGGAAGTGATGTGAATAGGAGTGATCAGTTTTGTTTGATCTATTCTTGGGCAGGTATTAATACCACAAGGACTATCAGCAAATGTGGTGGCACTCTCTGTTGTTCACCAAGTTAAAGTTTGGATGGTCTTGTTTGCAGAGTACCTGCCCTGTAGGGTGACATTGGACTGGCATCCTGTGTCAGGACTTGATATGAGGTGCACTGGGCCTGCCTTTTGATAGTCTCTGGTCACAGCTTTATGCATGCTGTCAAACTATGAAATATTTTTATTTGGCTCCCTCATACCCATTGCAAGTTCAGGACTTGGGTAAGGCTTTGGAAAGACGTGATTCCCATGAAAATTCATACTTTTAGGAAGTTATTTTTGATGAAGGAGTGGAGCCTAGCCCTGCTGAGGATGGCAAGTGGAGGGGCTGTGCAGGGAATCGTGCTGTTGACGCACATGCCGTGAGCGTCTGTCCGACTCCTTTTGTCACGTCAGGACCTCAGTGCTGGGATTTTTGCTGGAGCTGGTGCAGTTCTTCTGCCTTTCCTCCACACGTCACTGCTCCGCAGTGTCTGCCTTTGACAGACTCGTGGCAGGAATGCCTGCTGGGTCTCCTTGGTCTTTGTTCAGCTGCGTGGACCTCTCTGGAGCTCTGTAAGATGCTCGTATTTCACCGTTTTCCAAAGGGGTAATGCACACTGTAATGCTGATGCCTGGAAAAAAGGGTACAAAGAGGCTTCACTCTCATATTGTGTGATAGTGTGAGCAGCTAACCACAAGGCCTTTTCTGACATGTATTTTTACTGCTTTGATGATTGTTTCTGAATGATTCTGACGCTTCTGCTGTGGAAGAACGTGGTGCCTAATGACTTAAACAGCTGTAGGTATGTCTGTTTCTCCAGCACAGAAGCTGCCTTCTGATTTCCAGTTAGTGTTCAGCATTGGGAGGTTGGTTGTCCAGGTGAGAGGAAGTGCATTTGCCCCATGTGGGTACATCACAGATGTTTCATATAATTGTTTATTTGGTACCTGAATGAAAGTGAAATATTACTTCCCAAATAGTTTGTCTAAAAGGAGATAAATTGCTTTCCAGTTTTTGACAAAATGTTTACACTTGTGGATTATTTTAAGTAGCAAGACATTATTCAGTGATGGGACATTTTGGGGTAATTCTTTTCAGAGGATCTTATTCTTGTGTTTAAAGAAATGAAGCTCAGCTAAAACTTTTTTTTTTTTTTTTTAATGTGCTCTTCATGTGCCTACAGCTGGGAAGGGCAAAAGAAACCAGTACAAAATGTAATAATATGAAAGTCAGATGTTGCTTTATCCTGGTCTTGCAGGCTACCCATGGTGCTTTGCAGTGGGGATGCAGCTGTCCCGTTCTTTCTTTGGAGTCACTACTGCTTTTTCTTGCCTGTTTCCCTGTTTGAGGAGAGTGTTTTGAGATGGCCTTATGAAAGAGACTATTTAGGGGCAGGGTGGTGGCATTACTCTCTAAGTTATTCAAGTGCTCTTGCTTTTCCACAGTCCCTGTTACGCAGTTTGCTGGGGAAGTAGCACAGTCTGAGGAATTACAGAATCTGCTGAATCGTAACAGCACGTGTGGCTAAGCAGGGCTGATGAGAAATGCAGATAGCTCATACATTGCTTCCTTGTTGGGTTGATTTCATCCCAGCAAGGCTAATCTGGATGGTTATCAGTCATGCTAACTTTGCAGAGAAGGTACATCCTTAGTGTGAGAACATGAGGTTGGGGGTACTGTTGGGATGTGCAGAATGCACTCAAATACGTGTTTGTGAATACAAATATACATATATTCATTAGGCTTTCAGAAAGGCCAGGCTGACACAGCCTCCTCTCTAAGTTGTGTGAAGAGGTTTCATGTTGGAGTGTGCTCCATGGGGACATGTCACAGCTTTCCTCTGCCTCTGGCCGTGTCATTCCCCTGACAGCCATCAGCTTCCTCCTCTGAAACCCCAGGGTGGAAATAGGTGTTCAGAAAGAGCTTGGGTTAACAGAACAGCTCCCTGAATGAGCTTTAACCTCATTCTCTGAAACTGCTTAAAGGTTTCTGCTCCAAGCTAACCTTGGCTCCCCTGCTGCAACGGGGATGTCTGTCTCAGGGCACCAGGGACAAGCACGGAAATTTCAGCCTGAGGAATTAGCTGGTTGAAAAAAAAAAGTGAAAGCTTGCGTTCCTGCAGTCTGGCTCACATTGTCTTACAAAGGTGCTGTGTGCTTTGCTCCTACCATGGTTTCCCTGTTACAGGGTGAAATCCTGATTTAGCAAAAAGAGCTGCGTAATAATGGATAGGAAAAGCGAAACTTTTGAGGACAGAGTAAATATATTAGGCCAATAACAACATGCCATTTATTAGCTGTTGAGGTCCTAGAAGGAGTCCCTTGTGCATTTTTATCTTTTAGCTATGTTTCAGGTATGCTTTTCTTTACTAGATACCTTTGGTATTTATCATAACATTTAGAAATGGTGCAGTATCTTGCCTTAGCTTGATTTGTGGGTGGCTTCTGATAGTTTTATATTCCAAAGCATGTTGGGTAGCTAGAGGAGTGCTTGAAATATTTTCATTTCACTCTATTGTTGCCAAAGTCATGAAAAGCGGCAGGGACTTTAGCATGCCATTTGTGTTCACAGAGAAACTTCTCCTGCTTTACCTTTGGGATGCAGAGCATAGCCCTTGAAAAGTGCCTGCTGGTGTCCAGGTGTGGCTTGTTGTGGACAGTGGGGAATGCTTGAAGGGGAATCTTGCTCAGTATGTTGTATGTTCAATTGGAATGCTGGGTTCTTCCCTCTGGGTACTTGGTATCTCTTCTTAGATGTCACTGTTTTTGAAGCTGAAATAAAAATTGGAGAGCAGATTCTGTGAATTATATTGGAAAAACAAAGCATGTGAATAATAACACTCAGAATATAGGAAGGCAGTTTCTGAAGAAGTTTTGTACAAGTCCTGATACTTAGAAAAACAAGCACATCCTCCAGAGTTACAACCACCCTGTGCAATTACTTCTGAGTAATACGCTTTGTTGTTTGTTGTGCTCTCATCTAACAGCTGAAACCTCGGGTGTGAAACTCAAGAGTCACAGTGTAGTCACCTCAGAAAAAACCCCATGTGATTAATGCATTGCTAACTCACAGATCTGCTGTTTCGCTGACTGGGCAGTATCCCAGTGCGGTTATTACTCTCGTCACCGCGGTATTCTGTTCCCTGCTGTGTTGTACAGCTGTGTCACATTGTACTTGCTGAGCACGTTACTGAACAAGAATGGTTTTAAAGAGGAGGCTCTGGGTTGAAGCATAGCTCTTCATGTGCTCAAACTGTAAGAATACTGTCAGTTCAGATCATCAAAGCTATTTTCATTGTTGCCATGGCAGATTTGGCTTAACTTCAGTGGTATTAAGTCATTACAGTGACGGTGTAATTTAATAAAATCTTTTTAACTAAGGAAATTAATACAGTGTGTACAAAATAGATGTAATATATTGAAGACATGTTGCAAATAAAGCTATAAGCCTAGATTCCAGCTTCTGTCATTACTCTTGTATCTAACCTCTAAAGGGTTTTTTAAATTACATTAGTTTAATACACATTGCAAGACAAAATGTGAGTAAATTATGGTGATTACTGGAGAGAACACAGTTGATTTAATCCATTTTAATTGTATATCATTTAAACACTGATGTCATGAAGTTACACAGTTGCATATTCTTACTACAGCCATATGTTCTTCTAAGTAAGAGACTCAGGGGACTCAGCATTTCATAATTCGCTCTGCACAGTTAGTGCAGTTAACTGCATTTACCTGCCTTTCACTTGCATTGAAAGTTGAATGAGTTAAAATATTGTGCAGAAGTTGTGTTCTGTGTTTACACTGGGTTTCATTTTTTTGGTATGTTTAAATCAGCAAATTTATATATTATTGCACATTTTAAAATGTTGGTTTAGGGGACTGGTTATAGATTTATTTGTCTATAAAATGTTTAGTAGTGGAGCACAAGGAACTGCTGCTGTTGGTGAACAAATTAAAGTTTTTCAGTTGTGGGAAAGGTTAGTGTACGGAGATGAGTGTAGGGCGGGATTTTCGTCTTCATATGGGTTTGGCAGATATTCCTTTGTAATTTGGATTTAATGCAGGTAGTATTGTCCAGTTTTCTTTCTCTTTCTGAAGTTATACTTTGTTGGCCAGTTTAAGGACTGCATTTTGAGGAATGCCTGGTTTTGGGCAGTACAGAGATGAGTTTTTTCCTGTGCAAATGTGGCTGTTCATTGGGGTTAATTATCCATAGGGTCCTGACTTAGGAGGATACTAGAATAGCTTCTAGCTATGAATAATTTAGTACAGCATCAGATTGCATGCCACTTAAGAAGGCCTCTGCCTGTGAACTCTTATATCTTGTTGGAATCCACTCAATAGTATGAAGGTTACTGCTTGCACTGATATTTTATTCTACTCTTTTCATTCTATTTTAAGATTTGCAGTGAATATTTTATGGTGACAAGTAAGGAAAATATCTGTGCAAGAGTAGGTAGAGTTTGTTTCTGAAAAGCTGAGGTGTTGTTGAACCTTAAACTGTCTTTTAAATTTCTTTTAAATCTAGCATCACACAGATAGTATTTTCTCCACTCAGATTTATGTAGTTGCGACAATTCATATCCTAGACAATCTTTTTAGATAGTACTTCATTGTGGGGAAAGGAGAAAGGCTTAATGAAAGACTAGCTTGCAAGATTTACAGGATTTCAATGCTTTCTACAAATTGCCCTAGTTGCTCATACATCTGGCTAGAGCAGACTGTCTCGTATTACAGAGGCTTTTTCAGGAGAAAAACTGCAAATACAGCACTTTGAAGCAATTCCAAGTGCAGATAAATTTACTGTATGCCTTTAGGAGATTTGGTCATGGCAACATAGCACTGGATGTGTTTTTTAAGAATGCCAAAATGACAGTGTTTTGTCATCATATACTAGATTTTTTTTTCACAAAACCACCCCAAAACAGTAGGGAAGAGCTTAATGAAGAAGTTACTTTGGAAATGTCAAGGGAAG
The DNA here is from genome assembly GCF_020740725.1 of Corvus hawaiiensis. NCBI lineage: Eukaryota > Metazoa > Chordata > Aves > Passeriformes > Corvidae > Corvus > Corvus hawaiiensis. The sequence continues at coordinate 110,627,316 of NC_063215.1, read as the reverse complement.
AACATAAGAATATCAAAATGCAATATAAGTAGTAGAGAAAAGGGTTTGTGGGGCTTTTGTGGGAGAGAGATTAATGCTGCATGGTATTTAAGGAAGATCTGTCAGATGTCTGGAAAGGTTTTTTATCTATTTCTGACTGCTCCCATTTTTTATGTCTACTAGTAAGTTTTTCTTAGTATGGGCCTCTTGATTGGGATGCTCTGCTACAGCTGAACATCTTTTTTAGAATTGTTTTGTAGGACACTTTCAACTTCGATTAGAAAGTAGAACCTTTTCTTTTTCTTTTCCAAATGAGATTTTTAATGTATGTGATGCTGCTGGAAGCTGACACAGTGAGATACAGCCATCCCTTGGTGCCTGCTTTAGCACTTGAAGATAAAATAGGCCTTTAATCTTTTTGTGCTCCTTCACCGAGTAGTAAGTAATTTAAGTGTCCATTAAGGGTTGGTAGTTAAACGCTAAGATCTTGCTAGATGCATTTAATTTCTCCTTAAAGGCGTGGATCCAGATCGGTCCCTTTGAACAGGCACTCCTTGAGCTGTACAGTTTTAATAAACTCTCAAACCTCTAATAGTTGTGCAGTTTACTACTGTCTGATACTTTGATGGAAATGCAGTTTTGTTTACAGATGGAAAGAACTCATTAAGTTTAGCCCTGGTGTAAAATTTTTAAGGCTGTTATTTTCAAATTGGGATTTTAAAATTGAACTGAAAATTAGTGTGACTTTGCTTACTCTAGAGCTTTTTGATCTATGATTTAATTGTCTTCTCTGTGCAAATACATTATGCTGAAATAAACTGTACTTTACTAGGCAACCATAAAAGTTGAATTGTCAGTTTTCCTGATTCAAGTACAATGTTTCCTGATATTTGACAGGAAATTCTACTGTGAATATGTGCACTGTGGCTGCAATAGTTATGTCAAGAAAGGAAGAAGTGCCTGAAGGACTTCCTTTTTTTCCTTAATGTTCTTATTTTTGTTGGTGGTGTGCCCAAAAACAGGCTATCCTCCAAATCTACAGGTGTGTGAGGAACAGACTATGCAGTTACATTCTGCCTTTTATTTTTGTGTTTAAAATAAACTTTCTACTGTTGTTGAAATGTGTCAGTTGAAGTACTGCAGTTAAAAACAATACTGGAGTGTCATTGTTTTGATACAGTGTGTCCCCAGAGCTTTATTAAAGCCTGGATATCTATTGTTTCCTATTTAGCTTTTATCAAGTGGTGATTTTATGCAATGGCATCAAGCCACAGTTCTTCACCAGTGCCTCAGTCAAACAGCAGTGATGCTTTCTTTAAAAAAGAAATGGACGCCACGAAACACTTTCGCCCTGTGCAGTCCCTGCCTGATGTGTGTCCCAAGGAACCCACAGGTAATGTTGGTGTGCAGGGAGAGGGAGAAAGCAGCTCAATTTGCTGAACTATTGGCAACCATCCACTCACTATTTCTTGTATACTGGGTGTAGTGTAGTAAGCCATAGTCCTACTTCAAGCATGCCGTAATTCTGCTTTATACTACCCAGCATCCCTTTGGAGCAATAGGAGGGACTATTTGCAGCTTGTTTTAAGATGTTCTCATTATAGGTGGGGTTTTTGCTTGCATGATTCCACATTACAGCTGTGATCTATACTCCATGTAAGAGGGTGCAATCTGTCAGAGCCTGTAGCAGACGTGTCCAGTGTGCTTGGAGAGTCTGACTGCATTCCTTCTGGGAGACATCCCAGCCCTTCTGCAGGAGGAAGCAAGTGACCTGTCTGTAGTACTAAGTCTCTGGTGCTGTTGTTAAACCAGATTTTGGTCACGGTTCCAGCTGTTGTGTTGCACCAAAGCTTAGTTTACACAAAGGAGTAGGTGGGATGGTATCTTAAGAATTATGACATCTAATGCTAATGAATTGCAGCTGTCATTCTGATCAAGATCAGATTATTAGAAATATGTTTGTGGTTGGAATTTTTTTCTCTTCACTAGAAGCTAAAGTTGTTGAGCTAAATCTATTTAGTAAGTGTCAATACACCACTTCTGTGTTCAGAACTTGACTGGTTAATCTCATAGAAGGAATGCAAGGTGAAGTGTTGCAGAAGGAGAATATAATCTGTCTTTTGCATAGATAATTCTAATGCAGTATGTAACTGGTAAAACATGGTTTGCTTAAGAACCACATTTTAGCAAAAGCTACAGCCTTGTTTCTCGCCCTAACAAAATGTCTTGTCTTTTGTGCTGCAGGCAATCCCAATAACTTACGTGACAGCCCATCTCTAGTTGCGGATCAGCAAAGATGGACTATTTATCATTCCAAAGTCAATCTCCCAGCAGCACTAAATGATCCTAGGTTAGCAAAAAGGGAATCTGATTTCTTTACAAAAACATGGGGAGTGGACTTTGTGGACACTGAAGTCACGCCTTCATTCTACCTCCCACAGATCACCAAGGAACATTTTGCATTATACCAACAGGAAATCGCTCCGGTAAGAACCCCCAATTAGGTGCACATAGTCCTAGGGACCAGAAGGAGATCCTTGTTCTAATTAGGTTGTCCCTGCTAGTAGCCCATCGTACAGTTAGCTGATAATTTGCTTTTTCGTTGTTGGTTTGGTCTTCATTAGACATTTCTGGTTTTATAATCTCAGAACCCATTGTGTGGAAAATGCTTTCTGAATTGTCCTGAGGCAATTTCTTGTTATTTTTAACTTCTGTTTCTGAGTACTGAGCTCTGCACCAGGGCTTGCAGTTCATATTCTTTCTGGTTGTTAATCCTTTTTTTCCTGTAAGGATTGTTTAAGGATTGGGCTCTACAATGCAACGTGGCATTCTCAGACCTTTGGATCAAATGACTACATACTGTGAGGGTTGGAGATATTTTTAAGAGTCTTCAATCTAAACAGTGAAACATTTATACATGGACTTCTCAAACTATAAATAGGCCTATTATCTTCATGATTTCGTTTGTAACAGGGAAGTGTAAGCTACATCTAAGGACACCAGGACCAGTAGGAGACTTCTACAATCTCTTAAAAATACAAGTGTCAGTAAGTATGTAGTATTCTTTCTTTTTTTAACTGAAAGAACATGTAGAAGTCTCCCGCTGTTTTCTGCTTCCTTGGTTTGTAACTTCCTTATTTTTTTGCTGGTTCAGAATTAGCTGCAGGAAGTGTTACTTGTTTAATCATAGTTAAAGACTGTGGAAGTGAATTGTCTATAACTGAACTACAGCAGAACCATTGCCTTTAACTCACATATTCAGCATTTTAGATGTTTTAAGATTTCATCCTTTAAAATTAGTACTTCATGCAGTGACTGCTAAATGAAAGAAGATTTTGGAACTGAGCTGTGTAGCTTCTAGCAGAAATCTAGTTAACATTGGTGTTCTTTAGAAATATAATTTCTCACCACTATGGTCTCTGGTGGTGTTTAAAATTTGAAGCTCAGCATGACGAAACGAGATACGTGGTTTCAGCAAGGTACTCATTAGTAATGTGTGCAAGTAATTTCTACTTTCATCCAATTTGATTTAGCAATGAAAAAGGATTCTTTGTGTGTTAGTGTGATTTCTGGATTAGTCAGCAAATAAATGTTTGTATATGTAATTACAATTGATCTGTGATTATATATCCTTATGTAGAGAAGTTATTACACCTTTTCAATAACTTCTGTGTTCATTTTCTCTTGAGATGTAAAGATACAGGAAAAAAACCAACACATCCACTATAGGTTGAAGTTTTTGGTACCTTTCACCTGGAAAAACTTTGTCTGAGTTTATAAGAGGAAGAAAATACTGTGAACTTGCCAGAATTTATTTGCATAATTCAGTTGTGTTTCACTGAATGTTTTGCTTCAAATGAAGAAGTTCTGGATTTTAGGCATCAGAATAATTCTTTAATGTATTTTCTCTTCTACAGAGAGAGAAAGTTCATGAAAGATGCAAGAATATTTGTACTCCTAAAGATACCTTTGACAGGACACTATTACACACTCACGGTACAGTCAAAGCCTCCTTTAATCATTAAAAAGTGGTGTCTTTTTGTATCAGTATGTTATAACATCAGTAGCAAGTGTTACAAATGTTACTCATTATTGATTTTATAATGTACTAATTGTCTCTGTTATTTGCTTGAGGTCTTCATGTATAATAAATAATAGCTGATGGTTTCTTTGAAACAATATTTGAAAACTCAGACATGGTAGGCTTAGAAGTATTCATGACCACTGCTGTCATTTTATAGGTCAAAATGCTTGTGATACTTGCTTTTAAACATTTTCTTGGCATGTTTGCGTTCATGGCAGGTCATTGTGGCACTGGCAGTGTTTTCTTTAACTGCTTTTTATTTTAAGACCCATTGAAACTGTTGCATCAAATTTGTAGGAGCTGTTGGCTTCGCAGTGCAGAACTGCAGTGCCATTCATGTATCTCTGCCATGAGAGTCACGTCATGACTGAGATGGGAAGTGAAATGTCAAGATGATCTAGTCTAGACCATCTGCTCATGCCAGGGCCACCTATGGGAGGACAGTGTCCAGTTGGGTTCTGGATATCACAGATGGAAATTACACAGTCTGTCTGGGCAACCTGTTTCAGTGTTTTACCACCCTCACAGCAAAAGTATTTCCTTGTGTTCCGATGGAATCTTTCATGTAATCAGTTTCTGCCCATTGCCTCCTGTCCTGACACTGGGCACCACAGAGAAAAACCAACTTTGTGTTCTTTGTGCCCCCTCATCAGATCTTTAAGCACACTGATCTCCCCTGGGCTTTTCCAGACTAAACAGTCTCTCCTCCTTGTTTCTTAATGATCTTTGTGGCTCTTGACACGATTCTCTCCAGTGTGTCTAGGTCTGTCTTGTGCTGGGGAGCTCAAACCTGTGAGTGAAGGCTGAATTTCAGGAATTCATGGAAGTAGTTCAGCTAATAGGAAACTAAACAGGAAGGAAGGCAAGAGGCAAAATAAAAAAGGAAAGACAAGCAAAAGGAAAAGAGACACTCATAACTTGGAGAAAATTTTTAATATTTATTTTAATTTACTTTCTCAAAAATGTTAGCATAAAAGGATTCATTTATCAATCCTTGTTTGATAAGGCTTATCTATATCAATGTCTACAGGTAATACAACAAAAAGGATCCAGTAGCTTACTCCTTTTGATCAAATTGTTTCAGTTGACTTTCTTCCTCCTCTTCTGTGCAAAAGGAAGCCTTTCTGCAGGGTTTCTCTGTATTGGTGTTATTTTTGAATAGCTGTTCCAGAATGAGTCTGTCTGTGCTGCATACTGTAAAATCAAAGTGCCTTCTTCAGTCTTAGCTTAATCTGTTTTAAAAGAGTCTGAATGTTTTTAAAAAGAGAAAATTAGTGTAACCAAAGTAACTGGGAGCTCCTTGGGTAGCTGGACAGTTCCTCTTAGAAGCATCATTTGGTAAACTGAAGCTTGTGATTTTCTATAATTTCTGCTGTTACTGTTTCCTGTCTTCCTCTAACTCCATCCCACAAGACTTGGCCTTTTACTTCTGTAAGAATTGGTCTGAGCAAAGGCTGAGGACAGCAGAATGATTCCAAGGTTGCCTTTTGTATTTTGATACAAATAAAGTAAGAAACAAATGAAGTAAAAACCAAAGAGGTGAGAGCAGTGGGAGCTGATGCTGAAGTAGCACTTGCCATGTTTGTCAGGGATGAGCAGACTGTCCAGCAGAGATACGGGTTTGTCGCTTTTAAATTCCTCAACTTTTTTGTCCTCCAATGTGCCCCCTCTTCATAATGTACACTAAAGTTACGAGGGTGGGACAGGGGATTTTGGCTGAACCTCAAAAGTCTGAATTTGCCTTTTCTTCAAGTTCTGCTAGGGTGTAATGAATTAACTCTTTTCCCAGCTCAACTCTCTCACCCTCTGCAATTGTCAGGTCATCTTACTCCATGGAAATTACTGCTGCTGTGCTGCTTGCTCAGTGTGCTAGGGACTCTGGCCCGAGCCCTTGTTCATCCTTCTTGCCAGTCTTTGTGCATCCAGTCTCCAAGTGCCGCGCAAAAGTGATTGTATGGGCAGCTTCAGTCTGGAGCATTAAAACTGGGGTGATGTTAGAAGGACCTTTTACTGGCCCTTGCCAGTGCACTAATGAATGTGAAGTGCTAAGCAGATTGCTTTGTATGACTAACACTGACACTGCCAAACAGCCAAGTGCAAGCTCCTTTGAGTAGTCTGAGCATGAGACCTGAACTGCAAAGGACAAAAAAGCACTTCAAGGAATCAGCATTTTTCAGGTTGGCAGGGACTTCAGAAGGCCTTCAGTGCAGTGGCCATCTCAAAGCCAGTTCAGCTGTGAGATCAGCCCAAGGCATTCAAAGCTTTACCATGGAAAAATAGAAATATCCAGAAAATATGTACAAGTATATGTCCAGAAAATCTCCAAAGTACCCAGCCCTTTTGGGCAGCCTGCTCCAATGCTTGATTGTCCTCATGATGGAAAAGGTTCTCCTCGTGTTCAGTCAGAAGGTTTCATTTCAGTTTGTAACCCTGTTCCCTCTCTGTGAGGAACATGCCATCGTTGTCTTGAAAACTTCCTCAAGTTCGTGGGATTCACTTGTTCAAGGGGATTGTTTCCCATTGTTTGCTCATGAATGACTACTTGTGTTTTGTTTAATTTTAGATAAATCCAGGACAGATCTGGAACAAGTACCTAAGGTATGGCTTCTGTGCACTCAGAGCTGTTGTAAGGCTTCCTCACGTGAAGTGTTAAATATATGCATGTAGAAATTTTGTCCTTGCTGATGACTTGGGTTGATTCTCAAGAGGATGTATAGTGCTCAGAATTTAAAAAGACTAAGGATGATTTGCTTTGTCTTTTTTTTTCTTCTTCTTTCCATGGTCTCAATTTTTCTCTTAAAGTATAATACAAATACCATTATTTTTTTCATCTTTAAATAAATGAAGTTCAGACCTCAGAGCTGAGCAAAATTGGCCGTTCTAGGAGGAAGGGAAGACTGGAGAGTTTGAGAAACGCTTGAACATTACCTAGTGTACAACTTAGCATTAGGTTTAACTTCTGGAATCCTTGATCAGGGCTCTCTTGCATATAAGCACACAGTGTACATGATGTGGGTTTTTGTGTCAGGTTGACAAAAGACACAACTCCAGATTCCATTTTAGTGTGAATAATTTTTTTCTAGGTACAGTAAGAAGTCAGAGTGTTAATATGGGTCAGCATCTCTGTGCCAGTCGTGCAGGCTGCGACTTGAGTAGCTGTCACTGCAGTGTTTAAAGTCCAGGAAACAAGAATGCTTGAGTGTGGTGTGATGCTGCAGTCTGTGTTGAACCCTTGAAAATTACACTTCATAAATAAAAGGAAAAGGGTTCTACTGCCTGCCTGTAAGCTCAAGGTTTTGTCAAGTATAAATGTTATCAGAGTGAATTCAGATTGATAGTTCTCCCGGAGGTGTAGTTAATGTTACACCTTACTGCCTCTTCTTGTGCTGAGCATGTTTGCTGCATCCTGATAAAGGAGAGCAGTTGGAGGCTCTGCTCCCTCCCAGACAACACTAGCTGCACCCTGACAGCTGGCTGGATCATCAGCCTGGTAGAAGCTGTGGCCCCAGGAATGAGCAGATCAGCAGCAGGATGCCCTCGTTAGTGAAGAAGCTTTGCTAAGATTCTTGAGAGGGCCCACCTGCACTTCAGTGCTGCCCACGTTCGCACACTCAGGGTGTTTAGGTCATCTCAGGTGATTGAATGAATACACATGTAATTTTGGACTATGGCTTCCACTTTCAGGAAGATAAGACTTTGTCATATCACACAAGCTTTCAAAGTGTAAAGTACTTTGGTTGTAAGGTCTGGAATGAGTTTGTTCACCTGGATGAATGAAAATCTGGATTTTGAAATCAACAAATAAGGTCTCTGTTAGCTTAATGAGACAGGAGATGTGTTTAACTGGGGCAAGAAATGTAGGGGTGAGTGAGGCACATTTATTTCTTTTGTTTTTCTGTTTCAGATTTTTATGAAACCAGATTTTGCCTTGGAAGATTCCTTAACATTTAATGCCGTTTTACCATGGTCTCATTTTAGTACCGCTGGTGGAAAAGGAAATCGTGATGCAGCTTCCTCCAAGTTACTTCAAGAAAAGGTACAACTTCGACACAAGTTGTGGTTATCCATCAGTGCTGGTGGATACTACGAAGGAACTCCATGCTGCTGTTGTGTAGTGTTTCTTGAGACATCGTTGTGGGCTTTGCTGTCTCTCATTTTACATCAGGCTGCAGGTTGTTAGTAAATCATGCAGGAAACATCCTACTGAAAGAGAACTTTTTTCCCTGCTCAATAAATCTGTCAAATCTGGAAAAAAAGAATCTGTATGTGATGTAACAACTGGCTCTTCACGACAGCTGTAACTTACTGAAACAGGTATATATTGAGAACTTCAGAGGTGTGGAGTAGTTCTCTTAGGGAGGAAGAGCAGTTCCATGAGGAGGGAAAGCTGGATTGCACAGGTTGTACAGTGTGTAAGACTGTTACTTTCCAACATCTCAGGAAAATTTCAGATTCAAGGCAGTGTACTTTCTATGCTAAAAGCAATACTAAATCCTACTGGGTTTGTATTTTAAGAGATTCCTCTTTTGTTGTCATCTGCACTGATCTGTTTTTGCATTTCACAAAGGAGAATGTGAAAGCAGAGCTGTTTCTTTCATATTGGAAACAGAAGTCTCTTCTTGGTAGTTTTTTTCTTTTTTTGTTAGTTATGTAGTCATACTATAGAAAATCTCATTATGAGTCATCTTTACAGTACAAATACTCATAAAATGCTTTTAGAAAATCTGAGTAATTTTGGAGTCTGGGGTACATTAAGAAAAAAATAACATGAGATCGTCTGGAAAGTGTTTCCAAATTTCTGGGTATTAGTCTTCCTGCTCTCCTGCCAAGTCAGGAGGATGGGACAGGCTCTGCTGGAGGCTAACTGAAAGGTTCATTATTAGGTTGTCCTCCATGCCCAGAGTTGGAGGAAGGCTTCTTTGGAGTTTTTTGAGGCAGTTGCTGTCTGAAGATGAGAAAGCAATGTCTGGCATATGCTGTGAACTTCTTGAAGTGTGCCTGGCAGCAGCAGGATGGACACTCAGAAAGGACTTGTGTTGAAGCAGACCCAGAGCCCTCACTGATGCAGAGGAGTGAAAACACTGCTTCATATGACTGAAATGAGCCCAATTTTTTTGTTTTACTTTTTAAAGGCTCTGAACTACCTGAGGTTTACACTTACCACGTATAAACATGCACCCTGCTGCCATAATTGTCCCTTGCTCCAGGCACCATTTTCCAACAGGATTTTGAAAATCTTGCCTTAAGCAGATCTGCTTACAGGCTTTTGGACTGCTGTTGATCTACTGCAGTAATTTCCCCATGATGTTTTTTTCCTTCCTTACCTCCTCCCATGTGTTGCCCTACTTTGGGACTGTAAACTCTTTGAGGCAGGTACTGTTTGCTCTGTTTGTTCTACCTTGTTGAGCATAGTGAAGGGACCTGAGGTATCTGGTTGGTACAATCACATAAAAAGTTGTTTGTAATAGCCCTTTCTCTGATCTCTATGTCAGAGTCTGTCTTGGCTTTCCCTGTGGCTAGGTGTGTCACAGTGGTTGGTGGAGGATGTTTCTGATTAAATTAGATGTGAACAAGAAAGGTGGGTTTGCATATTGTATAGATAGATCCCTAGTGTCTCCACAGAAAGCAGTATGAAAGTAACTTCAAGAAGGAAACACTATCCAGCTGATTTCCTTTCCATCTCTGGTTGGCCTTTTGGAATTCAGCAGGAGGTTTGAATGCTTGGCACCTCTGAGAAACCAGGTCATCTGAGTACTAACATTCAGATGAGCATCCTAAAGCCTCAGTCCTTGGAGTTTGCATATTCAGCATAAGTCAGACCACAGAGCTTTTACAGTCAAAGAATCAGGCCAACGCAGTGGTCTGGTAACTGTTGGACATAGAGAATCTGAATTTCAGGTTCTGAACATGTAAGTGTACTCTGTCTCTGGGAATCCCACAGTACCAGCACACAGGAAATAGGCTTAGTACTAATTCCAGCTGGTTGGCAAAAGTACAACTGCAGCCAGAGATGCCCTGGAGGTTTCTCTACAAAGAAGGCACTACAGCTTTTTAAATAAGCAGGGCCATTCCAGTGGGGTGTCATCAAGTATAGTGGCTGCACCTTTAGCAGCTGAAGTGACCCAAATTTCATAGACTATTTGCATGTATATACTGTTGCTTGCAAGCCAGCATCCAGAGCTGTCTCCTGGTTATTGTCCATATTCTGTGGCCAGTGTGCAACCACATGGTAAAAAACTTCGGGTATTTTAGTTTTATTTGCTTTTCTAACTTTTTATTTTCAAGCACGAAAGGCATCAAATCAGCCTTCCCACAGTGATTTTGAGTTAATTTAAAAAGAAATTATTAAACCACAATGACAAAGGGATTTAATTTTTATTAGCAAAATTTCCTCTTGATACAATAAGACAAATACCCTGAAAGTGTATTTACATGGTGATAAAGCTTCCAGGTGATAAAAATAATGTTGGTGTTTCCTCTTCCCAGCTGAGCCATTATCTGGACATCGTGGAAGTCAATATTGCTCATCAGATTTCTCTCCGCTCAGAAGCATTTTTTCATGCAATGACCTCTCAGCATGAGTTGCAGGACTACCTCAGGAAAACCTCCCAGGCTGTAAAATTGCTTAGAGAGAAGATCTCTAAAATTGATAAAGTAATGTGTGAAGGATCACTTCGAGTTTTAAGACTGTCGCTCACCAGAAATAACTGTATAAAAGCATACAATAAACTGAAGTTAATGGCTACTGTACACCAAACACAGCCCACAGTACAGTTGCTGCTCTCCACTTCGGAGTATGTTGGAGCTTTGGACTTAATAGCAACAACACAAGAGGTGTTACAGCAAGAGCTTCAAGGTATTCACAGTTTCCGGTAGGTAACCATGTAGGAAGTACATAAAATGCAAGCAGAGCTGGAATGCGTTAAGCACATTATGTTGGCTGAAGGGATTTGTTCTACCTGTGTTCATTCATTCTTAGAGGACCTAATGCAGAAGGTATAAAATATAAGTGTGGCATAAGCAGTGTGTGACTGATGCCTTTGCCAGAGATGGGGTTTTTTTGGAGTGGGATGAACTTGGACATCTAAATACTTTATCCTCTGTTCTGGTTTACAGATGTTTTAGGGGTGCAGAGATGAGAGCCAAGCTGTGGCTGGACTTTCATCTTGCATGGCTTGTAGCTCACAGCTGAGAGGCGTTTTCCACGTGGGGGTCTGCAATCCTCCTGCAGGCAGCACCCCAGGGATGGGTTCTTGCTACACAGCTCCACTCTGGGCCCGTGTCTTTAGTGACTGACCCGGTCTTGAGTTGTTAAAGGAACATGCAAGAGTATTAATACAGCAGAATCCTTTTAGCTGATGTAAAATAAGCCATCATAAGATACAGCTAGTTTAAAAGTCTTGTATGCAAAGCTGCCAGTGTGGCATGGTGCTGGCAAAAGTAGTGTGTGGTTAAACCAGCTCCAAGGCTTGCATCAGCCAGCTGAGGAGCTCTGTGCTAAGTTTTCTAAGCTGATGCTAGGTGAGGGGTGGTTTGTTTAGAGATTATGTGGTTCCTGCAGCCCAGTGGTCCACAGCTTGCATAATGAAAGCATGGTTGTTGCTCAGTAACTGTAACATGAATGTTCAGAATTTGATATAGTTACTGTTCTTGTCCATCTGTTATGTCAACTTCCTAACACCCCTTCTAGCTAGTTTGGAAAAACACTCAAATTTTATGTAGGAAAGATCTCAGGAAAAAATACTAAAAATAGTATAAAAAAGGAACAAAAATGTAAGTGAGCTAATAAATTACTGAGATGAAGTTGCTCTAAGTGTTTTTATTAAAAAACCTAGAAACAGACCACTTAAAAAGTGTAGCTTGTCTCTCTTCAGACACCTCAGTGCAGTTTGTCCTCTCTACTGTTCCAGTTATCAACCACTTGATTCTGGTGCATAGCCCTTGACTGAGTCACCTTTGTATTGACCTTGGTGACAGTCTGAGCAGTTCTGCAGCCCTGTGACAGCATCATTCAGAATCAGCTGTGTTTTGCAGCTGGGTAACCTGTGTGTTCTGTCAGCAGAGAGTGCAATTCTCTTGACATTGGGTTGATACACACGATGTCCCAAGGATGTGCCATTGTTTCAAAATTACCCTCAGGTGTGGAACATACTTGCAGGTAGATAGTCATCTTGTCTGTAAAGAATAATTTATATGAGTAAAGCTTAGCTGGTTTTGGTAGAGTTACAGACAGTGACGTGATTGGGAAATGTCCCCTCTGCTTTGGACAGGAAAGGCTCACAAAGGTGAGTTAAGGGCTACCTAAGTCATGAGCCCCACCAGAAATGCAAGTGCAGTTGAGAAGCCCAGCACAGTTTTCAAGTCTCACAATGGCCTGTGTATATAGCTTGTGTGAAGAAATAATGTGCAATGGAAAGATGGAAGTCTTGATAAAACTTCTCAGTAGAATGTTGTGTTTCTAAAAAAAAGTTTTAAAAAATATAAATTGATGGCAAGCACATACACTTTAGCTTTTCCCAAGAAATACAAAAGGGGTCTTGCTTTATTCTGAGCAAGAATGATGCAGTTGTCAAGTGAGTTAAATACCAGGTTTATTTTAAGAAGAGATGAACTTCTAAAGCAGTAACTCATTTTATAAATAATTACTATTTTTTTTTTTACTAAATACCTGATGAAAAAAAACCCCAACAACTTGTTGTTTCTGCAAGCCATGGCAGCTTGTAGAATTTGGTGTTTTAAATTGAGTCATGTCAGAATCATTCAATATAAAGCAGTAAGAAAACTACTCAGATCATCAATTAATTTTTCCCTCATCATACTCTATGCAGAGAAGAATGTAGTTTGTTTCTAGTTGTAGCAAAAAATTGAAAAAAAACAGTAAAGGTGGTGTGAAGTAATTCATTGGTGTCTTTAATCTACATTAATGTCAATAATGATATGTGTCAGTTGTAACTGCTTGCTTCTACTGTAGGATAGAATTAAAGTTTCAGAGCTCTAACCTTTTCAAGTTCACCCTTTTAATTTTACATAGAAAAGCTAATGTGTTAACTAACTTACAAATCTGTGAAAACACTTTCTGTGTTGTTTTCACAGTCCTTATTGGGGTGATGGAGATACAGTGATCTTGTTTGTGGGGGATTTTTTGGTTTGGTTTGGTTTTTTCTGGTTTGGTGCTTGGTTTTTTTGGGTTTTTTTTTTAGCAGAGGTATGCTGGAAAACCACACTTTCATGGTATTTTATACAGTAAAACACAGATACATGGAAAAACAGTTCTCATTTGTGTATTTTAACAGAAGTTTTACCCTGCGCTCATCATTTTACATGATAGGGTTGTCATACTCAGGATTTGTTGAAGGGATCTGATGTGTGAGTGGTACCTGTTAAGAGATAATTACCAAGGTGTTTCACTGGCGTGTGAATTAAGGTTTGACTTGTTCCTGCATGTTCAGGTTGGATTTTTGTGGCTGCTAGGGACTAAAACCTTTTGGGCGTAGTGGTGAGGGCAGGTGCTGGGAGCTATTGTTGGATGTTCCCATAGCTGGGATTTGAGAGGAGAGGTGTGTTCCAGTGCAGTTCAGCACAGGTACAGAAATAATGTACCAAGGAGCCATCTTCATGCTTACCTCAGTAAGAGCCTTTGTGTTGTGGCTCTTAGTCCTACTGTCACTTTTGCAACTCCAGTTATTACATTGCAAATAATAATCTTTAGGGTGTTTTCCTGTTGTGTTTGTTCTGAAATGCCTGTGAAGCAACAGGCTTGGATTTTCTACAGGTTATTTTTGCTTAAATTAGATATTTGAAATATGCCTGCTTTGTCCATTTCGATGAGTTATTGAACAACAGTTATCCCTGGTCATCTTGAAAGTAAAATAAATTAATTAATCTGCTCAGCTCAGATCTAGCAAGATTCATTGACTTCAGCTCAGCTCTGGCCGTGTGGATTTCTGCAAAGAGGAGTTACCAGGAGTCCACTAGCTATGACAGCAAAGGGTCCAGCTACACCAGCAGTGAATGAAAGCCCATGTTCATCCTCCCCATTTTGTATCCAGGCTTATCTAAAATATCACAGCTCCTCTTAGTTCTCATTTGCAAAGTGTCTGTGTTTGTTTCTTTTTGGTAAAGAGAAAGCAGTCTGATTTTTACAGATATTTGTCCCCAGCTGTTAGTGGAAGTTGAAAATCCTGGGGTGTTTGACATCTCTGAAGTTCCCACTTTTAAGGAGTGGTTGACATTCCTGATGTGAGAAATTCCCTTGTGGTTCTGTATGACAACAGTGTGCAAAATATGGTTTAAAATCTGCAATACGTGGGAAAAACATTTTTCATTTAGACTAGCATAAAAAATGGCAAATTTAGAAACTCTTCTGTGTTCTCTGAAAGCCATCCTGTCATGTAATGCTATTAATGCATCTCATGTGAATTTAATTTTGTGACCTCATCAAAAGCTCAAATGTTTGAATTAGAAGAACTCGTGGACTGATGATCTGGGGAACTCGACAAGCCAAAGAATACTGACAAGCACTGAGTATTCTTAGTTCTGGTTCACCTCATTGGGCAGAGAGGTACTTGGCACCTTCCAAAAAGAAAAAACAAAAAGCCGTACTTACAAATTTTATCCTACATCAGTATTCAAGTCCATATGTTTTGGTGCAAGGTGGCAGTGCCTCTGAAAAATGCATGATTTCAGCTGCTCTGAGGAGTGAAAGATTGGAGCCTCCCATTAAGCCAGCGTTGATTGCATGGAAATTTCCTGCTGGGTGGTTATTTTCTTCAACTGTGAACTAATGATTCGTTTTCAGGTTGATTATTTAGCTCATATCTCAATGGCTGTTTTTCTCAGGCATCTTGGCTCACAGCTTTGTGAACTGGAAAAGCTGATAGATAAAATGATGATTGCAGAGTTTTCAACTTATGCTCGCAATGATTTAAATAGACCCCTAGAAGATGATTGCCAAATTCTAGAAGAGGTATGTCTGTTACTGAAATAAACTGTCTCATGAATATGTTTGCATCTTTAACATACTTAATTAACACCAACTAATTCACTCAGGTCCCTAGTAGCAACACCGTAATTTCAGACTATTTATCTTCTCATCCACACCTCTCCCCGCCCCTTTATTTTTGTGCTTGATAAGATGAAATAATTCTAATTAAACTCAGGACAGCAATCCAGGCCCACTTTATTTTTTCAAAATAATCAGTTCTCTTTTCTCTGATTAAATGTATACTTCATGAACCTAAGCATGTAAGTGGAAAAGAACATGGTTTCTCATTGACTTGGTTGTAAAATTCCAGTTTTGCAATGTTTGTATTTGCATGTTGTTCTCATTCTGTCTCCCCATGCTTTTATGAGTGCTTATACCAAGCATATCGTTGCCCTGAATGCATGCTTCATTCACAGTGTATATGTAGATACATATTCCTCATTCCTGTGAAGATCATAAACATATGAAGGTTAAGCTATTGTGGTTGCTTTCTAGCCCAGAAAAGATTTTTCTGGATTTTGGCTGTAGGGCTCTTCAGTAATTGCTAGAGCCTATGAACTGTTCAGCCTTGTTTAACCCATTTCATGAGATGTAGTGGTTGGCAGTAGCACTGCAGTACTCCCATTTCTGCCCTGTGGTTTCTTGCCCTCTGTGCTGCAGCGTGCCAGCCTCTCACTTGGGCTGTGCTTAGCGTCAGTCTTGCTCAGGGTCAGGAAACTCAGTCATGGTTAGAACTATCCACAGGTTTAAGCACTTGTGAGTGAGCCCAATTGAGGAATTGGCAGGAAAGAGGGGTGGGAGAAAGAGACTCAGCTGGTATTGCCACGGGGAACTTTTTTTGTATAGGCAAAGCTTGGCATTAGTCCGGAAGAACTGGATTGACCTAAATGCTGTTCATTGTGTGCTTGATACATGAACTTTCTTACTGCTGTGCAATTTCTTAACATTGTTTCTTGTCTTCACCTTGATATTTTTCATGTGTGTGGTTTTTTTTGTTGTTAATTTTTCTTTTTCTTGGTAGGAGAGACTTGTATCTCTAGTATTTGGACTTCTAAAACAAAGGAAGCTAAATTTTTATGAAATATATGGAGATGAAATGATTAATACTGCAAAGAATATAATTAAACAGGTAAGACAAACATTTCTAATGTATCTGACAAGCTTTCCTCTACCCCTTGCAAATAATTTTTTTAGTCGTTAAGAACAGCTTTGATGAAGTTTTTTGGTGGCTGATGGTGTCTCAGAGCAGCTGAGCTTGCAGACACCTGAGGGCTCCCTGAAGCACAGAGGACTTTACAGAGAAGACCTTTTGGAAGGTGTAGGTAACATAAGCTCCCTGTTTTCTCTGTAAAATTGTTCTGAACTTTCATTTCTCTTAACACATGGTTCTCCCAAACAGTAGCGTTGTGTCGTAACATTTCATTAAAAACCCACAACAAACACTCCAAAACCGCACTAAAAACTTCTTCCCCCCAACGCTCTGTAAAACAAAACCCTTGAGTTCTTGATGTAAATACATAAAAAAGAATCAAAGAACTTGCCAGTTTAAACAAATGAATTCCCAGCAAATGGTACAGAAAATATTGCTTGCCTTAATGTTAGCACAGACCTAGTGCAGGCACATGATAAGAGGTTGGAAAATATACTTGCCTTTTTCTGAGAGAGCAAGGTGAAGTAATGCAGAAGGTAGAAGTGCTCACCTTTAAAAAAACCCTTAAATTAAGCCCCAAATCCTTTTCTGTGTTGGTGTGGTGGTTTGCCATTTAGGGCAGTGTATCTTTCAAGCTAAAAAGCTTTATTGCTAAAACCGAAAAGCTTTATTGATAAAACCAGCTAAAACCAATAATTGAACACAGTTCAGATTACTTCTTTGGGGGAAATACATTGGCTAATTTGGATAGTGACATGTTGGCTTTTGTGTGCTAACAGATTAGGTTGAACTTAAGAGTGTGTGTTTGGTACTTTCAGTTTTACTCCTCTTGTTTGTTTGCCTGCATATGTGAAGAATATTGTGTAAGAACATTTTTTTTTCCCCTAGAGATGGGTGATAATTTCAAGAGTTACGCTCTGATGTGTATCTCAAAGCCTGGGAGATAGGTGCTGGGTTGGGCATGTCCTGTCTCTTAGGACAGTCTGCAGTTCACAGCTGCATTGTGAACTGGGTTGGGAACCTAGTTTTTAAAAGTTTGCATTTTGTTTTTTTAATACTGTTATTTGAAGGTTTTTGTTTTAAGCCAGACTTGGCTGCTCCAATGCCTTTCACTTTGCAGCCCCATGGTTCTGTTGGTCTGGTTGTGCAGGATGGGGATAGGCCCATATTGCTAGTAAATAAAAAAAAAAAAAAAAAAAGGAATGAATGAATAACACCACAATAAAGCTGTTCATCTCCCTGGCAGTCTCCACTGTTTTTTCACTTGCCTCTATCAGCAGTCATAAGGAGACTTTTTTTTTCCCTTTTAAATTCTTTGTTTGGTCATATAATAGACAGGTAGCACTCCCTGTTTTTCTGCTCAGTTTCAAAATGCTTTTCCCATTCTGCTGGGAAATTTAAGTTGGATTTTTTAGGCTTCCCCTCTGCTTAATAGTAGACAACGTTTAATCAAATTCCAGTGTAAGTTTCTGTTGGTTAAGGAAAACAGGCAGGATTTGAGTATTTCTGTGTGGTTTGTGCAATGCTTTTGTATGTGGCCCATTGTCTCAGCTCTTAGGGGTACTTTTCCTTAATAAGGGAAACTGTTTTCTTGCCACACTTAAAGTGTGCTTCCTCTTCAAATGCATTGCTGGGCTGTTTTGGTCAGTGATTTTTAGTAGCTTTTTGTTGCCAGGTGGGTGTAAGAGCAGAGATTTGTTAGCACTGAGCACACTGCATAATTCAAGAACAAGGTTCTGTTCTTCAGAAGCTTTTGTGCTGACCACTATTATTCAAAACACAGGTAAAACGGATGTAGCTTGAGATGCCAGCCCTCAGTCACCACTGGGATTGTACAAACTTGCTTAAAGGCAAGATGAGTTCACACTCTACTATTCATTCGTTCAGTTTATTGACTGGTTTTGGGAGAAAAGCCCTTTTTCAGTCTGAGCGGAGTTGATTTGTACCTTGGGCTTACAGGTAATGGGAAAAGAGATCAGTGGAATGGCAGTAAAACAGTAGATGTGTTTGGAATGAACATTGATTGTACTGGAGACCTGAAGAAATGCTTCTGCCTGCTAAAGAAGCTGGCCAGTTTTGTATGCACCAGTTGCTTTGGGGGGTTTCTTTTGGTTTGTTTTTAGAGAAACAAGTTGTTAAGTGATAAAAGTATGTCTTTCTTTTCTTATTTTACTTTTCCTTATTTAACTTGAGGATTAAGATCTTCTTTTGTTTTGTTTTTTTTCCCCTTAAAATTTGACAGTGTGTGGTTAATACGGTTTCGCAGATAGAAGAAATAGATACAGAAGTGGTTGTTAAGTAAGTATGCAGCCAGTTTGGGTTTGGTTTTTTTTTTTGTGGTGGGTGGGGATAGTATGTTTTTTAGCATAGATAAATTTACTGTTCTAATTTTTGCTTGAATTGCCCTATTGTTAAGGATTATGCTTCTCTTGCATCTTAAGACTCTGTTTTTGTCTGCCTCTGGGTGGGTATTGTGTTTTACTTCTCATTCAGATCCTAATGTTACCTTAAACTTACCTTTGAAATAAATACTAAAATTCTGTGAATCTCACTACATGAAGCATATACCTCTTGAATATATATCCACTTGAAGGCATTCCCTGTTGCCATAATCTGGGACTTTGTATTAAAACATGTCATTAGTTTAAATTCCTCCCCCATAATCAAGAACAGGAGCTATCCAGAGAGGAGACCAGACAGCTTCAGCCCTAGAAATGGTCCATCAGGAATCTCACCAAGCTCAGCAAAGGCAAATGCCAGAGCAGAGATGGAGTTGGAGCCAGGCTCCTCTCAGAGTTTGCACAGAGCGCAATGGGCACAATGTGGAAGATGAGAAATGCCAGTTGAATTTTAGGGAGAATCTGTTCCCCATAGGACTGGTCAAACACTGGAACAGAAGCCCAGAGAAGCTGTGGAATCCGTGTTCTGGGACATGGTCAGGCTTTGACTGTGCAGGGCCCAGAGCAGCCCAGTGTAGTTGGACCTGCCTTGAGCAGGGCTTGGCAAGGCAGCTCCAGAGGCCCCGGCTCCAGGGGCCCCTGCCAGCTCCTGTTTTTTCTGTGGCTTTATGATTCACTTGACTCAGCAAAGTGTTACCCCAAGATAATAAAAATAGTCCAGCTGATAAAGCAAAGCGAGTTGCAGAACCTGCATGGGTTTCATACTCAGACTGGGTAACAACTGGGCACAGGGTCATTTTTAAACACTGGGTATTTGGTCACCATTCTCCAGTGTTTACTCTTCTGCTCTTGGGTCCTAACTCTGTATTAGAGGGTTTCACTTTTGTTCTGTCAATGACTTTTCTGCCCTTTTGCCACAAACAGGTGACTTTCATGGCAGAAGTGGTCTCATTGCAATACCTTGCATATTAAGCCTTTAAATGGGCTTAATAACACAGCTTTGTAACACTTGGAAAGTATTTTCATGTAGTTTTTTTTGTGGTTTGTGAAAATGTTATTAACCCTCTCCCTTGTTGATAACACATACTTATCCCAGGGAAAAGAACATTATTATGCCCAGGAAAAAAGTAAAGGGTAAATCTGAAGCGTTCATTTTCTTATAGTATGATTTAATTCTGTATCCCTCCTTCCCCACTCCACTTACATTGTGTTGATTATGACTGTTGTTTAGGTGGTGTCTGTTGTTTGCCAGGTAAAAGTCTACACTGTTTTCCTTATATTTGCAATTCCATTTAAAGCACATTTTTTCTCCCTTATGTGCCAGTAGGCATCATGGCCGGCAAACAGTTGCTGTTTGCTGAATACTGCTCTTTTTTTAGGCTTGCAGACCAGATGAGGATGATGAATTTTCCTCAGTGGTTTGATTTACTGAAGAATATTTTTTGTAAATTCACCATCTTCCTCAAGAGAATAAAGGTAAGACATTAATTTACAAAGAACTTCACATAGTTCAGGCATGAAAGGGGGAATGAAGTTGCTTTTCCATTTGAAGTTGTAAGATGTTGGTTTTGCTTGTAGAGTTCAAACTTCTGATTGAAAGAAGGAGATGTGAATATCAGCATCCAGGGCAAAAATGATCAGTGCTAGCAAAGAGAGCAGTGGCAAAGAGAGAATACTTCTTGTTGCTCGATTACTTCTATTCTAAGCTGCTAGGGATTAGGACAGGACTTTTGCATGTGTTGGATTGCTCCAAATGAGGTTTCTTTCACCTATTTCAGAAACACCAGATACTGGTTGCCATCAGACAAATGGATCTGCCTCCAAATACTAATCACACAACAGAAAATAAAGCCAGAATTTAGTTTAATTCTGTGGGCAAAAGAAAATCTCCTTCTAGCATAAGCTTGTGGCACTGGGTATTGGGGTGTTTTTTGTAATAGAAGTTATATCTCATTTTAGGCAACGTTAAATACTATCCGTAGCGTGGTTTTCTTGGTTCTAGACAAGAACCAAAAAACCAGAGACCTGGAAGACACGTTACAGAAGAACTCTGCTAAGGAGAGCACGGTGGACACCGAGGTGGCCTACCTGACGCACGAGGGAATGTTCATCAGCGACGCCTTCGGCGACGGGGAGCTCCCAGCCGGAGCAGCCGACACGGCCTCCCAAAGGAACGCCTCCCCCAACAGCGAGCCCTGCAGCAGTGACTCCGTCTCGGAGCCCGAGTGCACCACCGACTCGTCATCCAGCAAGGAGCACACCTCCTCTTCCGTTACTCCAGGAGGAGTAGAGATGATGTGAGTGAATACCCTGCCTGCCTCCACCTGGCAGCGTGGCCGGAACAAGGGGTGAGGTGCAGGCGGTTGTTTCTGGTCACAGAGTACAAAAATGACTTAGGAAGAATGTGCTTTTTAGGTAGGTGAAGTGTAGTGGCTCTCCCCCTAGAGACTGCCATCAGAGTGCACTGTTCCCAGCCTTTGTTTCATTTATTTGCCTTGCTTTCACCTGCATCTGTAGTGGTACAGGGACTGATTTATGTCACTTCTTCCAGAAAAGAGCCCCTTCTCCATTAGTTTTTCTGGGGAGGCCACTTGTGTAGAGAGCAGGAAAGATGTGAGTCCGTGAAAGACAGATTGTTTGTCATGCCTTTAGCAGGCAGAAGCATTTCTGTTCCCTGTCCATGTTCCCTATGGTTATTTTTCCTAGAGTTTTATGTTTGTTTGTTTGTTAGTTTTAAGCTGGCTTCATGAAATACACCTTGATAAATTCTAGAGAAAAATCTCCTCTTTGTCATCAACCATTTGACCTGCATAAATAAATAAATAAATCCATCTCAGTGCTTTGGTTACACAGGCAGTGCTGCCCTGAGGTGCTCCAGTCTCCAGAGGTCTAACCTTCTGGCATCCTTTTATGCACCCCTTACTTGTGATAGCAAGTCAGAGCTATCTTTTGAAAAGAACTGGGCATAATATGTGTGGGACTCAGGCATGAACCATTTCAAAAGCCAGTAAGTCTGGATACAGAGTTATATGAAGCAAAACTGAAATACCACGTGTTAATAACCCTGCTGAAAGATGGAAGACAGCAAGTGGCCTGCTCTTGCTGCTTGGTCCTTGAGTATCTAAACCTATGTGTTGAAGCAGCTGTTAGTTTCAATAGGGACCTTCCCCCCAAATCACAATGCTGGCTGAAGGAGATAGATTTAAAATAAATATGCTGTGCATAAAACGCAGGCCTTTGTATGTCTGAACATCTGTTGTGTGCTGGAGGAGAAATGAAATGTGAAGAGGAGTCCAGGGTTACGTGGAGGAGCAGGGAAAGGGAAGGGGGTTGGATCCAAACTAGTCTGGAGCACTTTGCCAAGTTTCCTAAAAATATACCATCCAGCTAGAGGTTCTGAGGAGTAAAGTAGTTTCTGAGGCTGGTTGCATAACTTCATTCTAAAATGCACTTGCTTCATCGCTCTTCTGGTTTTGTTTGCACCTTTGCTCTGTGTTTGGAGCAGGCTAATAAAACTGCACAGAACAATGTTAGCCCAGTTGTTGCTCCACAGTGTCCCAAGTTCTCTCCTGTCATGCTGTCAGTCTCTTGGGCTGGCCCAGAAGATTGTGATCTTCACTAATGGCGTGAACCATAAACGGCAGAACTGTGCTAAGTGCTGGCCTCAGAACAG
Organism: Corvus hawaiiensis; assembly: GCF_020740725.1. Lineage (NCBI taxonomy): Eukaryota > Metazoa > Chordata > Aves > Passeriformes > Corvidae > Corvus > Corvus hawaiiensis. The sequence continues at coordinate 110,605,047 of NC_063215.1, read as the reverse complement.
TAGGCAAGTCATACAAGGTTTTTTAAAAAGCACCAACTTCAGAGCCTGAAGTCTAAAGAGGTAATAGAATGACAGCCTGTAGACTAAGGCTGGGGGGAGTGCAGAGCATCTATTTTAGGCCTTACACTTGCATCAGAAGAAAGATGCTATGTTTTATCTGTCATATGCTTGTGATGCTGAAGTGTTACAGGAGCTGGGTAAATTTTAGCTCAGTAAATGTTAATTATATTTATTGTATCAGTAATGGTTATATCTTGTTTACTCTTAGACCATTAATAGCAATTAGAATGCGGATTCAGAAAAAAAGATAAGGATGTGCAATTATGCATTTCCTTGCTTCAGGGGCTGACAGGACATTGACAGCAGCTTAGAAGATCCCATCTGTATAAAGTGACTTTGGTGATTAGCTGACTGTCTGCATTTGACAGTTGCTGCAAGGCTCTTTCCTCCTGTGTGCAAAAATATGGTTTTCTCTATGAACTGATGCTCAGCCAACTGGTTCTGTCATTTTTAGGATCAGCGATGACATGAAACTGACTGACCTGGAGCTGGTCAGGCTGGCAAACAATATCCAAGAGTTACTTTATAATGCCTCTGATATCTGCCATGATCGTTCAGTCAAGTTCCTCATGGCAAGAGCAAAGGTGAGGAGCTTGCTGGTGGTGCCTCATGCTTGGTGAGCATTTGCTTCCAGGTTACTGCTTTAATGAGGGTTCTGGAGCGGTGTCTGCGATGGGAGTACAGGGCTGTTCCTGCTGCCACAGGCTCTGCATGGTAATGCTCAGAGCACACTAGTGTTAACATACTCCATTGTAAGGCAGTGTTGGTTTCTTCTACCTATTTCTCTTTTTAATATTCTGACTTCCTGTCTTTGATGCTTCATGCAGAGAATGCGTGTTTATGTGCAGGTAGCTGCTTGCACTGCAGTTTACCCTGTCTGTCACATGTAGGGTTAAAGAATGTGCCTCTGAAAACTGCAGTAGCCCTCAGATATGCTGACTAGTTATTTCTGTACATCTCTGAATTTTTGTGGTGTTGTGTCTCCTTACAATGGTTTTCTTTGCATGCAGGATGGCTTCCTAGAGAAGTTGAATTCCAACGAGTTTGTTACTCTTTCTCGCTTGATGGAAGGCTTTATCTTGGATACTGAGCAGATCTGTGGCAGGAAAAGCATGTCCTTGAGAGGAGCTCTTCAGAGTCAAGCCAATAGATTTGTGAATAGGTTTCATGAGGAGAGGAAGACAAAGCTAAGGTACCTCTGGGCAGACAATATTTGTGTTCTTCCATGAATAATTTTATGTATCGTATGCCAGCCAAACAGAGTCTTTTGTTGCCTAGAACATTTGTAAGCTTGTTGTACTTTAAAGCAGGGGGTGAAAAAATTGTATTGAACCCCAATTAGCAATATTAGACTTCTACTGTTTTCATAAGTTGATTGCTTCAAACTGGATTTTTCTCCAGTTACCTAAATAAGGACAGCAGCAGCTACAGAAGGTACACAAGACTAACATTGAAGGGGCAGGGTTGCTCTGTTTCAGGGGTTTAAGAATAATTCACTTTCAACTGTTTCCTGAAAAAAAAAAAGCCAAAACCAAACCACTTGGAGGAACAGCCTTGCCAGTAACATCCATCAAGTCTGTTTGCTCTCCTCCATCAAAAGCTGTTAAAATTCCAGTATTTGTACATTATTTCATTGGCAGTGATCTCATAAAGACCTTTATTGCCTTTATTGAGTGAACAATTTGTGAGATCTCTAGACCAGCACAATGTTGTTCTGTTTTGCTGCTGACAGTTGTTGGTCACCTCCTTCTGATGAAGATGACTGACATAACATTTCGGGCCAGTGGCTTTTTAGAAATTGTTCTACAGCATTACAGGCAGGAGAATTGTCAAGACAAGGTATTTCTTTCTCAGCCTCCTCTCTTTTGTGTTTATAACCAGCCTGCTTTTGGACAACGAGCGCTGGAAGCAAGCTGAAGTTCCTGCTGAGTTCCAGGACCTCGTTGATTCAGTGTCAGATGGCAGAATTTCTCTCCCTGAAAAAAAACCAACAGGTGTGTGTCTTGCAGTCCTGCTGTGAATTGAATTTATTATCTGCAAATTCTGCTGTTGAATGTTGATGAACATATTCTGATGACACTCTGGATCTTTGTTTGCTCACTGTCCTCTGGGGGGATGAGAAGAAAGTTGATAGCTGGTTTTTTTAATTGTATTTTTTTTCTGTTACTAGTGTTGAAATGCCTTGCGCTGAAAGATTATCTGTTTGTATTTTGAAAACGCCCAGAAGTGTTAGCACAGGGAGGGAGCTGCCTTTTTATACAAATATTCCCAGTGTAGAGGCTTGCAGTCTCTGCACAAATTCGGTCTTTTCCCACAAGGTACTGCTGAGGAATTGCAGGGAACTGAGGAGCACGTGCATGTGCTCAGCCCTCCTTGTGTGAAATGAAGCCTGCATCCTTCCCACTGCTTCATCATCGCCGGTTCAGATGAGAGGCAGCATGCCATCTGGCTGCTCGTGGAAGGAAAAGCTCATGTTCATTCAATGATTTACCTTGTCACAGAAACCTCATTTGACCTCAGAGAAGTTACTTTTTCCTCCTTCTGCCCCACTTCCCTGTGTGCACAGTGGGAATGCTTAATGTGTTCTTACCTTGTGGGGATACTTGTCCAGTATTGCAGTGGTGGGGGGAGAGGGGGTGAATATCCAGAAGAGGAAGAAAACATGCAAAGAGGGGGAGAAAAATGGCAAGAGATTAGAAGGAAGAAAATACAGTGATGGCATGGTGGAGAAACCCTGACCTCCTAGAAGGAGCATAGCAGATACAGGGAGTGTATTAAAGCAATAATCACTCGAGTTATGGAACATAACACCAAAATATGTTCATCAGCCATTGCTTGTAAAATAACCTCCTCCAGCCTCCTTCAAGCAGATAATTTAGTGTGAAAAACTGCATCAGTAAGAGCTTCTGTTATGAAGCCTGAGGAAAAAGTGATTTGCAGTTAAAATATTAATATACACAGCAAATCACTTGAGAATGTATAGTAGAAAACCTAGTGGCTTTTTCTGCCTTTCTTCTATTTTCAACCTGTTGTATTTGGAGTTTTTAAGTCCATAATGACTGTGGGACTATGGGATTTTTTGATCTAAAATTGTAGCAGATAATGAAGTAACTTTATGGGTCATAAAAATTATGATGGGTGATCAACTGTCTAATAAATACTGTAAAAGAGAGAAATGCTACAAAGACTGATTGTGGGTTTTTTCAAACCTTAGCAAGTGAACACTGCATTTTTATAAACAGCATTTTTTGCACTTGTTTTTAGTTCAACTCACTCCTTTTCCTGTCTTGCTAAAATGTCTAGCTACTGAAGAAAGAAAGCCAGCTGAATTCCTTATTGTTGAAGGACAAAAATATGCAACAGTTGGGTAAGGTGCACTCTTTTCTCTTAGCAGTGGGTTAGTTGGCAAGAACTTTTGAGTAGAACTGTGATGAATGCTAACAGCTTTAGCAATCTTACTTAAAGATCCCTCTCCTTTCATAGACTAATTTCTCTTTGGTTCCCAACAGTTATAAAGTACCACAAACTCTTTGCTACATTAAAATGCTGTTTCTTCTCTGAATGGCTAGGCTGAAGTTTATAATTTTATTTGAATCCTTTTTTCCAATTATTTCATGAAAACACACAGCTGATAATACAGGTTTGTCTTCTGAGCCCAATGTTGCTTCTTGCAATCTTTGTTATCTCTGGCAAAAATTGTAGGCTCTTAGAATAGTTTGGGGTGAAAGAGACTTTTAAAGGTCATCTTGTCCGCACTGCCTGCAGTGAGCAGGGATGCCTTGCACTAGACCAGGCTGCTCAGAGCCCTGTCCAACTTGACCTTGAATGTTTCCAGGGCTGGGGCATCCACCACTTCTCTGGGCAGCCTGTACCAGTGTTCCACCATTCTCTTTGTAAAAAATTTCTTCCTTATGTCCAGTGTGAATCTACCCTCCTTTACTTTAAAACTGTTGCTCCTTGTCCTATCACCAGCAAACTAAACAGTTTGTCCCTATCTTTCCCATAAGCCCCTTTAAGTACTGGAAGGCTGCAATAAGGTCTCCCCAGAGCCCTCTTCTCTCCAGCCTGGACAGCACCAAAATGCCTGAGTCCACTACTGAATGATTGCTTATCTTATTCAAAATAAGATATGGGCCATCTCAGAAGCTGCATATGCTGTTTCTTGGTATCCTGTCTGCTTTGAATTGGAAAGTGGTTTCTTAAAGCTGGTTATATCAGAGACATTTTAAAATGTATGATACTCACTTATTTCTTTCATGTAAAAGCATGCTGTGTTTGCAGGGACTGTGAGGCTTAAGCATTAATTATGCATGAGAGTATTTTTGGAGAGGGAGTAAAGCCTGGAAGATCTCACTCCCCAGAGCTCTAACATCAGTTTGCACCAAACTTAAAAGGTGTGATGTACAGAATGTCTTGGACCAGCTGTCATTTTATGAGTTGCTTCATGGTGATGTGTCATTGTTCAATTGGAAACAGAATCTGATGGCTGAGAACTTCTGTGCCAGGCAGATGATATCACTGCTGAAGAGCATTTCAGGTCGAGCAAGAGCATTGCTCTAAAGGATAAATTTGCTTAATATATGATGTGTTTGATAATATACCTCTGCTCACTTGAAACTTGTTCAATTGAGCTCTGTGAAGCAATCATGAGCTTCACAGTGCAAATATTTGTTTCATTTCTACACGCTTCTACATCCAGTTTCATTGCATCTAATCAAATAAAATGCATTCGTCACAAATGCCTAGAGTTCACAAAACATTTTCCAGGTGTTTATTTTCAGCTGACTTGTCATCATCTTTCTGCACTCTACTGCCTAAAGGAAGAAAGAGATTCAGCTTTTTGAAATGTTAAAATATCTACTCTGAACATTTTATCTTGCGTCAATTTCCCTGCCTTCTGTGTATTTGAATTCAAAGGAGCATGCTTGCTCTGTGGGAAGCCGCCTTAATTCCATCCAGTAGCTCCCAAATTCTGCAATGCCTGCTGACTTCAGGAGAAATTACAGGTGTTGAGCATTTTTGAATATTTGGTGCTGTTTCTTTGCAGCTGCCTTCTCTGTTTGTGACTCCTTAGCATTTATTACATATATTTTTCAGAGGTTTTTCTCTCATATGAAGTACTTCTTCCACACACCACCCTGTGGAATGGGTATTGGTTGTAACTATCTCTGTGTAAATCTCCTTTATGTTTCACTTCTGCTCCACATCAGTTAGTGGATTTATTCAGTGCTATAATCTCTAGCATTGGGTAGCTTTCTATCAACATGACTGGCTTGTGTTTGATTTTTCAACATCTTTTGTGCACTGAGATGGCACATTTGGCTGTTTCCTCTCTTTCAGGACAGTATTGCTGCTAATAAGAATAATCCTGGAGTACTGCCAGTGTGTGGATAACATTCCCTCCATCACCACTGACATGCTGACCCGCCTGTCTGATTTACTGAAGGTATGGCTCCAAATGTGCCCCCTGTGCCAAGCAGGGGCAGGCAGGGTGCAGAGAACATGTCTTACTCTCCATAACACTTATGTGTTTTTGTGATTACATATAACTAATACAAATTATCTAGAAATCATTGTGTTTGCTACTATGCCATAAGGAAACCTTTCAAGCCAAAAGCATTAAAGATGTAATTTGTTGTGGGAATTAACTCTGGGAGGGCTATCTTTCCTCCTGTTCACCTGGAGTATTGGAAATCCCATCTAGTAGTATTGACATAGCTGCCTGTCCTTCAGGCTGGGTGTGGGATTAATGCTGCTGAAGAAAAAGCAATTTAATCCCAGATGCTAGAGAAATATATATCTATATTGAGGAAGGAAACAAGTCCCTTGGTTTTTACAAATTAGTAGAGTCAGTAGAAGCATGAAAAATGGTATGGGATGAAGGTTCTGTTGTAAAGGTGATGAAACACCAGGACCTCTTTGTCATTTATTTCTCACTAGAGAAGAGGAAAGCTGGTAAAGCCCAGACCCTGCAAGGTAATAGAAGTAAATAATAATAAAAGGAGCACATTAATGCACCTTAAAACTGTCTATGTATCCACGCACACACAGACACACATATATATGTATCTATATAGGCTCCAAAGCCTCGCAGTTAATTTATGTCAAGGTTTTCACTTGTGTCTTTGCCCACAAAGGTTGTATTGAATATGAGCATAATCATTGAAAGATAAACAGATTCAGTCTCCACAAGGATATTTTACATAAGGTGGGGGGCAGGAGAGGGGAAACAAACCCTAGGAGATGGAGCTTTTTAAATATTTGTCCTGTTGGTAGTTCTTATTTGAAAAACCAGATGCAAGAACACTGCTCCCTGCAGTTGTCATTCAGATTAATCCACAAACCTTTCCTTTTAAAAGCACTATCCAAGGCAAATCAGTCTGTCTGGGCCTGCCCCTATTCAAATCTTCTCCACCTGCTGCTTCCCTCAGGAATTGCAGCACCTTTTCACAGGTAGAATAGCCAGATTTGCATATCTGTGTTACTTCCCTCTCCTTACTTTATCTCATTCTAGCTCTGTCATTTATGGTTTGTTTCTTGGTATTCAAACATCATGTGCAGTTTAATTACTGTATTTCCTGTCTGTCAGCAAGGTGCCATCAATTGGAGAGATGTCAAGAACAGCTAGAAAAACAAAAGCTCATTTATTACACTTCGAACAAAGTAGAGCCACTCCAGGTGTCCTGGCAGGTCACTGCACTTTTTGTTTGACACCTGTCAGAGCCAGAAAACTTTGAGGGTAGCAAGAGCTAGACTGATTGTGATGGAAAATGAAAAGCATTCCCAGGTAATGAAATTCCAGGTGGTTCCGAGCTATGGCTGCAGCCTGAGTGAAATGACATCTGTGTATGGGAGAAATTATGGAATCATTTAGATTGGAAAAGACCTGTAAGATCAGTCAAGTCCAGTTGTTTACCCAACACTGCCAAGGCCACCACTAAACCATGTCCCCAGGGCCACATCTACATGTCTTTTAAATACCTCCAGGGATGGTGACTCCACCACTTTCATGGGCAGCCTGTTCCAAACTTTGACAACCCTTTCAATGAAGAGATTATCCCTAATATGTAAACTAAATCCCCTGGTGCAACTTGAAGGCACTTCCCCTTGTCTTGTTGCTTGTGGAAGAAGAGAGTGACCCCCTACATGGCTACACCCTCCTGTCAGGGAGTTGTAGAGAGCAAGAAGGTCCCTCTGAGCCTCCTTTTCTCCAGGCTGAGTGCCCCTGGCTCCCTCAGCTGCTCCTCATCAGACTTGTGCTCCAGACCCTTCTCTGGGCACACTCCAGCACCTTAATGTTGTGAGGGGCCCAAACTGAGCACACGTGGCTGTAATTACTGGGGTCGTTCAGGCAGTGCAGACAAGAGAAGGCTCTTGGCCCTCCTGCTGTGTGCAGGAATGCTTTCCTCCCAGCAGGCACAAGGAGGAGGTGTTGCTCTTTGGCTGTTCCAGGCATTCTGCTCCCTCACTGTTCTGTCTGCATCAGGCCATCTGGGAACAGTCATTCTCACAGAAGGCAGGGGACAGTACGTGTGTCCAGCACCCTTTACAGACCAAGTTTTTGATGGTCTGCCTCACAGTTAAACCTAACCTGAGCTAAATACCTGAGGAGCTTAGGCGGTGGGAGATACAGCTGCCTTTGGCTCACTGATTCTACTTTAAAGTCCATGCACAGGTGTAAGAAAAGGTCTTGCTTTTCTGGAGAACATGAAGTGAATGTAAGGCAATTTCAGCCCCTGACCTCTGTCAGCAGTGTAGGTTATGCCTCTCTCAGCTCAGGGGCCACACATAGCTCTGGTTCAGTTGTAGTGCGAGGTCTGGATTGCTTTTCTGGCCCTGGATGCACCATTCCGGCAACCCAGAGTTGGGGGGGTGGTCCATGGTGGCGCTGTGGGCCTGTATTTTGTGACTGACACCAGGCAACAGACAGAGAAATTATTTCCCCTTTTTGCCCAAGGAAGGTTGAAATATTGGGCTTGTTCTTGCATTATCATGAAGAAAGACCTGTGAAGCAGAATTATGCCCCTGCCCTCAGAAAAGTGGTCTTTATGAGGGAAATCCTCTGTGTTGCAGGCAAAAGCTGCAGGGCAGTCTTGTCACAATTTCTTCTGAATCTTCAGGTGTATGAGAAAGGGTCAGCTCTCTGTAAGTTTTGCCTCCCAATGTCAAAAGAGTGTTCTGTTCAAATACGAGCCCTGGGACTTCTGCTCTCCATTCAGTGCAGGAACTGGGGATAACAGCAGTGGCTTTTCTACTGCATCACCCAGGCCAGTCTGGAGTATCTGGTGTCTCAAGATGTGTAAGGAAGCAGAATTCCAGTGTAAGACAGAACATGCTGATAGCAACTGTCTTAACTGCCCAGAGGCTTTGCTGGCCTATGCGATTTTAATGATAACTTCTTTTCTCCTGGAAGTAAGTTAGGAAAGTTTAAGCATGAATTGTCCACTATACCTGGAATTCTTACAGGACTGGCTTTTCATCTTCTGTGCATCATTTCTTAAATCCAGTATTTCATAATGTTGCAAACATAGATTCAGTCACCTCAGCAGGAGGGAGTTTCAGTGCTTTCAAGTTTCCTTTAATATCAACAGTGGAGAAGGTCAAGAGCCTGAGCAAAAACTTGTCATCTTGAAGTTTTCCACTCTGGTTTTCCACGTGGCTACTCTACTGAAGAAAACTAGTGAAACTCTGGAACTGGCCTTCATAATAACTTATTTAATCTTGCAAAATTCTTTTGATGGTGTTTCTAAACTGTGGGGTTATGTAGTTGATAAAGAATCAACATTCATTTTCACTGTCCTTTTTCTTACAGTATTTCAACTCTAGAAGTTGCCAATTAGTGCTTGGAGCCGGTGCATTACAAGTTGTTGGTTTGAAAACAATCACTACAAAAAACCTAGGTATGGATTTCTGTATTTAAAATGTCAAAGGTTGTTCCCCTGCCTGTTGAAAAACCCAAGTGCAGAAAAGCCCTAAATATCTATGATAAGCTTTGTTTGAGTTCTGGGGCTGTGCATGGACACAGAGGGTGATAAGACCTTGCCAAGTTACCTGTCTGGAGTGTAGTTTTAAACTTTCTCCTGAAATTAAGAGCCTTTGATTGATGGGTTTGAGCAGGTGTTTAAATTTACAGTTCCCATGTTTCAGGGTGAGAAACTGGTGAGATTACCAGTCTGCATTTCCCTTTTGGAAAGGGAACAGCCTGATGAGAAAGGGCTGAAAGGCTCTGGGCCACAGCTGGGTTAGGTTTTTGCTGCAGAATGTTTGGCCAATGTGGTGACCACACTGGCACCACTGAGTGTCCTGCTGCTGGCAGGTTTGCTGGCAGCAGCAAACTCCTGTTGGAGTTGGGAGAAGCCTGGTTTTTTGGGATCCTGTTGACCCTGCAGCAGGAGCAGGTTCAAGGCAGGTCAGTGCTGGCAGGGCAGGGTGTTTTGTACTCCACTGCAGAAGAAACACTGCTGCCTTGAGAATGTGGTTGCTGAGGTTAAGTAGCTGATGAGTCAGGTCCTTTGAGATCTCCCCGATGTCTGCATGTGCTCAGGGCTCAAAATGTCGAGTAAACACTCAAAGCCTCTTGTAAAATCAGTCCCATATCCCATTTTACCAAAGCTGGGTGTGAGTAGCCAGGTAACAGTCTGGCATCTTCACTGGGTGGGGGCTCCCAGGGAAACAAACATGTATCTGTGTGCTTTTGCAACAGACAAAAGCTCACCATGGTAAGCTGTGTCAGATCTATTGTTTATGTCATAACGGTCCATACAGAAATGACTCTTCCTGTGTAATAACTACGTTATTTCTCTTCCTGCATTCACAGCCCTTTCTTCACGTTGCCTCCAGCTTATTGTACACTACATTCCCATTATCAGGGCTCATTTTGAAGCTCGGCTGCAGCCGAAGCAGTTCAGCATGCTCAGGCATTTTGACCACATCACAAAGGTAATTCTTCTGGCGGTTTCTGAAAAGTGAAGTTCTGCATTTCGACTGTACTCTGAAGAACATGAATGCCGCTAGAAAATGAAACCTGCTTTCTTCCCTTACAGGATTATCACGACCACATAGCTGAAATTTCAGCAAAGCTCGTTGCCATAATGGATAGCTTATTTGACAAACTATTATCCAAGGTAATGATTTATGGAAATAATTATACGCTCTCTAAATTGCAACTGGAGGTCTCATTGTATACAGCCTAGATGTTTCAAATGGAGGCTTAAACTTTCCTAACCAGGACTTGTTTGAATTTCTTTTAACTATATAGATGGAAAGCTCTGTGCTGTTCTCATGAATGTGTTTTGTGTTCACATTTGCCACCTGGGTGTCAGTCACCTTCACTCCCAGAAAAATGAAATGTTTCCTTGGCTCCTTCAGCAGGAGCAGCAATGCTGTGGCTGGTGCAGATGCTCAGCTGTTCAGGAACTGAAGTGCTCTCCTACCACTGACAGTTCTTGTCTGCAGCCAGGCTCAGCAGGTCCCATTTCCTGCTCTTTGCAAGTGGGGAGGGTGGCATTTCCGGCAGCTGAGGGAATGGCAGGAAAGTGCTGAGGAGGAAGAGTTTTGGAGGGGAAGGACCAGCCCATCTGTTGGGCTGCAGGTCTGGGGACTGGAGGTCTGTGCTCAGCAGTTCCTGCTCTGGGGCAGCATTAGTAGCTGTCCCATGAAGTGCTCCTGGTGTGCTTTGGTGTTTGAACAGTGGTGCAGTGTGGTCCTGGGCTGGATCTACTCCGACTCACCTCAGGGTGGAACACACTGAGACACCTCCGTGGCCCACAGATACATAAAGTACATGACCTTTTAAAGCTTAGTAGTGTGCTTTGGATCTTAGGGGTTTGGGGAAAAGAAGTAAGCTGTTTTGTGACACAAATAAATTAATTTCTTAGTGACAGATTTGATTGATTGGCCTGGGCCAACCTCTTCCTTCAAGGAGCTCATGGGAAGCACGGGAGCACAGGTTGGGGACAGGCTGATGAGAGCTGCCATGGGGCAGTTACAACAGGCAGCATTTCTATCTTCCTTGCTGTTTCTTTTATTATATTGTTACTTTTTGTTGTGCTTTTTCATTTCACCTGTTTCTTTGGACAGTCAAATGGTGCTGCCTAAACTTAAGGGGGGGGGGGAAAAAAAGCCAAAGCATTTGAATTGGGATTCCCCACTCCTGTTGTGTTTACTTTTTTAAAAAATGTGTTTATGATCTTCTCTAAAGACCAAAATGATCTGCTGGTTTTGGGGGTTTTTGTCCCCCATAAAAGTAGCTGTTTTGTTAAGTAACATGGCTTTTTGGCCACTGTATCTCTTGAGAATAAAAGACAAATGCAAGAATTTACATTATTGATACTAAACAAGTGTAGCCCACAACAAAGGAGGAGCACAGTTTATGCTCTTGATGACATTTAGTGAGAACCCATCCCTTATGGTCCCTCCATTTTCACAGCCCATTGTCCCTTTGGGAGCTGGCACAGGATGTAAACTGAGGCTTTTCCTGTCCTTTAGAGCTCTTGAAGGCTGAGTGACAGTGCTTGGCCCGCATGAATGCAGCCCACGGAGTCCAAGAGCAAAGGAGGATTGATTTGCTTCAATTCCTAGCACCCCCCATCATTTGGCTCATCTTGTTCCTAAAACAATGAAATCTTGGCACTGAAGGCTGTGCAGAGCATAAGGCCAGGACATTTGGGTTTATGCTCTGCACATAGGCAGAGCATAAATACAGGCATGTCAGTACAACCATGTCAGTGTGTTCCTGGGTTCAGGTGTTTGCAGTGTCCTGGGGATGAAGCGGTCACCTGCTTTGAGGTGTGTAAATCTGCACAAGTGAGTTCCATGGCAGTGGGTGCCCAGCACACTTCAAACCCAGAAATTCCTGCTTTGTAGAGGAGATGAACAGTTGGTGCAGTGGACAGGGTGTTGACCTGGCACTGGGTAATATGAGCAAGTTACTTCTGCATTTCCAGGCTGTGCTTCCCCTGGGAGCGCCATGGCATGGGAGCTGTCCTCACCCGGTGCCACTGAGACAAGGCAGTTCACAGCAGCATGGACACTCCCAACAGCTATCTTTAACAGGGAAATACAACAGGAGTGGGGTTATTGAACACTGGAAATAATAAAACTAACAAATGGGAAAGGCTTATTCATTACCATGAATGGAAAAAAATCCAGTGTGAGTTCTGAGCTTCTCTTGGAACTTGCTGTCTTGTGACTGTTTGGACAGAAGAGCAGTGAGGTTTTTTTCTGATCCCTCATGGTATTAAAGCTGTTGATCTCAGCTGCTGATAAAAATGGCCAGGAGAACTTGGGGTACTTCCTGGGGGCGTAGCTTTTCCCTGTGATGGTGAAGAGTTGTGTGTGGCTGTAATCATGCAAGAGCCACTGCTGTAGCCTCCAAGTTCCCTCTGGCTTTACAACGTGCCGGGAAATTGGAAACAATTTCTTGCTTAACTTCCTTGTCTTGAGGCATGCTTGATCCTGCACGCTGGGTGGTTGTTCCCTGGAACAGAAAGCATTATTTTCTGCTACTTCTCCTGTCAGAATTAGGTCATTGGTTTGGATTCTCCATAAAGATGTTCTCAGAACTCCCCATTTCTTTCTTTCTCTTGTGCTCAGACAAGCTTTGTTCTCTTTCACGATTTAGGCCCACATAAAAGCAGGCATCTTCTCCAATCTGTTTGTAAATGATGTAGTTACAACAATCTGGTTCTTTCCTGAATTGTGCAAGGCTCCGTGGGGAAGTGTCACCCTCCCAAAGGTGACCTGCCTATGTGTCACCCAGGCCTGGGATGGCATGGGCTTTCCACCTGGAACTGCACAGCTGGCTTCACTGTTCCTGGGACAGGTTTTCAGTGTTTCTGAAATGCTATTCAGATCTTTATCCAGAGTGGGGACATAAGAATTCTGTTCCCTTTGTAGCAAATCTCTTGCCATCTGGTGTTACCCAGTGCCTTGTTTCTTGGATTTCAGGCACTGGGAGAAGGGATGGTTTTTTACTTTGCTTTCCAAGGTATTTCTGCAATGTTCTTGTGGGATTTTTTGTATGGTGTTGTGGCTGGGGTTTTTTTATGGCCAGTGATGAGATTTCAGGAGTTTCCATTTCTTTATGGTTTCCTTTCCTTGATTCTTCAGAAATTTGGATGTGTATGACACAGACAAGCAGTTTTCTCTTGGGAAGTACTAAGGGGCACATTTCTCAGAGGCAGAAGTGCTTGTCTGTCATTGACTCGTACCAGTGTGAAGGAGAGGGCCAGCTTGCAGCCACGGGACCTGCATCTGCAATTCCTGGCTGGATCAGATCATGCCCAGCCACCCTTTTAATTTGTGGTGTGCTAAATGGATCTTGATTCCTGACATTATTAGCAAAGCAGAGCTCCAGGTGGCTGTTGGGAGCTCTCCTACATGAACCATTTTAAAGTGGCAGAAATGAGTTAACTGGTTGTGTGTTTATTTGCAGTATGAAGTGAAAGCCCCTGTTCCTTCAGCATGCTTCAGGAATATCTGCAAGCAAATGGCAAAGATGCATGAAGCTATATATGATCTCCTTCCTGAGGAGCAAACTCAGGTGAATGTTATTTTTGAGCTTCATCTCACAGCTTGCTTGCAAATGTGCATGGACCTGGGAACAAGAGAGACTTTATCTGGGGAGAGGGGAATTCTTTTTTGAGTCCTGGTGAAACCCACACGTTAAAGGGCTTGGCAGCAGTCACATGGACAGCTTGGGCTGAGCTGAAGGAAGTATTCCAATGTGTAGGGAGAATGATGACACGCAGAAAGAAGAGATTTCGGGATTTTGAGCTGCCTTTTGATGTCTAGAGATGGCAATCCAGGAATTGGTGCTGAAATGCCTTGCAAATGGCAACATTTTGGGGTTTGAGTACAGCCCTCTGAGAGGACTGTTCTGTAACACTGCTCAGAATCAGTGGCTTCCAAAAGTCCCTAAATGGACTGTGCACCCAGACTGTACCAGATGTGCTTTTGCAGGATTTTGCTGCAGTCATTGCTACTGCAGAGTTGCAAATCTTAAGGACAGGAAGGACCAATCCAGTCACTGAATACAAGAAGCTGTCATTTTTCTTGCACATTAGATTAAATGGTCCCTCCTAGCACAGGAGAGATTTGTTATCTTCGAAGCTTAATACAAGTTGCTGGATACTTCAGACAACAGAGGAGAAAAGTTCACGTTCCAAAGAAAGTGTCCTCTAAGTGCCACCCACAATGAGTGGGTGAGGGTGTCCTGTGTGTTACAGACTGTATGTGGCCAGAAAGGCAAGGCTGAAGCACTGGCAGAAGGAAGAATCACAGGAGTTGCAAAAACAAAACCAAAAGTCAGTGATTGAGGGTGTTGGCAGTGTGTTTCCCCTGTGGAGGCAGTGATGTGAGCACGGGCACAGTTCCTTACTCTGCTGCTGTGGTTTCTTCTAGATGTTGTTTTTACGAATTAACGCAAGCTACAAACTCCACCTGAAGAGGCAGCTGGCCCACCTCAATGTGGTCAATGATGGAGGGCCTCTGAATGGGTGAGTTGGGGCTCTTCTTTGGCTGTTTAAATAAGCAGGCATTGACTTCTGCAACGAAGTCGTGATTGCAGAATCACAGCTCCATGTTTTAGTATGTCCCATTTGTAGCTTTCTTACAGTAAAGGACATGACTTGTGCCATTCCACAGTAACTAGGAATGCAATCCACTTGGTAACAGACTGGGAGCTGGACACTGTCCAACTGGAACCCTACTTGTAGGTGTCCTCAGCTCGTGGATTCCTTTTTCTCCCTTTGTGTGACAGCAGCAGCCACAGTTTAATTAGCAGGAATTGTGTGATTCCTGAAGCAGTTTTGAAACGTGGATGGTGACTCATGGTGCTGGCAAAGTAAAAATAGGAGAAAGCAGCATTTCATCTGTGCAGTGGGCAGCTCTGCAGGGATGGTTTTTACAGCAGAAACAGAGTTTATGCTTACAGAGCTTTTCCCTTCCCTGCCACAGCCCGACACCCCGTCCCCAAACAGGTCAGGGGTACCTTTCCTGAGAGAGAGGGTTGCCTGGCTGTCCCCACCTCCCAGGAAAAGTCTCTTGCAGGCTGAATTCTGTTGTCAGTTGGATTGTTCCTTGAAACAGTGGAGTTTTTAATTGTTCTTAATGACCTGGGGGCAGTGATGTGTTTGCAGTGTAGCAAGGGTGAAACTCATTGGGCCTACCCACATGCAAGAAAAGATTGTCTTAGGTTGCAGAAGTCAGAGAAGAAAGTTGATAATGTTTCAAATGTCCCTGGAATTAAAATTCTGTTCCTTTCCAATTTATTGTTGCTTCTCCTGCTTATGTGCATTCCATTCCTCCTTGTACTTTGTGCAAGAGTTTATCTGAACTGGTTCTCTGTACTCGTGGTGTGCTCACAAGGTGACTTCCCATTGCCTTTGGTACTTGGAAAGATGTTTGTAACCAAGCTCGTGGAGTATCCACTGCAGCCCCAGCTGATGTGAGAGCCCCTGGATGTGTTCAGGGTGTCTCTCACTGGGATATCCAATCCCAAACACAGTGCTGTGCTGCCTTCATCCTGCACTGTTGGTTTTGTTCTGTCCTTGGTGGTAAGGGGCCTGGATCCCTTTTGGATTAGGAGGGTTGGGGCAGGTGTTCCTGGTGACGTGCTGGGGGTGTTTCCCAGCAGTCAGGAGGTCTCAGCTGGCGCAGGACTGTCTGATGGCAGCAGTTTCTTACTTCAGACACGGCTCTCAGAGAGCTGGGGCTACTTGAGAAGGGGAACATCAACCCCTGGATGGCACTTGCTGCTGTTCCAGCACTCTTCACTCACCAGGTTCTTAACATGGTTTTCTGATCCTCATTCTGTTTAAACTGCTTGTTTCTGTAATAATAGTAAAAATCCAGGTCTGTGAAGCCTGGTTAATTTTTTTACCATGTAAATACAGCTTCTGTTCCTACATCTTGCTAGCAAGAAGCATCGTGATCCCTGACATGTTTCAACAGTGTCTGAGGGATTTTAAGTCTGTATAAACTGTTACAAACAACACAGCTGTTGTGCTGTTCAGTTGCTTTTTACATTAACCTTAGAATCATAGAATCATTACCTTCTAGAATACAGAAGTTAATGTTGCAATAATTAATATTCTTAGTTGTAATGGAATTGGGGGTTTAAGTCTAGATAAGCCTGGGATTACAGCAAGAGAATAGAAGTTTTAAATGCCTAATTCCTGCTGAGTTTTCTGAACTCATGGTTTGATCTCCCTTCCCTAGAACTAGTTTTACACCCAGCAGTAATCCTGTTATGGATGATCACTGCTGTAAAATAAACCACATCCGTAGCATTGAGTTTTGAACTGATACTTAAAATATCTAATCCAGGCATAGGATTTGAACATGTATTGTAGCAATTGTGTGCCAAAGTCCTCAACAAACCCTGTCTGCTTGTCCAGGCACTCCAGGTGGATGGGATGGGGTCAGATTCTAATCTTGTGTGTTTCACTGCAGGCTGGTTACTTCAGATGTGGCTTTTTACACTGGAAACCTTCAAGCTCTGAAAGGCCTTAACAACTTAGATCTAAACATGGCTGAAATCTGGGAGCAGAAGAGGTGATAATCCACTGGGAGCAGTCACTTGGCTCTGAGAACAGACTGACTTTCTTCTAAGCAGCGTGATGACGGTGAGGTGAATACTTGAGCCCAGAGCCCCAGAAGGGCAGGATTGACAGTCGGGGGAGCTTAGACTCAGAGGGTGCTGCAGGGAGAGATCCTTCCAGTGTCCTTCAGCAAGAAACAAGTGATCAGCTGTCTGTGCAATGTTTTTTCATTCTCTCTGGAAACAGACTCAGGTTTCTTTGGACCAAATCCAAAAGAACACATAGCTGTAACACAGCTGTAGTTGTCTAGAATGCTCTGTATATCTTTATATTAAAAAGATGCTTTGCATTTCTTCTAGTGCAATGAAATTCACATGGTGTCCCACCTTATTTAATGATGGTACAATATAAAAATCTTGCAGTTGGAACTCTGTAGAAAATGTTTTTCTCTATGAAACTATGCTGTTCTAAAATTTATTTTTTTACAGAACTTTATATAAATAAATGTCTTTTGATTGCTCACATATAGGATTCAGCTTTGTTAGGGAGCAATCCTGTTCCAGGGGATTTCTCATGACCTAAAATCTTAAGATAGATTTTCTAAGCAAGGGCCAGTTCCTCAAAGCCATTCCGTGGGGGATGGAGGAGTGACCTGACCCTCAGTATCAGTGACAGGGTAACACTGGGACTCCTGGGGGAACTGGAAGGTGGGAGAAGGGCTGCTGTAGGGATGGCCACCTCTAGCTGCCCATGGCCCCAGCCAGTGGGGAAGGACAGGGCCACAAAGAATAGGGCAAGAAGAATGTTCAGGTTTTTAGGCTGCTTATAAAAGGCTGCACCATTAAGGAGAGTGCAGCTGCCATCAATGTATTTCAGAGTTTTTAATACTATCTTTAACAGACCGGAGGCTGGCAGTAGCCAGTACAAGTGCCTGTGTTTCACACCTCACCTCACCCCTCTGTACCTGACCCCAGTCGAGTGCCTAACCCTGAGATGATCATGTCTGATGGAATGGTCTCTGCTGCAGTGTGTGTGTGCCTGTGATGCCCTCAGCCAGGCATGCTGACCTGGTAGCATAACACGTGTCATTAATTGTCAGTCAAAATAAAGCTCTAAAATCACAGTTGTTTTTAAAGACCAACTTCTTTAATGATACATACCAGTGTTATACTAAGCTTATAAAATAAAGTTGTCTGCATGTAAATACAAGAGAAACATTAAGAAATCAATAGTGATCAGGACAGGGATTTCGATTCCTGTACAAATTTAGAAACTCAAGAGAAGATAAATTAACATACATGGCTGTGACAATATGAACATAGGTGTAGTCAACGTGATCCATTTATTGAAAAAAAGAGGGCAGATCAAGGATTAAGATATTAACAGGAGATCCAGTCTTAATGGGATGTGAGAAAGCAAACACCACACGTGGCTACTGAGGCATTTTTCTCAAGTATTGGATTCTTTGGGCAAGTTTGGAACACGGATGATTCCCACTGTCACGATACGGAAATGGAGGTATTGACAGCCTTACCCCAGTACCTCGACATACAACTGGGATAGGACATCCCACTTGTAGTTTGGGGGGCGGTTGAAGAGGGCTACAGGTTGTGAGCACATGAAATACAGGGTTTTAAGAGCCTATTTAGCAGTAGTGAAACTTTTGGTTTTCAACTGTGCCTTCCTAAAACGTCACAGGAGTTGCCAACCATGTTGTCCCACATGTATTGCTTCACAGCTTTATTTCTGCAGTTACAAGCAATTCAAAACTACTGCATGGTTGAGGCAAGCCTCTGAACTTCTTATCAAAGAAGATCTGTCCATCTTCCCGCAAGACAAACAGTATTGCACTTCAAGGTTATATTAACTGAGTTACAGAATCTCTTTAAGGACTGAAGCATTACTTACGCACATCCATGGCGCTTATGTGGCTGCTTAAAGATAAGCAAGAGAAATTAATTTTAAATTAATACTGCAGGGTACTGTGAAGATGACAAAGCATAGGCCCTCTGTGTACTTAGATTTCTAATGCTTAAAAGGTTCTTCCACGACGAGGCTGGTTTGGCACAGCAGCCCCAGCCCTGACCGTACCCTCTCCTCGACTCAGTGGTCCAGGATCCGTAGGTTGCCAGATACGATTTTGTTCTCTAGTAGAGCTCCAGCTGGGATGTCAATCCTGTCACCATGGTTTGCAATGATGATGACTGTTCCCTGGGGTTACAGAAAAGAAAGCAAGTGTTCAGAAACCTGTTACCTGTTGACGTGGAAGGAGGGAAGAGGTTGTCTGGAGGAGCAGTCAGGTGTCAGCTGTACCACAGCCAGAGCCTGAATGCATTTAGTTGTATTGTTTCTGCATGGACCTTTGGGGGTTTTTCCTCCCCAGAACAAAGGTTTTAAACAAGCAGCACTGGAACCTTTATCATTACCATACTAGATCCCATCAGCCTACAAGTAAACTGGTAACTTCTTTGAAGGCATGCTTGCTCTAAGGGCTCTTGTCACGTCTACTTGCCTTGAAGTGGAAAAATGTTACCCCCATCCCCAGGTGTGTCCCAAGAAGGCTCCTGTTCCAGTTGAACAGGAGGGACAGAGGGCCAGCTCAGAGCCTGGAGCCCAAGCCTGTGCCAGGTGATTGCAGCCCCACCTTCACCCCTGGCACCTGCTGAATTGCCTTAGAGAACAGTAGGTGCTGCCAGGACTGGCAAGATCCTAAGGAAGAATTTGAGGGAGAAACTAACTTGCTCAGCTCTATCATTTACTAATAAATTGAGAACCCCAAAATGATGCAAAAGGGCCCGAAAAGGGGTGGTAAGGCCAGCCTGGGAAGGGAGGTAGGACTGAGCCAAAGGACAGAGGTGGCAGCAGTGTTTGAACAGAGATGTGAGGTCTGTGGTGCTTTCAAGGTCCATAAATAAACCTCTCTGCCTGGGCCTGCACAGAGCAGCAGCTCTGGCAGCAACATCTTGCACACCACCACAAGGGTCACTGTCCAGCCATGGCCTCTGCCATCTTTGGGCCAGTTACCCAATTCCCAGGAGTTTTCCTATGGCCTCTGTGTACAGGCAGAGGATCAATTCAGGATCAACAGCCAAGAAGCAGCATCCCCACTGCACACTCACCTTTAATGAAACATTCTTCCCAAATGTAACATCACCTGAAACCGTGAGATGATCCAGCTCCAGCATATCTGGAATACTTTCAAACCTCCGCAGGTAATCCTGAACCTTTTGGAAAGAGGAAATAATAGAGACAGTTTTAAAGCCATCTGTGGATTAAGACAACCGTGAGGGCCTCTTGAATACTCTGCAGGAGCCTTTCCTATAACCTACATCTGAATCAATACAAAAGTTGCTACTTTGTAATTGTGATTTCCATCAGAAACAAGTGTGAGGAACAGCAGGGGGGTTGCCCACCAGCGCTGGGCGAGCTCTGGGGAGCACACACAGCCAGCCCACCTCCCATTGCTCAGCCGAGGGGTATAGGAGCACCCAACAGTAAATATTTGTATTCTCACAGGCTTTACAAAGAGCAAAAGGGAAGGCCCAGGGGGGCAGAGGTAGATAAAGCAAACCTCACTTTCCAGTAATTTATTGCTATGAACTGCATCTTTATTCAAAGAGGTGAACACGAGGTGTCGTGACAGGAGTTTACCTTTGTGAAGGAGCTTCCCAGTTTGACAAGAGGCACTGTTGGGAATTCGCGCTTCTCGCTCATCGTTAGAGACCCTGCGTTAAGGCTGTACAAATTCGACATCACGAGCAAGAGATCCGAGGTGGTCTTCACAGGCAGGAAACGACTTCGAGGTACGTTTATCCCCAGAGAGTTCTCAAAACTCTTGATAGCAGCACCAACTGCAGTCTCCAGCTGGATAACATTCAAGCCTCCATCCAGAGTCTGGAACAGAAAACCCAGGTAACACATGGAGCAGGTCCTGGCACTCAGAACTGGAGCCCAGCATCAGTCAGAGCTCTGCCCTCACCCCCAGACCGGCTCTGTGAAGCAGCAGTGCCTGTTACCCACCCAGAAACAAACAGTTTGTTTGGGTCAGTGTCCTCGAAACCCCTGCCAGCTGATTACCTTTGGGTTAACAATGATCTCCATGTCAATGGCATTTTTCTCTTGCAGCCTTTTAATTGCAGACAGAGCAATCCACAAATTGTTGGTATTGAATATTTTGAATTTTGACACAGACTTGAATTCATCCACATGTGCTTTTGGGACCTGAGCTATCTCCACCAGCCTCAGCTTATTCTCGTACTGCGTCAGCGTGCCACCCTGCAAGGGGCAAATGAGAGGTTTTAAGCCCTGTTCGTGAGAAGCCAGAGAAATCCTCTCCTCAACACAGGCAGATGCACTTGGTCTGGTGGCCAGAGAAACCCAGAGAAAACACCTTTCTTGTTTTTAGTAACCAGCTACCAGGTTACTAATTATAGAGGAGCATGTTTAAATAAGTACACTCAGAACCATCCAATGATCATATTTCAGCTCTCCGAGACAGTTAATTCCTTTAATGAAAGTTGTTGAGAATATCTTGCAAATGCTGCTGTTATCAAAAATCACCGTCAGCAGTACTTTGTTAGATGATGGAGCAAAAGCTAAATTAAATCTAAGTACTCTTAGAGTGCATTGCTGTGCTTTTGTAGGGCTAAGTCAGAGCTTCCCTAATGAATACAGAGAAAATCCAAATCTACATTTTCACATATGAAAGAAGAGAGGCAGAGCACAGTTGCAGGACAAATTACTGCAGGCTACAAGTATTTGATACATGTCATAAACCTCTGAGAAATGTCACTCCTGGACTTTGCACAAAGCCAGGGGTTAGGGCAGGAGCAGATGGGCAGCTGTGCCACACAGAGCTGTGCAATGCAGGGTTGGGAAGTGGCTTAGGCAGTTTTCTGTGAGACACAACTGAAGCTTCTGCCCCTGTGCACGTGACAGTTTTTGGAGAAGGTGCAGAGGTTGTGACCGGCACCCCCCACAAATCACTCGTGCTTCCAGTCCAGCCCAGACTGTCCTTGTCTGCTGCTGCCCAGAACACAGACCAAATCTGTTCCATGAATTAGAACTTCCTAAATTTGCTGATTTTCTGCATCTCAAATTAGATCCCAGCTGATGTGTTAAATGGTGCCTAAAATAGCTATGAGGAGACTGGATGCATGTCTGAATCCATGGATTCAGAGGAGGCTGGAGATGGCCACCAACACACTCAGACTTTCACCCATCTCCCTTTACCTTCACATCCGCCCGGGTTTTGTTTGTGACTTCCATGACGAACTCACAGCGTTTTCCATTGGGTGGGTTCATAAGGTGGTTAAGAATGTAAAGGTCCACAGTGGCACCCAGATTATCTATATTGGACACAAAAATATATTCCTTCCCCTCTGCAATGAGGTTGTCCAGCAGACCAGAGTTGTAGAAGCTGGCGTAGATGTCTCCATGGCCTGGAGGGTACCAGCACTCTGTGTTCTCTCCTGAGTAAGAGACATCCTTGGCTATTGGCAGCAGAGTTTCCTTGTTAATTCTGGGATACCTGTGAGGACAATAGGTCTTGTTACATTCTCACCAGTGTCAGACTAGCACAAAGAAAAAAATGCTACAGAAAGGTGCAACTCCATGGGTTTTTGGAAGCATGCTTTTCCTGAGTACTCTGAACTGGAAGACCCATCCAAATTCTGAGCTGTCACTGAGAAGCTACAGAATGCAATCTATCTACTCAGGGATTTAAAGCCGCAGTTCTCAGACCACACTGCAAACCAACTTTCTTCTGACAGGCAGGTTCACAGCATATCAAACACACCTCTAACCCCAGCAGCCAACTGGATTAGAGTTTGTTCTTCGTAAAGAACCATGGTCTGTCTCCCTCCAGAGCCCAAGGACACTAAAAGCAAATTCAGGAATCAAGTGGCCAGCATCCAGTACACCACTATTTGTACATTCCTTAGAAACTGGGGCCCACAGACCCCCCCCTCAATTTTAATACATTGCCCTTGACTCTACCAAAGACCCTGATGTTTCAGTCTCTCCACGAGGCCCAAAAGAGACCAAACACGGGTACAGAAGACACTGTTGCTACCCCAGCACCTCAAACTGAAGTCCACCCCATTCGGAATATGGAGAAACAAGCTAGTTTTTCTTTCTACCCCAAGTGGAGAAGTCTTTTGATACCTGCTTTGATTAAAAGTATATATCTTCACACGGCTGTGACTGTATTTCTGCAGGATTTTCTTTGTGTCATCGTCTGTGTTGAAGGAATTCATGAGAACCAGAGGGACATCAGTGTTGTAGGATTTGTTTAAATGCTGAGATGGGAAATAAATGGTAAATTCAGCATGTATTATTAGCTTTAACTCCTGACACCTGAGATTTTGGGAGAAAGAAATTAGGTAAAACAGACTGGAAATAATGAATGGGTGAGAGAAAAAAAGAGATGCACTTATGCTGACAGAAAGGATAATATATCAGGTAAAGGAAAATAAATCCCTGTTAGTAGTAAAGATAAGACCCACATTAATTAATCTATCTTTAATTAGTGAACCTTCGTTTTTAAACCTGCCTTGATATCTAAAATCTGAAACCATGATGCCACTAAATGATCATTTTAAGTTACAGCTACTTATGATTACAAAAGGCATGTTTTCCATCAAATTGTTGCAGCCTGTCAAGGTGACATTTCCACACTGTCTCTGCACAGGAAGCACTTCCAAGCCTTCTTGGCAGGCTGAGAGATGGACAGTTGTATCAAGAGCACACAATAAATGAAACATCACCATGTTAATTGTTTGGGAATCTATAGAATGGACCTGAAATACACAAGAGCATTTCCACATCCAAAGGCAAAAAAAAAATCAGAGATCATAGCAGTGTTCCACCAAAAATAGAATGTGCAGGGGGAAAAAAAAAAAAAAAAAAGACACTTGAGTGAGGTTTAAGCTTTGTGTATCAGCTCACCCTCATCTGCTGGAGCGTTTGGGATCATTACACTTTGGTGGAGTCAGAGATTTCCACAGTGATGCTTTGGAGAAAGGGCTGCATCAGTTGGATTTAAATTTGAGTTTTCCATAGAACCATCTAGCACACATGGGAGAGTCACTCCAAACATCACCACACTGAGGCAAAAATTGTTGGCACTCCAGAAACCATGGGCCAGGCACACCCCACTTCCTACTCTAATAACTGTCTTCATTATCTGCTGTAAGATGAACATTCAGCATTAAAAACATAAGCTGAAATGTCCTCTCCCAACACCAGCAGCTGTTACTTTCTTTTGCTCTTCTTTATTCAGAGGAAAATGCCAGCAATCTCTTCCAGCACAAGAGTTTAAATTCATCAAGGAACTTGGAGCTGCTGTGAAAAGCTTTGTTCTAATGCACATTAAAAAAACCCTTTTTTGAAAAGATGAACTTGCAGCTGGAGGAGTCAAGAAACAAGCCCAGGAGTTACCCAGGCCAGACAAGCTCTACAGTGTGACTGCTTGTGTTCCTGGACACAATCCCCCCATCCAGGGCTGGTGTGCACAGGCTGGATCACACTTGTGCTAATACATGTGGGAGACACAGAGTTCAGTCGCTGACTGCATCATCCCTTTCGTGTCTATTCTTCCCAAAGGAATTCTCTGCTTCACCCCAGCACTGTGACCAGACCTCGTCTCCCTCTCCTCTTCCTTTTGGCAAGCCTCCACTTGATCCCTCTTAACAAGTCATGCAGGAGCAGCTCAGTGTGTGTTGCTTCCTCCAACGCAGCGAGAAAAGCTCATCAAAGGTTACCTCAATCTGCTGCACAGTCAGGTCCAGGAAGGTGTTCTCGTTCCGCACCCCGATGAGGCTCTTGGGGCCTTTACAGCCCATGCTTGTGCCCAAGCCACCATTGAGCTTCACAACCACCAGCTTGTTCAAGACAGAAGCAATGTTATCAGGCAGGCCTCTGGCCTTGATCTTCTCATAGGGCTGGATCTGGGAAAACAAACGAACAAAAAAAAGAACCCAAAAAAACCAGCAGTCAGATACGCGGAAAGAAATTGCTTTCTCCTAAAAACTTTCAAAACTTAAAATCTGGCGATAAAACCCACAATTATTCATATGCTTTATGACACTAAAGAACATCTGCAAAATGAGTCTACAATAATTGATTTGTTATGATACAAATAACCCGGTTTGTTACTACAATAACCTCTTTTCTCAGGAGGTTCTAGAGACTTTGTGACACCAGTCACCATTAGCGTCATTCAGAGAAGTCAGGCCAGTTATGCCACTTGTCACAACCCTGTTCCTGCCCTGCAGAAGGGGAGGGGGTTTCCTTGGGAGCCATCTAACTTGCTGGCCCATAAGATGGCCCCTCCCCACCTTCAGTCAGGCCACAATGTAAGAACCAGGCTCTACATGCAAGGCATAGAACTTTCCTTCTCTGAGCAGCTTAAACTTTAAACTCATAGATTTTCTTTTGGTTTTTTTTAGCTCTGAGGTTGTCAAAGGCAACATCCTTGGCAAAATGTTGGTTCTTTAACTCAGTCTAAACTGATTCTTATTCTAACCACCATTCTGATACAATTCATTTCTCCCGACAGCATGATACAGAGTGGAGGAAAGTTCCTAGTTGTTATTCTGCTGTTTTCAGGATGTGTTCATCCAGCTCACAATAAACCTTACAGGAAGTCTTCTACCTCACTGACAGCTGTTTCCTACAGGTTTAAGAACAGAGTTTGGGCTACCTGTGGGGCTAGTGATGGAGAGCAAAATCAGGCTCATAATGACAGTGTGCCTCACATTAGGTACTGCTGTCCCCAAATTCAAAGCACATAAGTCAAAGAAATAATGGTTACAATGCCACAGTAAGAATCATGCCAAAACTGTTAGAGCAGAATCAATACCATTATCCTTTAGCCTGCCCTTCTAGAGATTTTTCTTTTGAAGGAAAGCCATGGTGTTCCAGTGCTGTAGCATTCTAGCTGCTAGAAAATGATTTTAATTCTGATAAGGGGTGTGTAAGATCCACAGCTGGTTTCCAAAAACAAATACATACAGAGGAGTTTTCAGAGCTGTGTTTGCTTTGGGCAAGGGCTGGGGTTCAAAAGGAAATTCACACTGCACTGGAACAAGAGTCCTATTTCTTACTGGGATGTGCGGGGGTAGGGAGGACAGCTTGTGCAATTCCAGCATTCCAGGACACCACTGGCAGCAATTAGGGCAGATCCCTCACATTAGGGAAATGCGCAGAATTTCCTATGGGATCTGGAAAGCTTACAGGATGTAGTTCAAGATAAGATGACTCCATGTGGAGCTCTTGTGGCTCAGACAGAAAGCAGCACTACAATCACTGCCATTTCATGAGGACATAGGCAGGAGCTTCCTCCCAAAGTTCCAGGAACTTTTCAGGAAGAAGAAGTGCACAAAAAGCAGACTCTTGCTGTGCTTTGTCAGCAACAGAGATTGCGTTCAGGGTGAAACGCCCTGAAAAACAACTGCGCTCTCATCAGCAACGAGATGATAAATCCTGGGTTTAATGTCTTGAAGGTCCATCAAGAAACTCAATGAACATTCTGCTACCAGCAGGACCTGCAGAGATTTACACCCAGATTTACTGCCTGCCATCCACTCCAAGGTCAATAACATCCTGCATTAGACTGCACATGGATTAAAAACATTTCATCTTGAGCTTTAGCTGGGTGGGATGTGAGTCACATCCATGATGTTCTGACACTGTCTGAACATCCAAAAAAATTGTCTCAACTTTCAAGTCTCACTATGTTCTTCTTGCATCACTCACAAAGAGCAGAAGGTCTGACACTCAGTTCAGGGCCAAACTGCCTCAAAAATCATTTGCTTTTGCTAAAGTGCCAACTACCTTTTGATGCTTTCACTATCATGCCTGAAACCAGCTTTGCAGAAAGCTCAAAGTCCTGAAGAAGGAAACAGTTCCACCAAGGGCTCAGTTCACTGGATATTGCATCAGTTCACAACAGAAAATCTATGACTCAGCCTCACTAAATATTTCAGTTTCTTCTGGCACAGGCATTGGAAACATCAGCTTGGCAATAAAGCCTCGGGAAGGACTTGAAGGGTCTTTAATTCAGAGAATAACAAATGTCAAAAAGTCAAGTTCCAGCAGGAACGTTGCAGCACCAGGACTGCTGGATGCCAATGCTGTCAATCCTACAGTTCCAGCCATGTGCAGGCACTAATATGCAAAACTACCTCATCACATACAAGCGTACACACAACTGGAGAAGTGCTCCACAGTTATAAATTCTAAGGGTTTGGAACAGTGGGCTTGACAAGTAAGTTCTGATGGGGAAATTCTTCAGGAAAAAACAGGGGCAAGAATGACATCTTACAGATGTATGGCTGCAGTGTTACTTGCTTGAGACACGTCTGGCAGCCCTGGTTTGGGACTGTTCTGACAGACATATGCAGCTTCTTTTGTTTTGCAGCCAATGTCACAGAAGTGATTTCTCGGAACAGTCTGGATGAGACAACGTTGGGAGTTTGACTAACAGATTCCAGAGGCCTACTCCTACTGCAAGGAGGCTTGCAAGAGTTTGTCAGAGACAAGACAAATGAGCATCAGGGCTGTCATCGGGGGTAGACCGGAAAGGAGGACGCCCCTATTAGTTAACATGTACTTACAGTTCAAGGAAATATTTACTCAGCACCAAGGGACAGTTCTAGGAATAGCACCAAAGGAAGAGGTCTCTGCCCTCGTGAGACCCCACCTGCAGTGCTGCACCCAGATCTGGAGTCCTCAGCACAGGAAATCTGTGGACCCGTTAGAGCAGTGCAGAGGAGAGCCACGAAGGTGATCAGAGAGAGAGCACCCCTCCTGTGAGGTCAGGGTGAGAGAGCTGGGGGTGGTCAGCCTGGAGAAGAAGAGGCTTTGGGGAGACCTTCCAGCACCTAGAGGGGGCTTACAGAGGAAGAGGGACTTCTTACACAGGCTGATAGGGAGAGGACAAGGGGAATAGTTTCAAACTACAAGAGGAGAAATTTATATCAGATCTTAGAACGAAGTTCTTTACTCTGAGGGTGGTAAAGCAGAGGAACAGGTCAGCCAGAGAAGCTGTGGCTGCCCCATCCCTGGAGGTGTTCAAGGCCAGGTTGGACAGGGCTTGGAGCAAGCTGGTCTAGTGGAAGGTGTCCCTGCCCATGGCAGGGGGTTGGAACAAGATTTTTAAGGTCCCTTCCAAACCATTCTATGATTCTATGAACCCTTAAAACCTGTTTCCAGAGTTGAAGATTAGGAAGATGTTTTGCTTTTGAGTAAGGGCATAACACTCATTCTTTTCCTTCATGATATAGTTCACTGAGGTGACAAACTGAGCTGCAGACAAGACTGCAACCACTGGGGAAGAAAAAAACAAAGGCTCTAACAGACAAGCTCCTTTCACACTCACATTGCTTCGGATGCTCTCTTTACATCCCAGATGAGGTTTTGCATTGCTGTTCTGAGGTTAACTTGATCACTGCAGTTCTCTCAGAGGCCTCCCAGCAGGACTTTGCTATTGCTTCCAATTCAAACAAACAGATCGCTGTAATCTACATCGAGGGGATTAAGTTACACTTGCCATGTCCACATTCTTTACCTCCTCTCCCTGTTAACTGGCACTCTCAGTGTGCTTTCTTCTCTGGAGACTGTAACAGTAATGGGTCCTAACTATGCGAGCTATCACTGTAAGCCTTTGGACATATGAAAGCAAAGCATCTGGAAGGAAAAAACAAGTCAGAGGTTTACCAATATAGTGTGAAATGGGTTCAATCTTCTGTTACTGTCATCAGTATAAGTTGTTACACTGAAAACATGGAGGTCAGGGAAGAAATCTCCCATTGCAGAGAAAAACAGAGGAATAATACAGAGCAATAATTTGTGTTTCAATTTACTGACAGGAGCTTTTACTTGTCTTCAGGAAGAAGCAGAAGCTACATTAAGAGAACAAATACAACAGATAACACATTAGATGACCTGCAGAAGTCTGACAGAAATTCTGCTTCTGCACAGCACAGTCCCTTAGCACTGGGCAAAAGCCTGAAACACTCTTTCCCACCTAAAAGACAAAGCCTATAAATCCAATGAACTATTCATGAACTTTTTTAAGCTGCTAAATAAATAAGAAAGCAACAAACCTACACTCTGGCAGATTTTTTGTGAGCCTCTGTTTACAGAAACACACGTATGTCTGTGTGTTTATACACACACAGGCACATAGATACCTCAACATATGCTTTTTGCTCTTCTAGGGATCAGCTGAAGATTATACTTGCCAGAATTCCCAGCAGCAAAGCAATTCTCCAAAACAATCACAGGCAAATAAACTCACGCTGCAGAGAATTTGGTGCTTTCTAGGCCACGATCCTTGTAGTGTGAGATTCTCCAGCATACAAGCATCCCACCACCTCAAAAAACAAGGTCATCCCTACAGGCAGTTATAAATCATTTACAAGATTACCAGAAAATAAGTCTTCTATACCAACCTTCATGCTGTTTTAACAAGAACAGGAGGAGAATATGCTCTGAGGTTTTACAGCTAAGAAAAGAAAACTCACTTGGAGCTGAGCAGAAGCACTCAAACAAAATATGCGTTCACAGATGGATACCTGTCCCAAAGAACTCAGTACTGCAGCCCTTCAAAAGTTATCCCCCTTTAAGCCTTCTAAAAGCTCATACTGTTCTTACCCATATTAGCTAGACTAGTAATTCTGAAATTCTGGTCTTTAGGAAATCAGCTTTAATTTAATAATTCCACAAGTCACACTCCTCAGCAAAGAACAATTTGGGATAAGGCCCCTTGAAATGTGTCTTCTGTGAAACCCCTTTCATTTTGCAGAGTATGTCCCTGACACGACTGACATATTAAAAAGGAAGGGGTGGATACAACAGGATAGAGAGATGGAACTATTATGGTCAGCAAAAAGGAGAAAAGAAAAAAATAATCAAGAAATTTAACCTTGCTCTCAGTTTTCCTAAGTGCTTAAACCACCTCCTGTCAGATCAGGAAGCCCAAGTATCCCTAAAGAAAGGGGTATTTACTACACAACGAAGAAGGCATGGAAGGAAGTTTGTTTGCAGATATTTTGCTGTAGCTCTCTTCTGTGGCACTTATCAAGCATGATTACTTGATTTAGAGCTCATGGTAGGAAACAAAATTTCATTTCAGATCATGTATGCATCTCATCAGACCAGAACTGACCTGATTTCACAGAATTCTTACCTTTCTGTCTCTCATCAAAAGTTGCTACATAGCACAGGGCCACACATCAGAATGAGCAGTACAGGCCGTAAGGAAAAAGAGAGATACTCTTTCGAACTCTGCCCTTCTCCATTCAACCCTCTGTGACCTTAAGTTAGACCTTTCTCTTAGGTCTTTTTTTAGCAGCTTGCCATGCCTGGGAATAAACCCCCGGTCTATTTCAGAGCCTTACCACAACCCCCAGGTTGACATCTGCTCCAGATGTCCTACCTGGGTACTTTCAGGCCTTTATAGAACTTATAAGTTTTTCCACTGAAGGTGAACAAAACTTGAAAATTAGACAACAGCTCTTCTTCTCCACAAAGCAGCCATTCACTCTCATCAAATTTCTGTAATTTAATCCCAGGCCTTCTCTTGGCACAGGGAACAGTTTATTCCTTTGATTGTCCTAACTACCTTCTTACATATTTAAAAGACCTATCGCCCCCCCTGAGTCTCAGCCCCCCTACACTGAAAGAAATCCCCTTTTCTTCAGCCTTCCTTGTAAGTCACCTTATCTAGAACTCCAATTTCTCACCCTGGCCTCTTCGTTGAGGGCAGACTTCTCTCCCCCAAAGCAACACTTCATTCAGTGTTACAGTACAGAAAAGAGAGACATCACAAGTTTTTAAAGTTAAAAGAAAACACTCAACCTTGGAAAAACCCTAGACTTGCTCTAAAACAGCATCATTCTTCAACGCTTTATAGAGCAGCCCTGCATCTGTTCTGGAAGTAACTGGACAGCCTGCCTTTCATGGGAAACAGAGCCTCGATTGAGGCACACAGAGAGCCTCAGAGAAACCACAGGCCTGGGAGCCCACAGAACTCCTGCAATATGCCAAGATCACTACGCTGGGAAAAGCAAGAATCTGTAGCACAACTACGCCATTAGTTACACAAGAGTCAAAGGACAGCCTAAGGCCACTGATGAATCAATAAAATGAGGTTAGGTTTAATAGGAAGTATTTATTTCAGTACTAAACAGTGCTGAAAACATACATAGTGCTTTTTCAGCAGCAGCTCAAATTACAGGTTGTAAGTTACAACAACACAGACAACATTAGAAAAATCAGGCTCCATAACTCCCCACAGTCAACTCCTTGTTTCAGATCCCTCACTTTTGCTGAGCTGCTGCAGGTTACAGAAGTTGCTAAATGAGCTCTATTACCCAGCACACTTGCCATATGTCCCTTTCAAATTATTAAACATAAAGGATCACTGGAAACAGTCTCATCTGAGACATGCAACCTTCTTCCATGGGCAGGAGGGAAATGGGAACAACAAGGGTCCTCCCCACTTCCCCTCTAACACAAGTTTACTCCAGAGAAGGTACCAGATGGTGAGGTGGCATCTGTCCCATTTTGTTTCCCTGCTCCCAGAGCTGCTAACAAAATAATACAAAAACTTGACACATATGGTAAGCAGAACCTGATGTTCAGGAACACATACAACATATGTCAACAAATAATTATTTCTCAGTTAGAACCCAAAGTGTTGTCCTACATGGTTTTACAGAACCATGGCAGATAGACCCATTTGATGGGTGAATACATCATTTGACTTAAGTAGCAATTACCAGTTTTACGTTCCTTACAAACTGTCACTTAACCACAACTTACAGAATCTTCTGGAGGTCTCTGAATCTTCCCCCAGTCCACAGATGGTCCCTTTTCTTGTAGGAATCTATGAAACAGCTTCTTAAATCCTTCCAGGTCCTTTTTAGTGTGCTACAAAAAGAAATACATTAGTTAATGCTGGTATTTAATGCACACCTACTCAATCACAGAAGCATTTCTACAAATTGAGGTACAGTCTACTCATGAGAGTAATTTCATTAGCACTGAAACAGACATGCTAAACTTTAGGTAAAACTCCAGAAGTTACCAAAAGCTCATTTTCACTAAAACTCAAGAGTACAAAACCAACTTGGATACCTATACAAGTCTTTTGTCAAAATCATAACCATTACAATTTGGCCCCACATTTAAGAAAACAGCTTTACCCTCCCTTTCTGTAATCCAGTGAAGATTACACAGAACCTTTAATAACTAAAGATGATTAAACACTTAATAACTCCGTCACCCAGTCTAGAGGGAACTGAAAGTCTCCTAACTGACATTGTATCCAGCCTACTCTTCCACACAGGATCAGAGCACATCCCAAAAATAAAGACCTGGAAATCCGTGATTTATCTTCTTGTCTGAGATTTGCCTCAATGTGCTGCATCCCATTTCTCATGCTCTGAGTAGCTCCCACTCCGTGCTCCTTACCTCTATCTCATTTGAATGTGCGGTTGCAAGTATCTTATCAAGTTCTACTTTCATTGAATACTCCAGCTCTTGCCGAATGACTTCCTGAAACTGTGAGGAGCCAGCTTGAGACATTGCTTTGCTGAAATCTTGAATTTAAGAAAAAAAAAAATTAGGAAAAAAAAAAAAAACCAAAACAACTAGCTTATTTAGACTACAAATAGCCTTCAATTTTCTTTAAGAGTGATAAACTCATAAAATCTAGTCTTATCACCATACTAGCATTCCAGGAATCAAAAGTTTTTGTTCCTAGTTACTTGGGAACAGATCTTAAACTGGACCCAAAGAATAATGGCCCTTCTTTCAAAACTCAAAAGAACCCCAAAGGGCCAATGGTCCATCTCACGAAGTATCCGAAAATCTGCAGCACTGCACTTTTTTGCTAGAGAAATCACATCCTACTGCATCAACACACTTTAGCAAGTAGAAGTGTGAAAAAGAAGAATTTTCTTAGTGAAAAGTTATGTAGAACATTGTGATTGAAGGTATCCTTCTGTTCCACAAGCAAATAAAAACATATGCTTTAATTATTTATACAGTGCACTTTCACAGGATCTTCTGTTTGTTCCAGTAAACATTCCCTTACTTTGTCATGAGTATTTTCACACTACAGCATGCATTTCAGTTACTAAGCAACCTAGAAAATTGGGCTGTCTATCACTTCAGCATTTGTTTTGTTTTTGAAAGTGATAAACTCCACAAACGTGAAAAAGAGTAAATACACAAATATTCTATAAAGTCCACCCTGCAGAAAGAACCAGGAGAGAACACGACTGTATTTTCCAACAGAAAGCATTGGAAGTGAGTGTATTCTCAAAAGACATTCTGAGTATGTTCTCTGAAGACCTCAGTTAATTTAATTTCTGCTAAATCCCTTAAGTGATCACTTCCCCGTAACACATAGAGTGATGTATTGCCAAATATAGCTGGATTTTAGAAACACCCTTAATACTAGTGCAAAAAAGGGACAGGAGGGAACTTTACAAGTGAACAGAGTGACACTGACAGAAAACATTGCTAGAAGAGGAACCTGCATTTAAAGTCTACTTACTGAGAACATGTATTAAAAGGCTCTTCTATTGAGAATGTCTAAGAAAGCCAAAGACGGTTCATTTCAATGCAATTTTGATTTTATTTTATTTTTCTAAGCAAAGTATTCCACAGCCTCAGCCTCAGTGACAGTATCTAATCCTTGCTTTGAAGCCCACAGAAGCCATTTTCCTGACTGCACTGTTTTGCAGGTAGGGGAGGGAGAGAGGAAAAAAAAAAAAAAAAAAGACAGACAAGTGCTGCAGTGCACATAGTATGTGTGGTGCAACACGGGAAAACACCAGCTCAAGATGAACAGTACACTGAACAATAGGTCCTTTTTTAAATCAAATGCTTCATTTAGTAGTAAAAGCAGGTAAGAGTTGAAAGCCTGTTAGGCGTATCTTTCCGGGTCAAATGTGTGACAACACAGACAGCTCTCCACCAGGAAGCACTTCTTCCTACAGAAAAACAAGGAGGTCTGTACCAGCTTCATGCTTAATCCCAAACTGCTACAAATACTCCTTTCATTCCCGCCCTTTGGGGTGATGCATTCCGAAACAACTGCGAGGAGATGCTTTCACATGTTTCTAATCCTCCCTGCAACGTGTTATAATAGCCCCCTTCTGTTACAGCAACAACAGTGGCCATTTCTCACCGCTCGCCGGCCTGTAAAACATCTGAACCTCCCCGTGTGATGCAACACATCTCTGAGGAACTCTGCACATCCCGAGTCTCAGCAGAGACCTTCAGCTGTGCTGTGGAGCACGCTGGGGCTGAGGGAGGCACAGCCAGCTTCCCCGGACTGCCATGTAAGTAGGAAATGCTTGTTCTGCTCTTATTAGCCAAAAGACTTGTATCTACCAGAAAAAAAGGCACTTAAGAGACTAAGTAACACCACAAACAAATCGAGAAAAAAAGGCATCATAAAAGCAAATATATGGCAATGTCCTAGTTTAGGGGTTTGGGTTTTTTTCTGTAATACTCTAAAATTCTCCATAAACTGAATGTGCAAATGCTAAACACATTTGATCACCAATACCCTCGCAGGAAAGCAAAGCAGACCTGTTGCTTCTTCCAACATCAGGCACACAGAGCAGCAGCTGGATGGGACAGCTCTTGCCGAACCTCAGCCTGCCAAAGCTGCCAGTGCCGTACCCTTCATCAGCAACAGGGGGTATTTAGGCTTCCCATTTAACAACTACTGCAACCCCTCGGCCGCATCCAGACCCAATGTGTCAGGTCACGGTTGCTTGGGAAGAGCATTGTTAGTGCTATTAGCCCAATTATTATTATTTCGGGGAAAGAGAGAGGAAGAACACGGCTGGAGTCGGTAAAAACATGTCTGGTGCAAGAAAAGTATCTATTCTGCATAGGTAAGAATGTGAATACTGTAACTAAGAATCAAGAGAAACAGCAAGTGAAAGCTCTTCTGCTCTTAACATGCCACTGAGAGGCAGAGGCTTTGAGCACGTATCTTGAGGGATGACCACCAGGACCTGGCCTGCACTCTCTAGTGTCTCCCCAAAGCAGTATCGGTCCATGATACGAGTGAACACAGCACCAGTTGTTCCTGCTGCCCCTCAGAGTTTTTGGGAAGGAGCTGGTATTACACATCTCAGCCTATGGCTGGCAGAAAGACAACTGCAGTCCTTCAACACAAACTACAGCTGAATTTAACAGCCTGGGTGAAGATTGATTTCCCTTTTCAACCTAGCAGCAACAAGGAAGTTGAAAGGCGAGTGCAACTGCATATCTGAAAGCAGTTCTTTCCTGCAGGCAACTAAAATTTCCTACAGCCGTAATGAAAAGTAGTTACTGTGCCTCTAAAAATCACGTGGGAGGCTGGGGTGCTGGATAATTGCAGGAAGATATTTCCAAGGACACACAGGGCCATAAAATCCCAAATTATTTTTAAAAAGAAATGCCTCTTCCAAGCTATTTCACAACCAGTGCCTCATATTTCAGCCTAAACCCACTTTTATGAAACCAGTGCTCTTGAACGCTCATCAGACGTAAGAAAAAGGGTGGGATAAGGTAGTGGAAGACACTTTGGGGACCTGCCCACACAGGAAATGAGCACAGACCAGAAGAGCATGACTAAATAGTTGAGACTTCAGAGAACACTGGGCTTTGCAAAAATGACCACAGAGGGTATCTTACTTTAATGTCTTTGGTAGAAAGTGTTCTCCCAAGTAGCAGAGACAGGACGGCACTTCAGTCAAGTTCATGCTGGTGTTTGAGGCGTAGAGAATTTCACTCCAACCCTCCTGCCCCCACCCACTGTTATTTCTAACAGGCTTTTGTGCTCTGCTCTGACTGCTAACCTGGCCCCTGCCCTCACAGCACAAGCTACAGCACACGGAAAAGTATTGGCAGGTTTATGATGCCTAATTTTATAGCTGACATGTGAAAAAGCAAAATGTGATATATCAGAGCAAGCTAATAGAAAGGAGGACTTTGTACACTACCAGAAACAATGTAAGGGGCAGATCTCCTCAGGAAAACTGCACAAGAACAGAACAGTGGAGAACTCTTACTTAGGGACTTGCACGTATTTCCTTTCTGCTGTCCTTCCTCTTATTCTACATTAAAAGCAGAGAAAATGTTAAGATTAATTTTGTTCATTAATCCACTCAGAAGAGAAGTTTACTGCCTTGGTACTCAGTGTACAAGGAGGCAGCACAGGAGGGAGTTGTGGGACAAGCCAAGCAAGAACTTCTCTCATGAAAAAGTAGGGAATCTCTAGGGCTGAGGGCTATGGATCGTGATTACTTTTGCAATCCAAGTAAGTATACAGAAAGACCTACAGCAGAAAATTATTTAGGTCTCCCTGGAGCCAGACTAATGCATAAAAACCTAGAAGGGCGGCCAGTAAGTTACAACATGTAGCTAAACTTTAAATGCTCTACCCTTGAACTCTGTGCTCAGGGTACAGAGTGAATGCCTTAACTTCCAGCAGTTCCTCTTAAAGTTCAAGGCAATTTTTATCTCTGGCAGGGATAAAAGTCTCTTTAAATATCCACACTATAATGCACAATGCTAACGAATACTACTTTGAATTTTAGAAGTGAACATACCCACTCAGCCTCTACAAACATTTTCCTACTACTAGAGGCAAAATTTGCCAACACGCATCGGACTGAAGCATCCGTGAAGTGAAATCTTTATGCTCTGACTCTTCCTGATGGATGAGCACGTTAGCCTGAGCTAACTGAGAAATTTGCAACCCAGGAAGCTGTTCTTGCCAGCTGCACACACCAAGAGTTTAGGTGTTACAGTCAGACACAGCTGAATTTCCTGGTTTAGCAGATGATCCTCATGCTAAAATATCACTTGACATGACAATACGTTTCAGTACTACTGGCCTGACAAAAGAGTATCTAAACGGCGGATGGTTTTTGGGGGTTTTTTTAAGGCTTTCAGGATTGTCAAATCTCTGGTAGTATTTTAAAAACCAATTATGACCTTCACATAGGTTTCTACAGCCTTCAGTTTCAGAAATAACAGCACTTCTCTGCAAGATGGCTACCTTCAACAGAGAGAGATAAGCCAATTCCATTTTAAAAGAACAATTGCCAATATATTTTCCTAATAAATTTCACAAGGGCTTATCTTGGTAACTTTCAGAGTGGCTGGTTGAGCAACATGCTGGAAACACCTTCTTCCTCCAGCCGCCTGGTTCCTGCCCAGGTGTCACGGGACATTTGTAGACAGGTGATGCCTTTACACAGCCAGCATTGTCCAGTCCTGGACATCCACTGTGTGAGGGACAGTGATTTCCCAAAGGCTGCCAAGGCCTTCAGTTGCCTGCAATACCCAAGTTTGTATAGCAAACGACCTACTCGTGTTCCTTCTGCAGGCAGCATTACATTTGTTGATAGGCCTGAGTGGATTTATATTAAGGAACCCTATACAAAAAGCACACCCGCACCATTAGGAATATCGGAAAACAGGGAAAGAAAACTGCAACGGCAATGCACCAAAGTAATTTTTCTTCCCAAAATGACCTCTTGTGGGCTGGTTCCCTGTTTTGCAGAGAATCCGAAACTCAGACCACGTACACACAAACGCTCACACATGCGGAGAGTAAAGGAGAGCGCCGGAGCCTACCGGGATCAGAAAACGCCAAAACACACTCAAGCCTCAAAAAAAAAAAAAAAACCAAAAAAAAAAAAAAAAAAACCACACGAAAAAAACACAACACCCAAAAAAGAAGAAGAAAAGAAGAGAAAGAAAAAAAAAAGAAAAAAGCGAAGACGTTCGACCTCGGAATCCATCCTCCCGCAACTTTACCAGATGGCTTAGCGGAGAGGGCAGATTTGTGCTGGCGAGGTCCCGCAGGATCCCCCAGCCCCTGTCCGTGCACAGCGCTGGGCGCAGCCCCGCCGCCCGGTCCCGCCGTGCGCCCGCAGAGCCGAACCGGGCCGGGCAGAGCCGAGCCCGGCCGGCCCCGCCGCCGGATCACGGACAGGGCTCCGGGGCAGCCCGGGCACATCGCAGCCCAGCTGCTACCCCCGAGCCACCGGGAGCGCGGACCCAAAACACAGCGCAGCCCCGCGTACGCACGGCGGAGGAGCCGAGAAAAACAAAGCGCGTCACCTTACCTTTCACGAGAGCCGACATTTTCGCGCTTTAATAAATAAACACTTGGGTAAACACAGAGTGCCCCGCTCGGGGGGTTCCGCCCCGCGGCGGGCAGCGAAGGACCGGAGCGCGGCTGCCGCCCCTGCGGAGGCTGCGACGGGAGAGGCGGCGACCCCGGCCTCGCTGGCAGCTCCCGCCCGCCCGCCGCGCTGCCCCTCCGCCGAGCAGTCCCTCCCGGGCCGGCGGGCGGGCGGCGAACCCCGAGCAATTTAAATTTCATCAATGGAAGAGGCGGACCCGCCGCGCCCCGGGTTTCGCCACCCCCGACCCTCCCCTCCCCTCCCCGCCGGGCCGGGCCGCCCGCCTCCCCGGGGAGCTCCCGGCGCGGCTCCTCCCCGCTCCGGGACGCGATGGGACGGGACGGGACAGGCCGGGCCGGGCCGGGCCGGCGCGGCCGCCCCGCGCTCCGCCCGCCCCGCGCGGCCGCCAGTCCGGGGGCGGCCCCGTCCCACCTCCGCCCCGGGCCGCGCCGCGCCGCGGGGCCCCCCCCCCGCCCGGGCCGGGCGGTGCCGGCGGCGGCCGCGCCGAACCCACCTCGTCCTGCGGCACCGCGGGCGGGGGGCGGGGACCCGCGTGCCGCGCGCGCCCCCGCCCACCCCCTCCCCCCGCGGCGGGGGCGGGGCCCGCGCCCATCCCGGCGGGCCCCTCGCGCGCGCCGCCGCCGGAAGTGGGCGGGGCCCGGGAGCCCCCCCGGCCGCGAGCGGCGGGCGCGGGAAGCGGGGCGGGAGCGGGGCGGGAACGGGGCGGGAGCGGGGCGGGAACGGCGGGACGCGGGGCCGGCGGAGGGCCCGGGGCGCGCCCTTGAGCGGCGGCTGAGCGTGCTTCGGGCGCAGAGAAGGAGGCTCCGGGGGAACTTCTCGCTCCACAACTCCCTGACAGGAGGCTGTAGCCGGGTGGGACTCGGCCTCTTCTCCCAGGCAAACAGCGGCAGGATGAGAGGATATGGCCTCGAGCTGCGCCAGAGGAGGTGTAGGTTGGGCATTAGGAAGAATTTCTTCACAGAAAGCGTGGTTTGACATTGGAATGGGCTGCCCAGGGAGGTGGTGGAGTCACCGCCCCTGGAGGTGTCTGAGGGAAGACCGGACGTGGCACTCACTCAGTGCCGGGGTCTGACTGACACCGCGGTGTTGGGTCACGGGTTGGACTCGATGACCTCAGAGGTCTTTTCCAACCTGATTGATTCTGTGATTCTGTTAAGTATATCTGATTTTGGAGTGTACCATGAGTTAAAGCATCTCCACCCGTGGCTTTCCATCCCGGGTTCACGGCCACATTCAGTGCTGGGGAGGTGCCGTGCTGGTGCAGCGCCCCTGGCAAGCACACAGGTGCCAGGGGCCAAGCGTCGCTCCTGAGCTAGGCTGTGATTTCCCTCTTTGTCAAATATTTTCCCTAATTTTGTCTGCAGACACTTCCCAGCAGTGCTTTGGCTTCCCTCTGCACTGTGGTGACACCCAGTTATGGTAGAAACCCCCTGCATGCCATAAATACCCCCAGCACCCTCCAGGTAAATCACCACCCTGGTTTTTACCTTCTCATTTTTCTAAAATCAGCTCTATATGGCCTTTCAATATATGCTTGTATGTAAAATCATATGTAATACATCACTGAATCCTTATATCCACAGAGAGTCAAACTGCAGACCACACCAGTGCCCTGTTACCATGAGGAGAGAGGTGTGGGAATTGGCAGGGTGCTGCTGAATTCCAGTTTCAAGGGGTAGATGGGTGCAGCCTTGCCTGAGATGGGCAGGGTGGTCTTCATCTCTGCTGGCTGAAGCTCCCTGTAAGTTCTCTGGGATAAACCAGGCAACCCCCAGGATGAGCCAGTCCATTTGGGGGTGGGATGGCTCACCTCTGCATCTGCCAGTTTCTTGGCTTTTAAGAAAACCAAAAATGCAAAGACCCTGTGAATTTTACATCCCAATCCACTGGACCTGGGAGCATCCCTTTTCATTTTGTACTACTAGACAGTACAGGGCTCACTGCATTCTACCTTCTTGACATCAGGGAAGATGGTCCTCTTTCTGCCCCGAATCCACCAGGAAAAAGTCCTGGATTCACTCCAGAACTTCAGCAAAATCCTGATCCTTTTCTCTAGACAGTGATGGGACCTTGCTGTTACCTCAAATGCAAGAGCAGCCCCACTTGCATTAAGGGGTGCATAAGGCATAACTTACAGGGTAATGAGCAGAGAGAACTTTTTATCTGCCAGCAATAAAACTAATTCCAGTGACCTGTCTCACTGTGGTGGAACCAGGGGAAAGCCCTCCCTCCTTCACTGCGTTTTATGGAAGGAGGGGAACAGTCAAGACTGAGCACTGATGGTGTCAGTCAGTGTCACTGAGGGTGGGGGTAACCAGAACCAATCCGTCCAAAACCAGCAAAGTTTGGTAAAGCTCTTGAGCTCGATTAAACTCAGGGAGAGGTTTATCTCACAGGACACGAGCAAGCTGCTCGTGCAGCCTCCTGGTGCTGCTCCCGAAATGCCAGCCGGGGATGTGCAGGGAGCAGTGTCCTGGCAGCCCATCCACCTGCACCAGCATTTCGGGTTAAGTAGACACAGGAACACCAAAGAGAGGTCTAAATGCCCCAAATGAAAAAGAAGCTTTTGCTTCCCCTGTGCATGATGTCACCACCTCAGCCAGGGCATTCAGCATCTTCCAGGAACATGGGGCTGCATCACAAAGGAACAATGGGATAGAGGCACCGAACCCAAACTACTGCCTGGTTTTATGCCTCATAAATAAGCTGCCTCATAAATAAGCCTCGTAAATTAAATAAATAAATGCATTAGTTGTGATTTCCTTTGGTTTCATCAACTGAGAAGCTTACACCAGTGTAAGATGCTGCCAAAAGTACTGGTCCTGTCCCCCCCCCTTACTTGAACCCTTCTCCCCATTCCAGTTTTGGCTCAGCACTGGCAGTTTTTGGCTGGGAGAGTTGTCTTTTGGATGGGCTCATTCCTGGCTTGCAAGTGGCCGGTGACAAGGGGAGGTCGTAAAGCCCTTCTGAATACCCAGCATCACCCTTTCATCTCATTTATTTCTTCCTTAGCTCTCATTAAGTTTCCCACTGAGGACATTTATTTTTCCTCTCTCCTCTGTTTTTCATCCACTTCATTTATTACCTATGAACTGACTTGTTTGAGCTGAGCAGGGTCAGCAGATAATGAAAATCTGGGTGTTTATGGGGAAAAGACAGTGCAAATGCCAAGGAAGTATGGTTGTGAGGCAGTTGGAAAGCCAAGGTGTGAACATTTTAATTTACTGTCTAGGGAAGAATTAAAAAAAATTTGTTGTTGATGTCCAGATAGTATAAATAGTAACACAACTGCTTTATGGCCATTTCTTTGTCAATTATATATATTTAATAGTAATATATACTATAAATAGACATGTATGTATAATACACATATGATATCAGTACATAGTACATATACATAATATACAATATTGTGACATGTATATGTGTAATAATAAATATGTAATAATATGCATATATATAATATGTATAAATGATTTCTATCTCTTATGTCTATTATATACATATATTTTTCTATATTATATAAATACATATTTACAACTTTATCTACAATATAAGTCCAGGAATTTATATTACATGCATATAATTCCAGATGCATCCAGGCATCCAGCAAAGTAGGCATGATGCACACATGGATCCCCAAGGATGTCTGTGCGTGTATATAATATAAATATTTATTACTTATAGATTTATATATTTTTAATATATTTATATACATTTATATTATGGATGTATGTATTTACACAGTCTGTAAAACCTGTATAATATATATAGTTATATATTGTCATTTTTCTTTCCATTTTTTCTTTTTTAAATCTGAATTTTGGCCGAAAAAGACAGTGAGTGACTGGCAGCTGTAAAAGGCCACCTCTGGGCCCCCTTGGGTGGGGCACACGGGCCACGGTGCACCTGAGCTCCGCCGCCTCCTGTTTGCCCAGCGAGTGCAGCAGCCGCCCGACGCATTCCCGGTTGCTCAGGAGCTTTGTTTCCTGACCAACACCCATTTGCAGTATTTCCCAGACGAGCGGAGGCTCATCAGCGAGCACCATCGCTCCCACTCCCTCTTCTCCTTCCAGCTGCCCCTGTGGGCTGGGGAGCAGCCGAGTTCAAGCAATCCGTGCTCGGCCATCAGCTGGGGAGGACGTAAAGCATTAACGAGTTTAATAGCACCAAACAGATCACAGGTTTCAAAGTGCATCGTTAAAAAATATCCCTGCGGCACCAGTCTGTGATACCCCAGGGCTTCAACGTGGGGTGCAGAAACCTGTGCCTGCCTTCTTCTGAAATCCTTCCCAAGTGTTTAAAAAGGTATAACAATCCACTTTTTTTTTTCTTCTTTTTTTTTTTTTTTAAACAGAGTCCTCCCTGCCCTTGCCGTGCTCACACAGCCATTGTTCAACTCCACCTGCTTCAATGCTGGAACAAAATAAAATTAAATTCTTAAATTAAGGTAATATCTCCAATTCTATGCCTTTTTCTCGCTGTCTCTCTGTCTCTCCTCTCTTTTCCATGTTTAAAGCAAGGACACACAGCACACCTTTGGGGCAACAGCTGAAAGCCACAGCTGAATCAGAAATAAGCCTGGTTGCACCTAAAAAATCTCCTGTTAACAACCTCAGCGGGGACCATCTACAGGTTATGGGTGCTCCCCCTTGGAGATGCAGCATTCTTGAATAGTAACTTATCCATCGAGGAGCACAACAGAGGCTGCAAGGGCAGGGTCTCCCGGTTTGGTGGGGGTTCGGTGGTGCTGGGAATGGCTGGAGCTGCTCAGGCCTCACAAGGGAATGGGGGTTATTTCGCCCACAGATAGACTGGAAAAAAGGTCTGGAATAATTCAGGGTCTATTTTTACCTCCCTTCTTGCAGGAATTTTGCAGCGCCTGGCGCCACGCCGGCACACAAACAGCGCGGGGCTGGGAGGGGGTGTTGGGAACAACGCAGCCCTCTCTGGTCTGGGGGTGCTGGGGGGAAGACAGCCAGGGAGGAAGGCAGGGTTTCTATAGGTCCTGTCCTGCCTGCTGCTTCTCTGCGTGCTGGAAGTCTTTGTACTGGTTTTTCACAGAAAACAAAACCCTCCCGACAAGCCCTTATGACAAACGACAGACGAGGCTTGTCCTTATCGCCACCCGGTTGTCACCCTTTCACA
This sequence comes from Corvus hawaiiensis, assembly GCF_020740725.1. Taxonomy (NCBI): domain Eukaryota; kingdom Metazoa; phylum Chordata; class Aves; order Passeriformes; family Corvidae; genus Corvus; species Corvus hawaiiensis. Next base: position 110,562,056 of record NC_063215.1, on the reverse strand, counting down.
TTTGCCCCTGGACCTACTCCCACCGCTATAATTAACGGCAAATCAGGTGTCAGTTTGCTCTGTTGGACACAGCTGTGGAAATTCTTGGCATGGTGCTCTTCCTTTCGGGGCTGGAAGCCAAGTGCTGGAGACATGGGAGAAAAACAGCTCATTACGCCTGCAGCGGGGCAAGAGCCTTCCCCTTCCTCCCCTGCAAGCCCAGGGCTGGATCCAGGACCTAGTTCAGACCCAGTGACCACTACTGGACATCTGTGTGCCCACCCAGCAATCCCAGGTGGGGAGAGCCTTGCAGCACCACACCAGGCTCATCTACCTTCCACCTTGCACTCGTGGTCAGGCAGGTTCCCTGCAGCCAGGAGCACGGTGGTGGACCTGGGAACGCTGGTGCTGCGGGCCTGCCGTGGGCCTGGAGGTCTGCAAGGGATGGGGCTCAGCCACTGGGTAATGAGCCTCCCTCATTGCCCCACTGAGGCTGACTGGGCTTGCTGACATCCAAGCTTCCTAGCCCAGAGGATTAGGGACTAGCACTGCTGGTGACTTTTCCTGTGGGTTTGGGGAAACATCTCAGGAGGATTTTGGTGCCTGCCTGGCAGCTGGAGGCAAGGGGAGAGAGATGGTTTCCAGGTCACTCGACTTGGCCAAGCAAAGCATGAAGAGGTGTTTGACCAGCCAGTAATTGAGTCTTAAAATGGTGGACATGAATAAAGAAAGGACATGCACTGGGGCATGGTGAACCTGGCAAGAAAAAACATCAAACAGGTGGGTTAGGAACAAGACTAAAGGAGTTATTGTAATTTTTCTGGTTTCTCTACCAATAGACCATGGGGTTTTGTTAATAAGTCATAGATCTGCAGAAAAACAGAGGCCGGGCAGGAGCTCTGGAGCTGGGACCTCTGGAGGCTCCTCCTCCAACTCCTGCTGGATCAGGTTGCTCTGGGCCAAGGTTTTCATATCCCAAGAGAGATATTCCACAGCCTCACTGGGCTCCATTGTTGGATCACTCTCATGGAAAACACTTTTTTTTTGCTGATAATCCAACTGCAATTTCTCTTCTTCCACCTTGTGCCCATTGCCCCTAGTGTAATCTCTGAGAAGAGCCTGGCTCCGTCTCTGCTCTGGCATTTGCCTTTGCTGGACTTGGTGAGGTTCGTGATGGACCATTTCTAGGGCTGATATTGTCTGGTCTCCTCTCTGGATAGCTCCTGTTATTGATTATGGGGGAGGAATTTAAACTACTGACACATTTTAATACAAAATCCCAGATTATGACAACAGGGAATGTCTTCAAGCAGTTAGGAGACACATGCCTATATACACTAGTTTATGCTTCGTGCAACAAGATGCACAGAATTCTAGTTTTTATTTTGAAGTTTAATAGCAAGTTTTAAAGCAAGGTTAGTTTAAGGTAACATTAGAATCTGAATGAGAAGGGAAATACATGATATTCTCATGGAACTGAAAACCAGCAGAAGTTTAAGGTGAAAGAGAAGGTTAACCCTTAGTTATAGGGTGATTTAACCACAAATTAGAACGGTTAATTTATCTGCGCTGAAAATGTCCATCTCCTATCCCCACCCATCACAAAAATAATTTGGTTGCATACTTACTTAACAACTCCCTCTATATCTATTTCTTCCACCTGCAATTCTGTATTAACCACGTGCTATCAAATATAATGAAGAAAAAACAAGAACAAAACAAAATCCGAGCTTCCTTCTAATGGCTACTGAGTTTATTAACACACACACATTAATCCCTGAGGCAAACAAGGAACAGAAATGCACAGGAAAGACCTACTGGCATCGTTCAATGCTCTGTTTGTCCAGCAGCCCTTACCTTCCATGTCCTGGGACCATGCCCAGGCTTCTGCAGCAGCCCCAGCTTTGCAAATCTGTCTTCCCACCAATGTCCCCTCCAGAGAGATGACTTTTTTCCCCCTGTTCACCACATTTCTGAGTATTTTTTCTTGCAGTTACCCAACCAGTTGGTTTCTGAGGGAAAACAAAATCTATGCTCACAAGCCCACATGCAGCAGCACAAGGGAGTTTGTCCCAGAGAGGGAATGGTGCACTTCAGCCAAGTCCTCATCCTGCAAAACCTGCAAAACCAAGCAGAAGACCAACCCCAGTGTGTCCACATGATCCTTTTCCCCCCCTGAACGGCATAAAAAAAATTCATTTCCGTTTTATTTCTTGCAATGGTTGTGCCCCTTACTGGCAGACCACCGGCCTCCTTCCCTGGCACATGCAGTGTTTGTTACATGCACCACTACTGGAGTAAGGAACAAAATATCACCTGTTTTCATGCATAATAAAAACCTCTCAAGGCCACCAGATCTTTTCTGGGGCCATGGTTGAACTGGCAGAAGCCTATCCCTTGATGGCAGTGCTGCCAAGCACCCTGAGGGTGGATAAGCCCAAAGAGCCAGTGGTGAACTCCAGGTTTTCACGTCCTCAAGTGCTGCCTCTGAGGGAGCTGGCAAGAACAAATGGGAATCACTGCTTTGCTTTGCTTTGCATTAGTGGGCTGCAGGCTGGGGTGACAGGATTGGGAGGATCCAATGGAAAGCCACAACCGAAGCTGCTGCATCCCAAAATTTCATCGTCAACGTGAGGCTTCCTGACAGCCGAACGCCTCCCCACAGCTGCCTCTCATCGACACAACACGTGGTGTGAGTGCCGCCTTCCTGAGGTCACGCTGCAGTGCTTTCACACAGCAGGGATGAGGCATCCTTGTGGGATTTGGCAGGCTCTTGCTGGACCAAATTCAGGATGGCCTCAAGCCCGGAGCCGTGGCTCCATGAGGCTGTCCTGCCCCGGGGAGAAAACTGCAAAGAACACGTGGTCCTGTTGGGCCCCCCATGTCCCTTCAGGTGCTCATAGTTAGGGAGATTTAGGAGGAAGGCAGGGAGTGCCAGCTGCTAACCCGTTTCAAGCCACAAAGTTATCAATGACTTGTTGCCTTCATTTTGGTTTAATTTTAGACCTGCTCATTTTGGGCACATTCTCTGAAAATACAGTCCATAATAGAAAGGAAAAGATCTTGTATTTATTGCTAGAAATGGACATGTTTTTCACCTCCTCCATGTTCTAGCCAAGTCATCCACTGCCAGGCAAGGTCCCTGGAGCCCCTTGGAAATGATCTCAAGGACTTCTGTGGTAGGACAGTGACTCCCCACAAAGCCTGCCCTGCGCTTCTACCCCTTCTCCAATGGAAGTGGGTGGATTTCATCCCTTTAGTTCTTGCCTGCTGCACACTGGACTTCCCAGCCCCATCTCTGCTGAAACAACCTTTATCACAGATTCTCCTGCTTAGTAAATCCTCTTACTTAAGGCCATGTTTGCTTCCCTTCCTTAGTTAGAGACAAAAGACTTTAGCTGGAACCCCTGCTGAAATGTTTTCTTCATGCTACTAAATAGTCACGGAGAAGCCAGATGAAACATCAGAAAACAATTTATTTCTAGTGTCCACACCACTGCACATCGGTGTCCCTGCCCAGTGAGGGGGAGGGTTGGAACTTTAAGGTCCCTTCCAGTGTCAACTGTTCTTGGATTCTATGATATTGCCACCATAATCCCATTTTGGTGGCAAAGTCAGAATCTCAGATGCTTTTGGATGACCTCACAGCTGTTCAGGCTTTGCTGGTGGCAGCACAAATCCTCTTGGAGCACTATCAGCTGCCATCCTTTCCAACCAAGATGGGGTGGAAGGGGTTGAAGTTTGCCCCCAACACTGTTCTTCGAATGTTGGATGATAAATCTGTTAATTGTGAAGCATGTTTAATGTTTTGTCAATTTCCAAGGACATGCTTACCCAAGTGCAACCCATGCCTTCAGTGAGGTCCTGAAGGCTTCCTGAGGGCAGCCATGGTCCATCCTGGTGGGCCAGGCTGTGGCAGCAGAGAAAACACCTGGAGAGGAGCAAGTGAGCAACCTCATGCCACAGAATGGGTCTCTTCTCCAAACCAAAGTCATCCAGGAGGTCCCCAGCAAAAATGGGTAGAAGTGAGGCACAGTTGCACCGTGAAACATCTTGAGAGGACACAGTGGCACCTCCCCAGAGAAGGGATTTTCCATTTCTTGATCAGAAATAGTAACTCCAAGGCTTGTGAGTCCCTGCCATGCTACTCTAGGCTGTCTGAGGCAGTGAGGGAGGGGATGACATCTACGCCCTGGTTGTCAGGCAGCATCATGTCCTGGGAGGGCATCAGCACTGCTGGAGGAGGCTCAGAGGGGAGTGGTGCATACTTGTCCCATTAATCGTTTGCCACACAGCGATGGTTCCTACAGCAGCAGAAGTGAGTGGTCCCAGTGCACATATTTTGGTTTTCTGAAGCACCTTTCTGAGCAGAGTGACTTTCTGCCTCACAGTGTGTGAGTAGGAGGCACTGAAACCCATCCAGGCACAGATGAGCCCTGTGCTACAGCCCGAGTCCTCCTGGTGGGGGAAGCTGCTCTCGGGCTGGTCTTACTCATCTGGCTGCAGCAGACCTCTGGCAGCTTGTAGAAAGCCATCCACACCTCCATTACCCAAATTCATGAGTGCGTGTCCATGAGGAGGTCCTTACAGAGCTTGTAGGGGTAGCAGTGAGGGCTAAATTTCAAGGTCCTGGCTAAGCTTCTTACCCAGCAGTGAAATTGTGCCTTGAGTGCAGCCATGAAGGGTGAAACATTGCAAACATAAAGCCAGACCCTTCTGTCCTGGGTACATTTTCATAGAGGAGGTGTCCTAAAATTTTCAATCCTGGTCAAGTTTCCACTGGGGTTGGCACACAATGAGCCCCGAAGATCCTTGCCCAAAAAATCCCACAATGAGTAATTGCTAAGGGTCACTGCTCAGGACCTCAGAAATAGAGCTCAGGCTAGGAAAGGTCTCTGAATGACAAGATGAGGCCAGTGAGCAGCCTGAGCAAACAGCCTCATTCCAGCAGCAGAGAGAGCCACAGCTGCTGAAGGACAGGAGACCTGGGCTGCCTCCCCTGCCTTGGGCTATGCTTATTACCAGGAGCATGCAATGCTATGTGCTCCAAGAGCTGTATTTTGCCCCATCAACAACCCCTGAAAGCCAACAGCTTTTCCCATTCTGCAACTAGGTCCTGATCAAATTCCTCCAAAAATATTTAATGGTTGGATTCAATGACCTTAGAGACTCACTGATCTTTTCCAAACTGTGATTCTGTATGAAGGTGGGTGCTTCAAAGTCAGGCTTTTCTCCTCAGCTAAACCATACCTGACCTGTCCAGGAGCACTTTCCCTTTTTTCTCCCTAGTTTTTTTAAGCTCTGGGGTAGAACATGAGTGAGTTTTATCTTCTGCTATGTGTCTTTGCCGGAGAAATCCAGAAACAGCCAGAAATGTTTTACAAGCTTATCAAAGGCAATAACTGTTCTCTGCTTGAGTGAAGAGGCTTTCACAGGAGTTTGGCTGCACTGATGGGGAGCTAGCTCCACAATACAGGCGTGGTCCCCGAGCTTTACCCGTAGCTGTGGGAAACGACCTCACATGCTGCCAAGTTCAGGCTGTGCAGAGACGGCGAAGGCACCACCGCATCGCAGGGTGCGAGGAGCCGGCGGGAGCAGGGGGCTCCCGCGGAATACAAATTCCACCGAGAAGCCAAATCCTGCAGCTTCAGCAGAAAAGTTTGGGAAACTGTTAGGAAGGGCACGCCACGGGAGCTGCGGTGTTGCCAGTTGGAAGCCGCAAATAAGGCAAGCAACGAGTTGATTTACTGTGATGGCCAGCATGCTGGGCCACACTCCGGTGTGTGGCGGGAGGGGACGATGCTGTCGGCTTTGTCAGCCACAGAGATTTGACCCAGTGCTGGGAGGCTGAAAGTGCTCTGCGTGTATTGTAGATACAGCTATATGTATAATATGGCCAAGCTAGCCTGAGCTTTGGCATCTCTAGTCCATGCTCCACCACACTGGGCTTTGAGACAGGGTTTGTCATTTCTGCCTCTTCGGGAAGTTTGGGACTGGAAAGAAAGTTTAAAAAAAAGACATTTTTTTCATGCAAAGGGGAATAGGCTGAAAAAATCAAGATCAGAAAGTCAAAAGGCCATGCAAGAGGTTAAACCGGCAGGTACTACCTCTCCAGGGGACGTGGCATTTTTGCTTGGTGCTGTTCCTGCTGAGCCTGGAGCTCAAGGGGCTGGTCCTCAGCTCGTGGCAGCTCTGCCCAGCCCAGCACAGGTGCCAGCTGTCCTCCTTGCCCTCTGTCCCAGTGTCAGCGCTGAGGTGGCTGTGCTCCAGCAGCTGCATGGCACCACCAAACCCTGCCTCCAGCTGCAGAGCCACCACCCTCCCTCGTCACAGCCACCTCTCCCTGCCCCCGGGTGGCTCCGACTTCCCGGGAATGCAGTGGGGTGCTGCGGTCTCCCAGCAGGCAAGAATCCGCATGCCAGACCCTTTGGAGAGCTCATCCCTGAGGGAGAAACGTCCCAAAAGCTGGCATGGCAAAGCAAGAGCTGGTTCAGGCAGCCTGCAGGGCTGTGGGAGCACCACCCTGTGCCCCTGCTTGCCTGGGGTCCCTCTTTTAGGGACTTCCCATGAGGAATGCAGTTATCCCAGCCAGTGATTATGGGCAGAGAATGCCTGCAGTCCCCACCACGCCCCAGCAGCCCCTCACAGCCCTAGGACCAAGGCTGCAATGTCTGCCCTGCAGGGCTGGGCACAGCAGCACCCTTGCTGCTACAGACAATTTTTTACCTGCCCAGCAGCAGCACTAAGTTGCAACAGGCATTAAAATCCTGACTTCTCAAGTGAATGACAGCTCCAGGATCGGGCTGTAGCTTCTTGGGTCTCCCCTACCGTGTGTTGGTTGCAACTCTGTGGGACAGTAGATTTCATCTGACTGTCTGGGAAGTGGGGACACAAAGCCACCGAGCTGGAAACACGACAGCTTGTCAGGAAATAAGCACAGGACTTTTTTCCGGAGATGGAAGTTTGATGAGATCAGCTCATGAATTCATCCAAAGGCACAGAGCAACTTCTGCATTTTTTAGAGTCCTGGAAGATTAGAAGCTCCCATAAACTTTAATGAGATACTTCTGCAAAACCATTAGTAGACGCTGTTGAAAAGCAAATTATAGCCATTTATGGGGACCTGAGAAACTCCCGCAGCTATTCACTCAACGAGAGCTGGCAAAGCAGCTTTCCTTTCAAATTTCATAGTCCCCTTTGTCAAGAACTTCTCCTTTCTCTTGTCAGGCTTTAATTAAATTTGCCCAGAATGGATACATTTTTCCTCCCAAGCCACTTGTCCAGGGGCCAGCCTGGAGCTGGATTCAGCCAGGCAGATCACCCGCTGCACTCCAGGCACCATAATTCCCTGGGGAAAACCACGGTCCTGAACAAACCCAGGCCTCACCTGATGTCTGAAAGGATGATGTACCAGGTGGCCTCCAGGAACCCCAAATGATGGGCAATTGGAACTTTTAAAGCTAATTTGGCAAGATTCCTGATCTGATCAGAAGAGAGGTGGATGTGGCTTTTGAACATATCAAATGGCTTTTAATGCCTTTAATGAAACCTGGGGAGAGAGTAAATTTCTTAGCTGCTTGACTGACCTTTTTAAAAAAGGCACAATACATCTCAGCCTTTCCCAGAGAAGAGAGCAACTCCAGCATGTCACCCTTCACCTTCAAGATTTGTCTGCAGGGCTGTGTCATTACTGCAGCTAATTAGAGACTTCAAGCTGATTATGAGAATTGCAGTAAGTGGAGTTACAAAATCCCTGGGCCTGATACTCCTTAATACAAAAGCCACTTTACACTGACCCAGCCTTAAAATACCCTGTGATGATGCAAAGTGCTCTTAAAGCAATTGGGATCTCCACATGCATTCCGAGGGACTGGCACACATCGCAGACCACCAGCAGATGAGGCTGATGGGGCTCTCAAAGGCCCCATCTGCCCCCAGGGTGAAATGAAAGTGTCTTTCTGGTCGAAGAGAGTCAGGTCTTTCACCACAAACTAAAACAAAACAAAATATATTCAAGCAACTACCTGAAGAGCTGACTGATATCGACCCAATAAAAGCAGAATAAAAATGTTGCTGAGTCCATTTGCAGGTACCTCTGGGGGTGTCTTAACCTTAAGAAGCCAGTAAAACTTCCCCTCTGAGTCGACTCTGACGAACTTGCATCGTTGAACTCTCCCTAAACTTCAGATGTATTTTGAACTGGGTACAAACCTGGAAAGAAGAGCTCAAGTTTTCCATATTAGTGATACTGAGAAAGGAAAGGATCATCCTATGTTGTTTTCAAATAACTCAAAGCAATAGATTGTCCACAGAACAACTGTTGAACCTAAAGTGCCAGGGATGCACCTGTGGCCTGGAAGTGACCATTTGGGTAACAAGGTGCCAGTGCATGGCCCTAACAGGGAAGAGCCACCCTCCTCACAACAGGGGGGATCCTACCAGCCCCAGCAGCCCCATCCTCATGCCTTGGGATCTCCCAGAAGCTACCAGGGCAGAGGACTGCACACACGTGGCCACGATATTTGCAGAGAAAGGAAGCTGCAAGGGAAGCCTTATCTCTGGGCTAAGCACAGCTCCAAAAATATGACAGCATATCATGAGGCCCATGACCCCGGTCACCAGATGTAAGGTTACTGCCGTGGTGACATTTGGATTACAGCATCATCTATCACAGTGTTGAGTCAGCAAATAAATGCAGCCAATGGTTTACATTTCCCTGCCGATAAAATAATGCAGGAAAAGCATTTTGCTGCCAAGTGTGTGCCATCCAACCCCAGCCCCCCTGAGCCCGTGGGGCAGGGAGGGAGGGAGGGAGGGAGCTGGGGTCTCTGAACATGCGGGAATGACACCTCTACTCACCCTGAGCACCTCGAGGTCCTGAGTACCAGCATCAGGGTGGCACAGGAGCTTACACAGAAGAGCCAAACTACTGCATTCCCTCCCACTCACTTCCCAGGGCAGATCAGCCCTGTCCTGTGCAGAGGCAGCTCTTGCCGCTTGGAAGTAACCTCTGATACATAAAGGAACGTGAAAATCCAGACAAACCAGTATCCCCAGCTGGCAGTATCGGGGACCTCGACCCTGATGGAATGGCTGGTGGAAACTGGGGCTCCATCTCCTTCAGACCGGGCGTCCTCCTCTTTCCAGCGCCAGCGCTTCGGGCAAGGGGAAACCTCCGTGGTCACCTTTGCTCAATGGCAGATAAAAATCTTAGGAAGGACTTTTCTCCTGCAGTGGGAGGTTCTGCTGGGGAATGGGTATGAGCTGTGGGATAACACAGTGCCAGCCCCACACCCAGTGGGTTAGTGGAGGAATGGGATCAGCCTCGCTCCCTACATAGGCAAAACCAGGGCTTTATTGATGCCAGGGCTTTCAAAGGAAAAATTATGGTTAAGTGGGATGAAGAGTTGAGAAGCAACCTGTTTTTGCATGGAGGGAAGAGATGCTTGTGTATAAATAAACACATTTATGTATGTGTACAAACATTTTCCAATTTAAATAAAAATACATGTTTACATGGCTTAACAATCTCATATTAAAACAAATAAAAAGATGTAAAGATTTCTTCATGTCCTGAAACCTTCCTGTTGCCCTCACCTGCCCAAATATTTGATCCAGAAGAAATGTTCCAGGAGAGAGAGACAGAGTACGCCAAAGGACAGGCACAGCTGGATCTTGGAACACTTTTGGATCATGTCCTGGTCACAGCCAATACAAAAGAAGCACGTTGACAGACCTTCCTGCAATCACTTTGGTGACCTGTAGTTTCCTACTTTCTCACATTCATCCCTCACTTTTCTTCCTAGGACTTCTGTCTGCAGATATTTCCCACTCTAAACCTAATTTTTCCCTAACCACTGTCTTCTGCCATGATGTTTTCTCCTTCTTTCCTTCTGTTTCCCTCGGGTAGCTCCATCCTTTTCAGCTGCAATGCCTCTTCCCTCTCTGTTCCCTCTGGACCAGCTAGAAGGATGATGGTCCTGAACCCCTTTCTTGTCCCAGATGGAGGAGGATCATTTTGGACCATGAACAGCTCAGGGAGCACTTCCAGGTTTGCTGTATCTTTGTAGGAAGGCTGTCCCTAGCAAGCTGGACCTCAGCTCAGCTATCTACCCCTCTGCTTTATGAAGAGCAGTGTGTCTAAATTCAAATCCATGTTTTTCCCATACATGAGGTGCTCAGAGCCTGATCTGGGATTTCTTCTAAAATAAGGACCCAGCTGCTTCTTTCTGATCCAGCTCCTCTGAAGCTCAGGAGGGCTTAGATGGAGAGTCCACATCAAACCAAATCCAGAGATATCCAGCCATGTGCGAGTTAGCAAGCAGAGAACACGGAAACAGAATTTAAATTATCAGGGCTGTACCTTCCACTGTTGTAAATCCTGCAGTTCTGCTGTGATTACGTCTGCAGCACGGGGAGTGGATCACTCATGACTTCAGCACAGCCCTTCAAAGCATCCCAGCCCACAGCTCGGCTGGTGACCTTCCTCCAGGGCAGCTGGGATGTGCCTGGGGGCTAAGGAATGAATGTGTTTACAACTTGCTCTTTTCGACTTGGCCCCCAGCACCAAAAAAACCATCTCAAATGCACGTTCCCAACTTGGACAGGATGATTGTGGAGCTGTGTCTAACAAAAGCATGAGGAAAAGGAGCTGCAGAAATACTCTACAACAGCTTCTGGTTTCCCAAGGCGAGGCGATGCAAGCTGCCAGCTCCCCTTGACAAGAAAATGTCTTTGCAGGAGGAACCACTCCATCAACCCAGTCTGGACCCAAAATTCCAGGAGGAAAAAGTCCAAAACCTCTACCCTGGACCCACAGGCTGTTTTTACACCAGCATATACTAACTCACACTGCAGAGGTGGCCAGGGATATTCCCAAATGATCACCCCTGTAGTTATGTCGTACCACAGCCACGACAGTTTCAGCCAGGCCAACCCACCCTGTCCCAAACCATTCCCAGCACCCCTTCTAGCTCTGTGATGGGAAAAGGGGTGTCTGAGTAGAGAGGGTGTCTTGCATAGGGAAGAGATCCCTGGTGCCTTTGGTGGGGGCACCTAAGGAGAAAGGCAGACATGGCTGGAACTGCCACAGAGAGAAACATGCTTTGAAAAGAGTCATCTGCAAGTGCCAAGGTGGAGCAGAAGCAAAGTGAGAAAAGAGGCGTTTTTCTCTCTGGCTCAATTGTACCTTTGCATTTGCTCTCACAAGTGCACCGGCACCCAGCTGAGCCGACATGGAGGAGCCAGCACGGAGGAAAACCAAGCAAATCTCTTCTCCAATAAACCCTGTTCAGAGCAGAGCTGCCACTGTGAATGCACATAAATAATAGTAAACCAGCATGGGAAAAATATCTGTGGTTGCCAGGCAAATTAGTGTCCCAGCATAAACAGCAAATATAAATTAGCTGAGGGTGCACACACAGGAACACAGCCTTTGTGGGGCCATGGGATGCTTCAGAGCTAAACACCAGGCAAGGCAGCAATACTTGTTGTTAGAAAAACTGGGCTGGGAATGAGGGGTTCTGGCATGGGAGGAGTTTAGCGGTGCATGGCTCCCAGTAAATCTTTCCCACATGTGTTTTAGGTGGAGCTGTAGCTAGCTGGGCTGCTCTGTACCTTTCTTCAAGCATGTAATAAGGTAATGTCTTGTAATTCCTCATGCACAGCTTTCCACATCTTCCAGGTCAATCCAGCACTCCCGTTTTGCTCTCCTGGAGCAGGCTCTGGCTGTGTCCCCTGTGGTGTTTTGAGGCCAGGCTGGTCCCATGAGGAGATGGTTAAAAGGCACCAGAAATAGCAGGGGCTGTTGAAAAGGCAGCTCTGTGCTGGGAAGGCTGCAGACGGACTTCAGGAAGGGAGGGAAAGCTGCATTACAATCCTGGCATTGATGGTCCCTCCTGCTGAGTGCTCCTTTCATAGCTGGCTGCAGAGAAGGGAGACAGGGAAGGCTTACTGAGCCATCCCACATCCCAGTCCCACCAGCTCCTGTGGCATTGGTCTTCTTGTACCCCTTTCAGGTGGGGAGGAGAAGAAAATTCTGCTTTTTTTCCCCCTTAAAAATACATCCTTGTTGAACTCAGCAGCGTGCTAGGACTTCAGTGGAATATTTTCAGTGGCTGTGAGTTGTCCTGTGGTTAAATAACAAACACAGCAGTAAAACACCAGCACATTTTCCTAGTGGAGGAGACAGAGCATCTATTGTCATCAGTCCTTAAGAAGTGCTATTCTTATTTGCGGTCCCTGACCTCCTTTGTTATCCAATTGTCTGTTCCCCAAATGCTTTATTGGGAGCAGATGCCAAATATGTGCCATTAATTCTTACCATATATTGTTCTTTTGATATTCTGCAGTTGCTGTCAATGAAATGAGAAGTGGAAATTAGCTGGCCAATGCTATTCAGCTAAAGAGATTTCATTTCCTAATCCTCTGAAGAAGGGTATAAGCAGGCGACTGTACTCATAAGAGCAACATTTGGACTGAAGCTGTAAAAGTGGATCCTTCATAATTAATTCTGTGCCTAAGTGTTAAATGGAAAAATGCACGGAAGAAATTGAACACCAAGAGGAATTTAAGTTTTAAAATGCTGCGATGATTAAAACTCTACATTGCCTCCCTGAATTGTACAATCATAGAATATCCTGTGTTGGAAGGAACCCACAAGGACCAAGGAGTCCAATGCTTCCTTCCAATAATTCTAACAGGAATTTTTCTGTAAAATACAATTTTTTTCTGAGACTGACTTGTAAATTCGGACTTTAATGAGACCCACTACAGGATTCACCATTTTCATGGGAAATTATGGGGCTAGGCATGTCTGGACTTTAAAGTACCCACAGAAAACTGCAAGGAACGCTAACCAAAATCTGCTCCACAGGGGCACACATCCAGCTGGTATTAAAGAACTGTGTGCTGCTACCAAGGGGCAGCAATCCCTGATGAAGCAAATAAACCCATCTGTAGTGTCCTGCATCCCAGTTCAATGACAGCACACGTGTTTGACTATGCAGAGACAGAATTTGGCATTTCACTACCATCACATGGAAAACAACTTTAGTATGATAATTGTGTTGATGCCAAATCCAGACAGAGGGTGACTTGTGTTTAATTTTCCCAGTATAACTCAGCAGACTTCTATCCACGAGGCTCCACATGACTTTTTTCATTAAGCTGTACAGCATGTACCAAGCCCCCTGTCTTTAAGGTGACATTTCCAACCCCTGTGGAGGAGGGACAGTTGTCAGGGCTGTGATTAAAATAGATCCTTGTTTGTTGGCGTGATTTTTCCTCAGCTCCCGGGAGATGTGGCAGTGAGCCCTGCCACTTCTCCCAAAATGAGAGATGACCCAGATGGAGGCACATATAACATCCTGCTGCATGCTCTCTTCCAACCTGCCCTTGTTTGCTCTCACTATTTGGGCTGGTGATCACCTGCAATCGCCTTTCCACCTTTTCATTGCACAGGAAGCAGGCAGGAGTGTCCGGCAGGTTGGCACAGCCCTTCCACCTGCCGCGGGCAAACCCGAAGACCTGGTACCACACAAGGCCAAGTGCAGTGGTTTCATGGGAGCACCAAGAGCAATAATTCAAGGTCCTAAGGGTGCATTTGTTTGTGTTTACGCAGTTCAAAGTCTTTTGGAGGACTGCAAGGATTTGTAGGGAACCTCAGAGGCTGACGTCCCACAGCATGTCCATTACTTGGCGCAGCCCTGGTGGTGAACTCAGCTATAAATAGAGCTGAGCCTCCAAGGCTGAGCCCACTTAAGCTGCTCTAATGCAACACCTGCTAATCACTGGCCCCAGGGTGAGACAGGCATGTGGAGCTGCCCTGCCAGAGTGGGCTCCCAGAACTAATGCTGGAAGACAAACCATTTTCCAACGTCACTTTTTCAAACAGAATGAAAGGGATGAGGCGGAGCAGCTGTGGCATTTGTCACATTGGACACTGAGACCTTGAAGATGCTCACATGCTGGCAGAGGCAAGGCAGAGAAGACAGGAATTTTGCAGGGGAAAATGAGGCAAAACGATTTAGTGACTCTTAACCATCTTCTTGAAAAAGCTCTATAAGAAACTCCAGCTATTTGCTGAATTAGAGCTGGAAAAACAATGTAAATTCCCTTAAAGCAACAATCCAGGATGTGTCCCACACTGTGGAGTGGATTGCTCCTGCGCTATAAACTTAAAGGACAGACTTTGTTGCCACCCTTCTCCATAGATGCTTTTTCACCAAATCTCACTCTGACTTTGGTCAGCTCCTGACAGGGATGTGACATCTACCATTGTCCAGACCTCCTCAGCTTGCAGTTGCCCAAGTGTCTCAAATCTCCTCTTTTTTATCTCGTCATGTATCCCCATTGGGTCAACAGCTTCCTTGGAGAACAAGCTATAAAAATACCATCTCCTTTCTAACATTATGTCTTCCACCTGTCACCCACTCCTTTTCTAAATCCTCAAAAGTCAGGACCAGTATTTTTGGCTGAGGTGGCAGCAGACAAGACCCGTGACTCCGTCACACGTCTCCTCTGAAGGTGAGAGCTGACGAGGGCTGGGCAAATGCCAGCGCTGGAAACCAAGGTTGGCTCAGCCCCAGCTGATCTGCCTGTCCCAGATGGCCATGGATGACTACGTCTGCCCATCACCTGGCAGCCCTGCAGAGTGGAAGGCCAGGTGAAATAAACACAAATCAGCTTAAATATTGCTTTAGAAATTCATTAGGTAGTTAGGAAGAGTGGGTTTTTTGATTTTTGCAACCAGGGAAATTCCTGGTTTTTCTTCAAATCCAGCTCATTATAAAGTGGGACAACAGCAGAGAAAGCAAAACTCACTTTTGTTAGCGATTTTTCTAGGAACAGCAGCTCCCAGATTAACTGAGTTTCTGTTATCAAAGGGACTTTGATAAGTTTAAGGTTTCATTCTGAGTGGCACCAGGGCAGTGTGTGTACACTGTGAACAGAGGACGCGCTCCCCAGCTCCGGCTTGTGCCAGAGGGCTGGAAAACTCCCGGTGATTAAATATTAACATTTATTGCAGTGCCTCCACTTTGTTCTAGATCCAAAGCAAGCTCTTTCTCCCAGGAATGTGGTGGTTGTGGTGAGCTGAGCAATGTGGGAGCTCAGTTATTATGCACGGTACTGATCACGAATAAAACCTTCAGTGGGGCTGAATCCATCCTACCATTTTGGGTGGGGTCATTAGCTACAGAAATAACATAACAACATCTAATCTACCCTTGCAGCTCTGATTTAACCTTGAGATTGGTTTGTATGCTTTTTTTAATTACAGTTCGCTTCTGTCTGCTCTCTGGCTGCTTGGGAAAAGTTGTTATGTGTCTTTGAATGAAACTCTCCAGGCAGAGAGACCCAAACCATTCCTTTCTCCTGAGCTGGCGTGATTTCCCTTAGAACTCTTACAAAGTGCTTCATTGGAGCATCACTTCCAGTTTTATGTATAGCAAATAAAATCTGGGTTCACCTGTGAAACGGTCACTTCTTAAATGATGCAAATTTGGAATCAAGTCATAAAAAACAGGAGAAAGCCATATAAAAAGGAAGGGCTGGTAGATACTGGATGCATTCATAGTTAAGGCCTTTCTATCTTATGATCTTCTTCTCGTTCCTCTGCTCTGATGAAAATTGATGACCACTTCAAGTGTTCCAATGTAGTGGCACTTATACAGCTACAAAGAGAGAGGATGTTAAAATAGTTATTGAGGGAAAACAAGCAGAGCAGGATTGTGCAAATTCACCTCACAACCCTGTTATATCTTCCATGGCGTGACAAGACAGAGGTGGGGATGGTGTGGATTAATAATTTGCTTTTTCCTTTCCTCCCTCATGTAAATGTAATAAATCTCTGAAAAACCTGTGCTCATGTGTAAAATCTAACACAAATGTGTTCACCCCAGGGAGTCTGGAAGGGAAACAGTGGTTTGGCCAGAGTTTGTATTTATGCTATTGATTCTGTCAAAGCTGCATAAATGGAAGAGAAGCCTTTCAGTCTGAGTACCAAAGTGCAGCCTCCGTTTGATATAATGAGCACACGTTTTCTGGAACTGTGGTACCCTGGGAGCTGCCTCCTTCCCAGTCTTCTGGCAGATCAGCTCATGGGCTCGGATGACCCTGCCTAAAGGATGGTGGCCTGAAAGGCATTGCAACATTGTGCTTTTGTGTACCCAGTGTACCTACCACAGCAGGATATGAGTCAGGAGAGAAGGTGAGGCACGTCCTGATTGCTCCACGTTAGTTAGGTGTTCAAGAGCATGATCTGCCTTAGAAAAGCAAGGGTAGAATATCACATGGGAACAGCATGGATGGCTTGAAGCTACTTTCTCCAGCTCAGACTCTTGCCTCTTCCTGCGTTGTCTTTTTGCTGCAGGTGGGGGTTTGGCTGGGTTTCCAAGCAAGCCACAGCCCCAGGGTTGCTGCAGGACACACCAGGCATTCATGTCTCAGAGAAGGATCCAACTGGCATCTGCTGACCTCCAGCGCCTCTGCACACCTGGATGGAACTGGCCATTAGATACTGCTGGCTGGCTGCTGAAACTGTGCCCAAAAATGGAAGAAATTCCTGTCCCCTGCCCCTCCAGACTCTCACCTTGAGCTGTGCTGGACCCCTGCTAGGTCCAGAGGAGGATCTCGCTGCAGAAAGGGCTGTGTGGGAATAAGGACAAGAGCCTTCTCCAGCACAGAGGGTCCCTACAGACCCCAGGTGCTTCTTACTGAACCAAAAGAGCTGGCTCAGTGGGGATGAAAGGAACATCCTCTTTCATAGAATTTTGGGAAAGTTTCGTAAGCCCTGCCCCAACTCTGTGTCATTTCCAAGTGCAGGCTCTCCTGCTGTCACTGCCTCAGTCTTGCTTTTTAACCTGCACAATTTCCTCCTCAGCCTGCCCTGCAACCTCCACTGCTGGCTTTTGCCCAGACTCCTCCATGTGAGTGTCGATTGGAGTTGTCCAAGCAACACTTTTCCCTCTGTCTCTGCTCCCGTGCTGTGACTCCAGTGAGGCAAGGCACCACAACCCACCCCCCCAGCCATGCTGGCTGCCATCTGCACCCTACTTCTTTCCTGGCTGATCTCGTTTGCCTTGCCAGCGCCCAAGCAAACACAGCGGAGGCACCGCACGACAGGGACATTTCCCCTGCCACGTGCTCCCGCAGCTGTCTCCTTGTGGCCTTTGCTGGGGCTTGGTGGCCACCAGCCTCCCTCAGAGGTGTGCTGGGTGTGATGCCACTGCTGCTCATCTCACACCTGCCGGGTGGGTCATAAGTGGGCCAGGTCATAAGAGGGACATCATCCACCTGACACCTCCACGTTCTGACCTCTTGTCTGTCCTACTTCCATCTCCCACTAGCACCTTGTGTCCCATCTCATCGTCTGCTTTCTCCTTACCACAGGGCTAATTCATCCTCCTCCTCCATTCCCCTAAATTCTCTCTATTTCTGTCCATATTCCCCTTCTCCCAGATTTGGTAGCTTTTGGGATTATCCCTCAGACCAGCGTGGGTCTCTTCTGGCTCCTCTCACTTCTGCTTAATCAGCTCCTCCTAAGTTGAAGTGACGTCCTCATCCTCCTGGCCAGGTTGTCTTTCTAACAGTGTCACATATTTCTTTTCTGTGTCACCTCTCTTTGGGGTTCAGCTAGTGTTTTTGTGAGCTTCAGTCACTGGTTTCTTTGAATCATCTACTTGTTTTCTCCCATCTCTTGAAATCCACACTGTTAATTGCTGTTTCTGACTAGCTTCCTTCACTTTGCTTTCAAGAAGTTTGTTAACCTGTGCTACAGCCAAAAGCATGCCTTCTGTTGAGACAAAAACCAGGGAATTAATGAGCTCACACACACAAGGTTATTCTTATCACATTCTAAGATGGGGGGGAAAAAAAGAACAGACCTTTTATCTGGAGTAAATGAAAGAGGATCAATGCAAAAAAGACACGATGCAAAAAGAAAAGGAAGGGTGCTACAACCAAAAATGGGGGGTGTCATTACAGATAAGTTGTTTGGACAGTACAGTGTTACCTACTGGAAAGGCAAAAAGTATCTTAAGACAAAGCTCATGAACTAACCAGGGGAAGATAAAAACTTGTCATGATGAAAAATACCAGGTGCTATCAATAGCATATAATGGACTGAAAAATGTGGGAAAAGCAACATTGATTTTGTGTCTGGCCCCGCTTTTATCAAGGTCCATAACCAAACCCAGTCAAAATCAATAGCAGAAGTGGCTGGGAAACCATAGGGCAGGTTTGATCAGGTTGCATCTCTGTGGCTTTGATTTTCAGGTTTTGAGTCACTCAAACTGCATTTCTTGACCTTTTTCAGTTCGACATTCTTAAAAAATATATCCAGGAGTCCCTTTGTGCCGTGACACCCCAATGTTTGCCTTGCCAGTGAAATAAAAAAAAAAACAAACAAAAAACAAGACAAACATTGAGTAATCATTTATTTTTTTTTACAGCTCCTTTTTATTTAGTTGTTTGCCTGAGGATGTACGTGATTTGGGTTTTTGTACTCACTTCCCTGACCTTTCCCTCCTGCTTCCCAGCAGTGCTGCCACAATCTCAGGCAGAGGAGCACCACGTAGGAGCCACGTGAGTCAGGTCACAGATTATTTGCTCAGGTATCACTCCCTTTGCCAAGAGACATTTTACCCCTGGGTAGGTGTGGGCTTCATCACCTGCTCTGTGAACACACCATGAACCAGGTGACTCATGACATGAAAGAAGTGTTTGCAGTAAGAGTTGGGAACGTGGCAGCCCTTCTCTCATGGATGAAGTGTTTGGGGATTTTATGACTCGTACTTTTCACAGTAAGGAAAACTTTGCAGGCAATATTTCTGACCATTTTTTCCCCCTGTAGAATTCAAGCAGTTTTTCCATGATTATCTGTGTTGATGAATGTGTCAAGGGAGCACATCGCTGGGATGTTTCAAGAGGGGCAAGTGTCAACTCCCAGAGGTTTGGCAGTGTCACTGGTAGCTGGGCATTTGGAAGAGGAGCTGCAATAACCCCTTGGCTGTGGAGTACCTCCCCACAGCTGATATGGGACAGCAGTAAATTTGTGTGCCCCCTTCAGCTCCCTGTATTCCCTGTCAGCAATTTCCATGCCAAGAGCTAAGATAAGCCCACTTATCCTGTGGCCAAGGTCATTACCTGGGTTACAAGACCAGGTTGAAGGACCACAGACTTTGAGCAGAGGTTACTCTGAGCCTTGTCTCAATGCAGGTAGCATTTGGAGAGACCTTCCAGTAGGTATTTTTTTTTTTTTGTCTGTTTGACAGCCTTTCCTTCTGTTGACTCCTCTAGTCTGGAAGGGAAAACAACCAGTGCTGAAGAGCACCACCATCAGCCAAACCCTGTCTCCTGTTTTAGCCTAACAGCCTCATTCAATTAATAGCAGGAAGGGTGGCAGGCCCGATAGTCAAGTGTAAATGTAGAAACTCTGAGGCACTTTATTTTCCCCCCCACTCACCAAAAAGAAATGAAATCCCTGGGGTTTTATACCATAATCAAATGTTTCTCTGTGCACTAAAATGAAGCATGCCATTTCTGTGCTTGGGTGAAAAGAAAGGAAAGGCTGGTTTCACTGGTTGGGCTTTTGGTTTTGTCTACCAAACAGCTCAGAGCTTCACAAAGGGCTCTTGCTTCTGCTGTCCTCTCTGCCCGAGAGGATTTGGGCTGCTCAGAAAAAGGCACAAATTCTGCATATTTTGGGACGCAAAGGGAACTCCTACTAATCTCACCTTGTAGAAATAACCTTACAGCAGCAAGAACTGGTGCCCTCAAGACCCATTTGCTGTCATCTCCATAAGGAGTTAATTTGCCTTAATTAGCCCTAATTAGCCCTTTTGCTCTCTGGATGAAAAGACCAGGAACGAGGATGGACACTTTCTGTGTCAAAATGATCACTTTTGGGGAAGTTACTGTTTGGCCAAGAAGCATCATTTCTCTAGATCACTTCTGTGCCTCTGTCTGGCAAGCACACTGAGAACAGCAGAGCCGTGGGACCAGAGAAGGACAAGGAAAATGGAACATCTGCTTTCCTCTATACCTACATTGCACCTACTCCAGCTAGTGGTCCTAGGGAGACTGGGAAAGATTGGATCTTTTTCTCTCCAAACGGAAGGGGAGCACTGTTTCTAGCATAAGCCAAAAAACCACATTCACCACTAAAAATTAAAGAAAAAAAAAAAAAAGGAAAAATAAAAAGAGTCAGAACTTCATGCCCAGCCCAGCAGAGATGTGTCTTCTACTGTGGCTTCCCTCCAAGTCGTCCGTGCAGCTGCCCTGTGGGGACACCTCTTGGCTCAAGTGGCACCTTTGGTTTGCCTTAAGGGATCACCTCTTCATTGCACCATGATCTGTGCAAAGTATTTTAGCTGCTAATGCGACAGCTGGGAGGAGAGACATGAAGTAAAATTTGGAGGTAGGAACTACAGGGGGCAGGTCTAGACCAACTCTTTTAGCGATTTTTTAGCATCTAGTGAAATTATAAGTGGCTGAGTTTGAACCCTCCACCCTTTCAGATGCCCTTGACCAGCAGTGCTTGGCTGCTGTCCTCTCCTGCTGGCCACGAACGGCAGCCCAGCCCCACAGAGGGCAGGGGATGGAGGCACTGCGCAGGTGCTGCCAGAGGTTCACTCATGCGGATTTGGTTTGTGACGGCTGAGATCAAACACTTCACCAGATTTCACTGTTACCAGCCTGGGCACTAACAAGAAATTTAATTTACCCCATGTCTAGTTTCAGAGTGATGCAGCCAGACAGGAGTATAGCATACAAGGAGCTGGTATTACTTATTTCTCTGTTTGTGCAACATGCAGAGGAATGGCCTGGCACTTGCCAAGAAAAGCCAACCTCATCTCCTTTGGCTTTGCAGAGAGAAATGGGAATGGCTGGTAACCCTGTTTGGCTCCTCCCTGCTCCAGATATTTTCATTCAGTGGTATCAACAAGCCCTAAACCCACAGAGGTGGCCTCTGGCTCATCTCCTTCATCTCTCCTCAGGAAAGCAGAGCTCCTGGTTCTCAGGAGAGGCAGATATTTATCGTGCTCTGCTCTGCACCAGCACCAGACCACACCAAAGAGAAGTAGAGAAGTTGCCAAACAATGTTTGAGTTTCTCGTGATGGTATTTCATAACAAGGATTTATGCTTTTCTCTTGAAAGCCCACAAAAGTAGCACAGCCATCTTCACCTGGATTTAGCTTCTCCAGTTAGAAGTTAATGGGTCAGGATTACTTGTCTTGTGGTTTGCTTGCTGATGAAGAGATGGCTGAGTTTCCTGCTCCACTTTCCTCTCAGGCCAGTGTCATCTTGGTGCATAGCCATCCCACCTTCTCCAAAGCACTTGCAAAGGAAACTCTGACCTTGCCCTGAACAGCATCCTCCAGCCAGGGCTTTCAACTCCATTTGCAAATATCTGCTACAAGAAGCTGAGGGGAAAAGACAGGTCATCTGGCTGCTGTGGGCTCCTGCAGAGCCAACAGCAGAACTTGTTTTCTGAATTTATAACTTGACCTCATGTGCGGTATCTGCTGGGGAATGGGAGAGAGGGAGGGGCACCAGCAAGGGTAGCACCAAGTGCATCCAAAGGTTATTCTCCTTGTCTTGGAGAAGTCACCTTTCATGTAGACATCTCAATGGCATGGAGACAGGTGTCCACACTGGTGGGAACGTGGGTATTTCACCAAAACCTTCCCTCTCCTGTCCAAGAGTTTCCTGAGCCCCCAGCCCCTTGCAGAATGGGACTTGTTTGCTTTCGCATGGACAGGTATTTATTCTCCAGGCTCACAGGTTGAGGGGAAAAGTTCTCCCAGTGTGACTCCCTCTCTGCTAGCTCCATCTGGAGGCTCGAAGAAAACTTGCATGGTAAAATTATTTTTATTTATATTTATTTATTTTACTATTTATTTAGGATTTAAGGTGATCTTAGCATTGATGGTTAGCAGAGCTGAAAAAAGAAAGCATCTGTGCAATTAAGTTTTTACTAACAAATAATTAAAGATTCTGTAAAACCAAAACAATTTCTGGCTAGAAGACTGCATCTCTAGCTGTTCACTTTTCTATTTACCTGCAGTTACAGTGTTTTATTTTAAGCAGCTGACTGCTCAGCCTCTGTTCTAATTCAGCAGCATTTATCATGCAGCTATGCAAAGCTGCCACTTAAAGATCTGTTGGAATGGGTTTTTTAAAAAAACCCATGACATTCTAAACTTAAAATATCTGCTCTTTAAGCTGCAAATAGTTACATTTATGTAACTTCCTCTTTTATTATGTAACTTCCTCTTTTATTACTACTGAGGTGTAGCTATCCTCTAGGACTTGCTATTTGGAATTCAAAATGTATCTATAAACATAAAAAAGACCCCAAACTACATGAAATGAGGTGGGTGGGGGAGGTGGAGGGGAAAGAGGGAAAAAAAGAAGTAATTCTAATAAACTTATCCAGGACATCTTTTCTCTGTTTTGCAAATCCAGTGCTCTGAAAGCACTTGCCTGAGAAGTTCTCTTGGCTTCCCTTGAGGAAAGTGAGATTCAAACCTATTGATTTGATATGATGTGATGCCTTATATGTCCAGCCAGGGGCAAAGCTCTGTGGTGAGCATCAGTGTAATGTTGATTTAGATTCATCTGTTAGATCTGGAGTTTCCAGCTTCACCTGAGTTACTGTAAGAAATAGCAGGAACAGCTGTACTGGGAGAAGAATGATGATGCAAGACAAACTTGGAATCAGTTTTTTGTTAATTTTGGGAAAAGCTTTATTTCTTTTCCCTCTCAAAAGAATTCTTGCTGAGAATGGAAAGAAGCACAGAAAAATCAGATTAGCAGCCTGCCTTGTGCAGCTTTCAGGAGCATGAAAGGAGGATTTAGGATGCAGGGATTTGGCACTCTATGACCAATGCCAGCCAGGCTGAACACTTTCCAGCCTTCCCTGGGAGCCTTTCTGCTGACACACAGACTCAGTCAGGAGCCCTAATGTTCTCAGCTGGTCCATCTAGAAACCTTCCAGAAGTGGATCTGACAATTCCAGCCCTAATTTCCCCCAGGATTTGTTCCTCAAAGAATGCTTGAATGTGTGCACAGGATTTGCTGCTTGAAGCCCTAACTTTTGTTCGCTTGGAGAACTAATCAGCAAGTAAAGAATGGATGTGAAATCCCTCCCTGCACAGGAAGTCTTTATGTCCTGAAAATACCTCATCAGTAACTGGAGAGTAACTTCCAATACAAGGAATATCCACCACGTGGTAGTTTGTAAGTAGCAGGATGATAAAGCATTTGGACCATGAGCAGATGAGAGATTTCCTGTTGAACTGGTTCATGGAAGTGTGGAGGGAACAGAAACAGTGCTTAAGACAGCCTGGAGTTACATGTCAGTGCAACTGTTAACTTGGGTTCAGTCTATCAGGAGAGAGAGATACTCTTATTCAAGTACTGAGATTAACTATGCAATTGTTCTGATAGAACAATTAGTTAGAAGTATTACTTTACAAGAAGTGAGTTGTCTCCTGCAGAAGGCTGCTTTAAAATAGACATCAAAAAACCCTGAAGAGCCAGATCTTCCAGATTTTCTTTCTTAAAGCTTATTCCCTATATGGTGATGTCACAGTAGGTATGGCACAAAGCACACTGCACACCAGCAGCATTTATCATCCCCTATTTATGTTTATCAGGCCTAGATGTGCACTTTTTCCTTTACTTAGCCTTTTCATACCAAGTAACAGTGTGCAGTGGAGCCATCTCCTGTAATGTTCACTGCAAAACACCTCAATTTAAAATAAGATGTAGCATGATAATTACTGCAATGAATTCCTTTGATCCCTGAGCTGATGTTGAAATGAGATTTTACTGACTTTGCATGGAACACCAGAAGGCAGTCAACACATCAGCAGCTTTCCTTCCCTCCCTCATTTCTGCAGAAGTGCCCAAAATGTCATGAAAAGACAGATGTGTGAAATTTTCTCCTGATAACTAAACTCTAAGAGGCTCAGAAGAATGAGAAAAACAGGGAAAAAATACAACTGTGTATACTTCCTGTCTATTCCTAAGACTGCAGAAATGAGTAAATTCTTGCAACAGCTGCTTCATAAGCATTCACGGCATTCACTCACCGTGCCCTGTCCCAGCTGTCCTGTGCTGCAGCACATTCCATTTTCTGAAATGCTTCTCTCCCCTTTCACCTCTATGTATAATAAGTCTCTGCTGCATCATTGTCACTGTACTTAATAGGTACAGTAATATTCTGAGAGCAGACTTATTTTTATGAATAAGCCTACTGATGTTTGCTGATTTATTTTATATTCTGGTTGGTAAATCCTCAAAGAAACCATTCAATTTGCTTATAATTCAGTTTAACCTTTCCTTTTCTGGTCAAAGAAGTTCTGTTTTTAATGAAAACAAACCAAAAAAGAAAGATGAGATGACTCCAGATATGACAGACCAAGATTTACTTTAGTACAAGGCAGTTCTATTAGAACAGGACAGACAATAACTCGGGCAAAGGGAAATGCTAGTCATCATGAAAGCTTCTTAAAACTAGTTTCCCTCAGTTTCCTAAAATAGGCTTTCAGGGTTTTTTTTTATCTTGTACTATCAAACTGTGTTAGTTACATAACTAAAACAAGCAAATAAAGCGCAACAGACTACTATTAGCCAATATCTGATTAAGCAACTTTTAATATTTTAACATTGTAAGCATAGCCAGAGTGAAGTGTATATACTTGAAGTCTGTCCAGTGATAGACTTGAGTCACTGAACTACTGGTGCAAGGAGAATTACTGGCATTCTAACTTCATTTTCAGTTAAGACAGAGGATGCTGAAGTGATCACGGACTAGGACGCATTCCAGTAGTGCCAAATTCTAATCAAAACTCAGATTGTGCGTTGGTAGCCAAGGCTGAGGCAAACAATTATCCTGTACCATACACAGAAAGCAACTAGCATTGAACAGACAAAAAGTTTGGTCAACAAACTAGTTTTACTTCTTTAATAACATTTTGCTAATAACTCAAGAGGCACAACAGTACCAGTAAGCATATGAATTTTAAAATGCACAATGGCCACTGACAGTTGACTTGGATACAGTAATAGTGTTTGGTAGCAGACCTACAGACGGCTTTTCGATTCTTCCACTCTTAAATGATTTTGTATTTCCTCCTGACCTAGTCATGCACTGGAGAGGAATTCCACAGCAGTCTCCTTCTCTTCAGCTAATTCCTTAGCAGTAAGATCCATCTTCTCACGAGAAAAGTCATTAATAGGAAGACCCTCAACAAACTTCCAGGTCTTGTCCTGAGTGAAAACAAACAAATAAAAAGCCCTCCATGTAAGAACAGGCTCCATTCAGTCTGCAGGAAAGAAACTTCGTGGCACAAGAACAAAGCTTATGGTCCTAAGAACCACATCAGGCAGCAGTTAATTTTATTTCAGATAAAGAATGCAACCAGCACCAGCTAGTCATGTCAGATTCTACTTGTCTACCAGCACTTAGCTGACACTCAAGTTAGCTTAACTTGGTTAATAAGAATCCTCTCTGTGAAAGACTGCTAAACCCTCACATCCCAGCAACTGCAGTCCCACACTGCTGTTAACAAGCTCCCATGACAGTTTAATAGGTCTTGCAGAAGATACATGGATTTAAATTCAGCCTAGTTACCTTGATCACAACAGGGAATGAATATAGCAAGTCTTCAGGAACACCGTAAGAATTGCCATCAGAAATGACTCCCATCGAAACAAATTCCCCCTGAAACCAGAAAAGAGACGGATACATTTTCATTGCTAGAAGCAAGCAAAATTTTCCTCATTTTCAATATCCTTTATCTCCTATGACACAACTTACTCAGAAGAGGACAAGATTCTTTCCCCTGAACACACATACACTCAAGGTCAGCGAGGTGGGCACACAATCAAAGCATTAGGCAAACAAGCACTTACTCAAGAGCCACAGCTTACCGCAGGAGTGCCAAACCAGATGTCCCTCACATGATCACAGATAGCTTTGGCAGCTGACATAGCACTGGACAGCTTCCTGGCCTTAATAACAGCTGCTCCACGTTGCTGAACGGTCTGCAATTAAGAAAAAAACCAACCATAACTAAATTGTAAAGCAGCAAATCATGGCTTGGTCTACAGGCTGTTAGTAAATACCATCAAGAAAGACCATTGTATGTAATTATTTAATTTTATCGGTGAAGATGCAGCTCTTTCACTAAACAAACATGGCATACAATTCAGAAATACAATCTAGAAGAGTTTTGCCAACACAAGAATGTAACAGGATGTTTCAGAGGCTCATTCCTTAGCTTTACAGCTAGCTGACTTCCCTCATACCAACCAGATGTCTCAAGCTTTTCCCACCAGGAGATTTTGTGCATGTCAACAGTAACAGATGTCTTGAGCAACACAGTCAATTAAGGTCTTGTGCTGAATACCAATGTGAAACACTTGGTGGTCTCAATCCTACAATACTTAATGCATACAATTCATTTAAATCCTGAAGAGTTGAATCTACCTCACCATACTCAAATTAATAGTTTTTAATTTTAATAGTTTTGGTAAAGCTTTATTCATCTAGGGCTTTAGTAACCCATTTCCCTCCATATTCCGCTTAGGTAGCCTGTGCTCTCGATCTATTAATACCACTACTTTGTTTTACTAACCTACATTATTATTTATTACCACCCTAAGACATTTGCAGGCATTTGCTAGATTCAGATTCCTTTTAAGAAATGATGCTGATGATGCCACAGATTAAGAATTGGAAAGAGTGTGTGTGTGTGTGTGCACATGCATGAGCAGGGAAAGAGCTGCTGGCCTTTTCTGGTGGGTGGGAAACAGCAAATGGATCATCCCACTTCATCTACAAAACTACCCCAAAAAGTCACCACAGTGAAATGGCAATGGTGCTTCTGTGTCACACAAGTTTCACCAGAGCTGTGATCAAAACTCTTTGCTGAATCATTTTAGCATTCCAACTGGATTTTTCTAGCAGGGTTTACATAGGCTTTCCTGCCTTGAATTTTACAACAGCAAATAACTGATAGCAACAAGATACCTGAAGATAGCTTATTCTAGTGAGAGAAAAGAGCTGCTTCACTAAGTCAATCAGTTACATTGTGAGCTTAAGAGAAATCAGACGGACAGAATGACCATTAAAAAAAAAAAAAAAGAGGTATATCTTACCAGGATAAAGTCTCCCTTCAGCCAGCTGTCATCTTTTATAGCTTCATAGACTCCAACTTCCTTTCCTTTCACATTTACCTTCGCATGGTTAACATCTGGATATTGAGTGGAGGAGTGGTTGCCCCAGATGATGACATTCTTCACATCATTAGCAGTCACACCAAGTTTCAGAGCAATCTAATTGGAAATTAAAGATGTCCATTGCATTGACTTTAGCTTCTCAATTCACAGGCTTCTTTGAAAGCATTGCTCTGTTTGTATTTAGCAGAGATAACAGAATAGGCCCTTTTTACCTGAGATTTGGCTCTGTTGTGATCCAAACGAGTTAAGCAGCTGAAATTTTCCTTTGGTATGGATGGGGCTGACTTTGATGCAATCAGGCAGTTAGTATTTGCTGGATTCCCAACAACCACAACCTAAAAATGAAAAAACGAAAGATGAAGTAGGTATTGCTGCAAAACAACTCCCTCCAGTGAAATACATTGCTTGGCCTTCAAAGAAGCTATATAAAAGTAAAGTTTTCTAATCTCTTGGTTGTCTTCAACAAGATTGTTTTCTCAGTGCGTCAGTCATAGTCACCCAATTTTCTGTAACTGCACAGAAAGATATTTTCCAGGTAGGTATTTTCTTTAACTTGACATCCAATGTGAAAGGGAACCAGACTTCTAGGGAGATCTACTGTACACTGATCTACAGCCTGGCTTCAAACCTCATGCTACCAGATACAGGGAAAGACAGACATGTGCACACTTTTCACCAACCACTTTTAAACACTTTCTGGACTGGCTGCCACTGCTTTATATAATTGCTTCATAATTAAGAATGCCAGAACAGTTACTTATCTTGATGTTCATAGGCAGTTAGAAGTAAAATACTGCCTCAACTCAGATCAATTTATTACTATGCAAAACTGATTTTTATTCATCCTTCATTTGTGCCTCCAATGCCTTATGTCAAGCTCCATATACTCTAAATCACACAAGCTGATCTGCAAACCTCTCTTTGTATTTCCCCTTTTGAAAGTGAGTTCAGTAAATTTTCCACTACTCTGCAATAGTTATACTGAAAGTTTTTATTCCAACTGTAAAGAAGCAAACACATCTTCAGAAGCAGTAGGAAGTTCATCAGCAGAGGAAGCAGACATTAAAAAGTCAGTTACAAAGCACAGTCGGAGTCTGGGTCTGAGATTAAGAGCAGTGGGAGAGCAGCCACATGATCCCATTAACTGTGCTGAAGGAATCTGAGAGAGAACAATTAAAATCTTCCAATGCTCCAAAGAATAAGATGCAAACAACCTAAATAAAGCTGATTTTTGTGCAATTGTAATTCCATATTGATACTGAAGTTAAGGGTCATTATGGTAAAGGACACAGATGGATATGAAGTAGGCAGCTGCATGTAGATAATTCAGTTCTCCCAGAGAAGAGAGGTAATGACCAAAAGACTGCTTTTTTTTTTAAATACAGTTTTATGGGGTTGTTTTTCAAACTGGAGGTTCAGCAGTTCAGGGTATGTGTGGAATACAGCAATACAATGTAAGACCCACCTTTTTCACCATAGAAATTAATGACTAAATCATCCACCTATTTAACATTCTGTTTCTTATCTAGCCTTGACTGTGGTCTATTTTCCAGGGCATAAGGAAAGGAAAGCCTGCACTGAACAGGCTCCTGCTTGTGCAATATTCTTATACAAAGCATCCAAATCTCTACATAACAGAGAATTAATGTTTTAAATTCAGTTCCTATATTCACCTTGACAGTCTTTTTGGCATACTTGTCCAAGGCTGCACCCTGAGACTTGAAAATTTTCACATTTGCTTTGAGTAAATCCTTCCTCTCCATGCCCTCTCTCCTTGGCATGGAGCCAACCAGAATTGCTATGTCAAGATCTTTGAATGCAACTTCCTCCTTGTCTGTTGGAATGACCTCTAAAAAAAAAAAGGACAGGGGGAAAATAACTCAGCAAGATAAATATTCATGGCATAGTGTTAACGGGAATATTCTTTTGTCCATAAATAGTATATAATCTAATCTGACAATAGCACCACCTTCCCCTTCCAAAACCACCAAGTATAGTCATTTGGCCCTACCTCCACAGATTAACTACTTGCCAGTAAATGGGCTTTACATACAAATATTTATCTAAAGTGGAAAACACAGGAGAAATCTATGAAAAAGATACATTTCATGTGCCTCTATCCAAAAATGTATGTATAAGTACATATGCTTTTCTTCACTTTTACAATAAAATTTCAGTGGCAAGTACCAACACAATTTAAGTTTTCCTGCCCCTTTCACAATTCAAAGCAAAGAAGGTTTGATTTGTACAAGAGCTGGTACCTACATACTTTTTTTGTCACGTGTTACAGTAATTACACTAACACCTACTTGCTCCCTTTCTTCTGCTTGTTTAAACTATCAGAACTCAGCTTGTTTACATGGCTTGAGGAGTGATTTTTTATTTTGTGTCCTTACACAGAAGATACTTGTAAGACTAAATTAGTTCATTTTTTTAAATTTAGCAATAAATATTATATATATATAAATAATATATTATTTATTTCACAGCTGGGCTAGAATACAATGCACATATGCACAAGTATCTGACAATTTCATGTCCAGGCTGAAACCCCAGGATTAGATGACATAAACCCACGTATCTGCACTGGCAGTTCTGTTCAAAAAGCCTATTCGATGTCATTCTTCCTAGCTTACAGGCTAAGTTAAATTGATTATATTCCACAAAATACAAAACCAAGGAAGGTTCATCCAAGATTTTCTTCTGCCTAACTTCCTGCCAGGGACTCATAAATGCAAGAATTGTACTGCAGCATCTTGTAGGTATGAGAAAAAATTGTTTTGGCCACCTCTGAGCAGCGGCAGAGCACAGTCCTGCAGCTCCATCACCACACCTTCCAATACCGTCATCATAGGGGTGATGTCCAGCAGCACAAGAATAAGAGGCTAGAAAGAAAGAAAAGGTTTAGTGCAAGCTGGGCACAATCTGCTTTGAAAATGAATTTGTCTTGTACTTGGCTGTTACCTCGTGCAAGATTTAAAACCCATTTGCAGAAAACAAACAACTTCAGCACAGCCACCAATTGAAAACTGGCGTAACAGAGCAGGACTCCCATTTTCCCCACTTAAAGAAGAAATTACTTGCATATTGGTAAACCATTCTGAGTGTCTATGAGGAAACTAGTGTCAGGCACTGCAGTTCTGACAGTCATTTATTCCCGTGCAGTTCAGTGTGAGAGTTACCTGGTCTTTGCCGAAGACATCGCCCTTGGCAATGCTGTAGAGGAGGGAGTAAGCAATCTGCCCAGCAGCTCCAGTCACCAGCACTCTGACAGGTTCACCCTGCAGACAAGGAAATGACACAGCCTCATCCATAGCTCCACACCTCAGCCTCACACTTGTTAAAAATTAAGTTATTGCAGCAATAACGTTATGATTATTTAACCTGGATGAAAGCATGTGCCTAAAGGCGGATCAGCCCCAGCTCCTGGGATCACATTTCTGATTCTGCTAGAACCACCAGCAATTTCTCTGCTTGCTTTTACAGAAACAGACCAGAATTGCACAAACAACCTCAAGAATTGCTTCTGGAAAACTAGCAAAATGCCAGGAATAACAATGGATTTGAAAAACTTCGCATTCCCTTTAACAACATTGCCTTGTTAATGTAAGACAATACAACATATACCCACCCATTCATACTTGAAATTTACTACAGAAATTTTATGAGATGTGACACTTGACTGGTTTTTAGATTCTTTCAATTTTGAGGGCTGTTCCTGTTAAGTATTTTGAACGCTTATTTGCAACCAAAGACTTATTAAATGCCAGAAATCAAAGAATCTAGTGGACTTAAAACTACTGCCTCACTAAACTGTTAGGCAGCAATTTAACTAATCCACAGACAAAAGCTACATTATGAACAAATACAGACACTACTATCCATAATACAACTGCCTATTGTCAAACTGACCCAAAACTCCAAAAGACTAGGATAAGACTGCCAAAATGCTACTATATTGCAAATAAGAAGGGAAAAATTACTTGCCCCATAGCAAAACACCACTTTGTTAAGCAGAATCAGGACTTGGACAAATCCAGAGGTTATTCAACATTGAAAATTAAAGGCTGAAAGAGTTTGGCTTATTCAGTCAGGAGAAGAGAAGGTTCCAGGGAGACCTTATGGTGGCTTTTCAGTACTCAAAGGGGACTTATAAAAAAGATTAGAGCAAACTTTTTAGTAGGGCCCATTATGAAGTGACAGGGGGCAATAGTTTGAAATTAAAAGAGGTCAGATTTAGATAAGAAAGAAATACTTTACAATGAGGGTGGTGAAACAGTGGCACAGATTATCCAGATTAAGTGGTGGTTGCCCCACCCCTGGAAACATTCAAGGTCAAGTTGGACAGGGCTCTGAACAACCTGGTCTTGTCGAAGAGGTCCCTGCTAAATGCAGGGGGGTGGACCACTACCCTTTAAAAGCTTGTTCAAACCCTAAGCGTTCCATGATTCTATCAAAATGGAACACGCGCTAAAGGACATTCATAACCCAGTATTTTGTAAGCCTGTTATTTGTATTTCCCTTTTTCCCTAGAGGCAATAGGGCTGGGGCAGATCGCGCTAGGACAGGAACAAGCAGACTGACCAGCCTGCTGGAATGCCAGGCCCGCTTTTTCAGATAATTAAAAGATGATCATTTGAGATACAGACAAAACACCAGGCATAACTGAATGTGAAAGAAGTGATTTAATTGCATTCTGGGCTACATTATGAAAAGCCTAAGCTGCAGAGCAAAGACAGGCCTTGCACTCAGTGCTGGTGATGTTGCAGATGGAATACTGAGTCCAGTTCTGGCAACCTGAGTTCATGGTCTGCAAGATGAGGCTGAGGGTGCTAGACATAGACTGGAAAGGTAGAGGATAAGGGGGTATCTAACAGCAGCCCACTACACCTTCACAGAGTGTTACAAAAATAACACTGCACCCAACACCTCTCAGCAGCGGCAGAACGGGCTGCAACAGCTACAAATCAGGAGAAAAACTCTGGATTGTGTGGTACTGCTACAGCAGAACAGGGTACCCAGAGAGCCTGCATAACCTTCACCCCTGGCAGCTGTCGAGACCCAGACCAAAACACCTATGACTTGATCTATCAGTGGCAAAAGTCTTGCCGTCAGGCTGCACTGGACAACCTCCAGACATGGAGCAAGAAAGAGGGCAGACTCTATGACCTCTACAGATCCTTTCCAACCAGCATTCCTCTCACTGATATTTATAGGAAAACCATGTGCGACTCTGAGTGTATTCTCCCTGCAGAAGTGACCAGCCAAGCACAGCTGCATCACGCTAGTGGTTAGATACTTAAAAAAATGCAGCCACTTACCCCATTTTATCACATAGTACATAACACCAGAGCACACATGAGGAAGTTAAACTACTGAACTTGCAGATTTAGACCTGGCCTTCATTACAGGAATGATCTTTTAAATATCTCGTTACATGATTGCCCGTTACACGGTGTTGAAGTGCATTATTTTCTTTTGAACTTGTCCTGCTATGAGTCACACCCCTCCAACTTCATCGAAACTCCACTATGAGGGGGAAGGAGAGCAGACAATCAATTCTTGCTGGTTTAAATCTCAAAACTAGTTCTGGTACTCTACTCTTGAGCAGGGAAATGTACCATAACATCTGAATGATGATGGGCAGTATGGATTAAGACACGTATTAAATTTTAAAGCCAACTTTTCAGCATGTTTCTAACAAGAATCTACATTTTATTTATATAAATGGAACAACACTCTTTTAAAAGGCAGCTAACCACACTACTTAGTAAAATAAGTACTGGAAAGTTACAGGGCTGCAAAACCTTGGCCTTGCAAAATCCCCATCATATAAAAAGTGATCCCGTGCTAAGCTATTCCAGAACTCACACAAGTAGCAGGAGAACGCGTTTTCTCTATATTATAGGGGATCTGAAATCAATTGTGAATTGATTTCTGAATTTCCAGTGAACAGAAGAAAGATTTTAAAGGCTCTTTCTTCTAAAGTAGTGTCACAAAAGGGGGAAAGGAAAAGAGACTTTTTTTTTCCATTCTGTGAACTTTATAAGTCAGTCTGATTTAAACACAAAAAATGCCAACCTACCTACTAGCATTATGGTGAGTATTCAGCATAACAACAGGAGACGGAGGGAGTAGAAGATAAAAAGGTAAGAGATAGGACTACTTATTATTTTTTTACTGAGACAAATTTAGCAAACAGCCTCTAAAAAAAACCCCAAACCTTCAATCATGACTCAGCTCCACCTTCTCAACATAATTATGTTTGCTTACCACCATCCTTCCTCTTGTCCCCCATTTGGGGCTGGAGAAGGAAAAAACATAAGCTAAAATAAAGTGAGGAGTGCTGCCTACTTGTTTTTCCTCTTCAAACCTTCAGTACATTGGATTCAGTACATTTCCCAGACCCTCTTAACCCTGCACCAGTTGTGAGCATTTAGCATCCAAGAAACTTTCATGTTCTCTCTTAAATCCAGTAGCTAGATTAACAAACCAAAAATGTTGTGCTTCTTACAAAATGTAGGTAACTCTCACCATAAAAACTTACATCTCATTAAAATTGGTGTCACTGAGTGTCTGAGGCTACTTTTAGAGAAATGAGAAGCTCCCCAGTATAAGTTGTAGGTTCCGGACATTCATCTCCAGGCGCTTTAACCCGTGACTTGGCTCCTGCAAGTCCTTCATGCTGTGGCAACTACAGGGGTGACCTTTAATCACTCTCAGGTATACAGGAACTAGAGGACAAATTAAGCAACAACTAACTGAACTATTTTGTTCCAAAGCCTTCCCTACTCCACATTCAACCGATGTATAATTGAAGCACTTCAGGAAAATAAAAGAGTAGCAAAAGAAACGATGAGAAAAAAAAAAGGATGAGGAAAAAAAAAAAACCAGCAATCCCCAGGTATCCTTCTTCATCTAAGCCAGCAAATGTAGGATTTCTCCCCCTCCTAAACTATCACAGATAAAAGCAAAGCCTCCAATATCAAGTGAGGAAGTCGCGGTCTTAACACCCTCCGCACACACCCTGGTTGAAGAACTCAGTGCCTCAGTTGTATCTGTGATTATAGCTGATAGCAGCAGACCTAAAATATTAGCGCCATACCCGCAAACAGCACTGTACTGCAAAACTGATTCAGGAGGTTACAAAGGTAAGTAAAAGATAACTCACAACCTATCAAATGTTGTGACAGGAACATCGTGACTGCACAAGTGACAGACTTTGCATTGCTAATTACAGATATGAGAGACCGCTACAAAAATTATTGCTGATAAACTTGTCTATAAAATACTATCAGCTTAACATTATTTCTGAATATTATAGCCAACTAAGCTATCCCACCTTGTTTTACAAGAATGATTTAATCATTAAAATACATTTTTCTCTCTTCCAAAGTCTAGAGTCTGCCTAATAAACTTTCCCTTTGCTCTCCCTTCTTTAGAAGGGAGATATGGTGACAATAAACACGTTTGGAAATGTACTAGAAAGTATCAGCAAGGCAGCCGTGCACTTGAAGAACAGCACCAGTGCTGCGGTTCAGAGACCAAAGCAATTCCAAAGGTACTCCTTCCTTAAGAAATGACCTTGACACAGGTTCCCCTGAAAAACTTTTTCCATTTCATCGAGCTAATGGTGGTTGCACTGACAGACAGATGATTTTATTTCAGAAATTTAAAGCCTCTGCCCAACACCACATGCATAATTTGAACAGCAAAGGCAAGATAAAAACAGTGACATTCTGAAAAGTCTGGACATCAAAAGGAGTTATAACCAACAGCTATAACTCTGTGAAACCAGCCTATTAATGTCATCAATGTTTTGTGCTTTGAAAGCTCAAATACAAACTAAAACTTGCTGCCATGTTGTCACTTCCATAAATCCATATTTTAAATAGAAAGAGTGGAAAAGTAGGATAAAGTTTACAGATTTTGGTATTTTTTAGGGTACAGCTGAAATAAGCCACGTTTCAGAGCATGCAAGCATCCTTTCTGTAGCAAAATACTAAAAGCGAAGTTTTGAATAACAGGGTATTGAGTCCAGAAAAACACAGAGATATTTTCATGCCAAGAAAGGAAAGCAAGGTCTCCGTGCAGGTTTGTCTATCTATGTATACATCCTGCAGAAAAGCAAAGCACTGCAGTTCACCTGTGTAACCTCACGGCAGAACTAGAAGGATTCCTTGACAATCTGGAGAGTCTGAACAAACAGCTGGATTTCCGACAGCAAGCAGGGATGAACCAATAAAGCCATTTCACAAGCACTTTCCCTTGAGCTAACACAGAAGCGCACCAAAACCTTTCACGCCTCATGAACGAAGGTGCTGGCAGCCCTCATCTCCCGAAGGCAATGCCGCCAACCGCGGCGCCGGGAAAAGGCGCGATTACCCCTCTGGAGTGCCAGCCCCAGGATAGGGAGGTTCACTGCGTTCCGACGGGGGCACATCCCGACCTCCCCCGCACGGCCCTGGGGAGAGGCAGAGCCGCCGCCAGGCCGGCACCGACCCCACGTCCCCGCCTGGAAGGTCACCGCGGCGAGGCCTCCGCGGGAGCTGCGGTGAGCCCTGAGGCGCCGCCAAGCCCGGCTCCTCCGGGTGCCACGACCACCTCTAGGTCACCCCTGCCCCCCACTCCCCGGGCCCTCCCAGGAGCAGCGCGGCCAGACGGGGAGGGCGACGCCTTTTCGGGGTCACCTCCGCCTGCCGAAGCCCGCTGCCCCGACCTGAAGGAACCCGAGGGGAGGGGTACCGCAGCGGGCCGGGGCGCGGTACCGACCATGTCTGCGGGAGCGGCAGATCCTGCTATTCGAGGTCACCTCTGCGGCGCGACTGCGGCCGTGGCAGCGCGGCGCCGAGGTGCCGTGGGAGGGCGGGGCGCGCGGC
This sequence comes from Corvus hawaiiensis, assembly GCF_020740725.1. Lineage (NCBI taxonomy): Eukaryota > Metazoa > Chordata > Aves > Passeriformes > Corvidae > Corvus > Corvus hawaiiensis. Next base: position 110,525,942 of record NC_063215.1, on the reverse strand, counting down.
CGCACGCGGCCGCCTGGGGGCTGTAGTCGCGACTGCCACCGGCCAGCGCTGCTCTGCTGCCGGAAAGAACTACAACTCCCAGCGTGCTCGGGGGCAGCGCGCCACGCCCCCCCGCGCCATTAGAGGTTGCCGCTCCCCGCTCGCCCCATTCATTGAAGAGCCCCGCAGCGCTGGAGGGGTTAGGCCGTTAGGGGGCGCTGCGCGGATCCCTTCGCTGCGCGTGCGCGCTGTGGGGGGGGGGGCGGGGGCTGCGGCAGCTCGGGCTTCTCGGACCGCGCGTGCGCGCTCGGCGGCGAGGGTGCGGAGGGGGGGGGTGGCGGCGCATGCGCAGGGAGTGGCGCGCGCGGTTGCTGCGGTGACGCGCGGGACAGGCCCCGGTGGCGGCGGCGCCGCTCCTGCGCCCGCCCCGCGAACTCGGAGCGCTCGGTGGGTGCGAGTGCGCGGCCGGGCCCTGCCCTGCCCTGCCCTGCCCTGCCGGGCATCCCGGAGCCGCCCGCCCCCGCAGCCGCGAGCCCGGGGCGGGCAGAGCGTTCCCCTCGCGTTTCCCGCGCGTTTCCCTCCTCCCCGGCCTGTGGGGAGCTGCCGGCGCGTCCCGGCGCTCCAGCGCCTTGCCCTGGTGTGCGTCACACTTCATGAAATCCTGCCATTCTGTTGCTTGGTCCTTTTCTTTTTATTTTCAGGGAAAGCTGAGAGGTTGCCTGTGCTATTCCGCTGGTAGAACTGTGTGGCTGAACTAGCGACCTCTTGTACAAAAATAAAGCTGCTCGTTTACTTGTATTTCGAATTGTTGAGTGAAGTAAATTCCTTTGGTCTGGCTGACAGGGAGGCTGGTACTGGCATAAATACATCAGCAAAATACAGCTTCATAAACTGTGTTGTTAGGGTGTAAAAATGTCTTGGATAGCACGGCTGATTTTTCTTTTCCCTCAGATCCTGACAGGATTCCTTATTAGGTTAGTCTTTAGTGAAGTCTTACTTGTCCCGGTATTTTTCTGCAGGATTAGTTTTAAATCTTACTCTAGTCCTTAGGAGTAGTAGTATTTTTTTTTTTTTTTTTAAACAATCTAAGCAGCATGTGTACTTAGGAAATTTCTTCTTCTGTCCCGCGACAGAAAAAAGGAAGTTACTCCTTGAGGGCAGTGGGTGTAAAATGTAAATATTGATGCTTATCACGCAAAGTGTTCTCATTTCAGTGAGTCTTGTTGTCAGTCGTGCTCATGCCACAGCTCAGAGCGTCCCGTGCCTTGAACGAGTCTTTGAGCACCTGGCAGCTCCTGCTGTACGGCAAACTGCAGGGGCAGAGTGGAGGAGGTACAGTAGCACTGGGTTCGTTTAAAATGTCGAGTATACCGAGTTATATCGGTTAATAACCATACGTTTTTAATATGAATGAAGACTGTACCCAAGTTCCCTTCTGGGGATGAGTTTGAAAGCCAAATAGCTGCAAGCAGAGCTGAGGGCTGGCTTGCTGTGAAGTGTAGGGAAGCTTGGTAAGGAGGAGGGAGCTTGTTTGACACAGTCAGAGTTTTCCAGAGTGTCCTAAGATGCTTTACCCTGGTGACCCTTAACCTTCTCTGCACCTGGACGTTGTACAGACTTAATTAACACTATTTCAGATTGTTTAAGATTTAAATATACACAAAACCTGATATGGACCCACATAAGGTAATTTCCACTGACTATAATTGGTTCAGCGTAAATTGATTTCTTATCAATTTTCAGCTAAATCAATGTTAGCAGGCTGTAAACTGATTTATCTGTGTCAGCATAGCAGATTGTATTGATTTAATGGATTTCAGTTAAGAGCGTAACTTGAAACTTTCAAACTTTCTTCTATAGGTGTGACTCTTCTTATTCTTGGTCCTTTTTTGCCCAAGCTTGTGCTCCTTGAATTATTTGCTGTCGGAGATAACAACAAATCTTGTTACTTTGTGTTGAAAGTGATTTGTTGTGATTCAAAGCCGTGTGTAAATGTTTTTGTTTGTCAGAAGCATGTTTGTCACTGTATTTTCAATCCCAGTATAATTAGTCTGAGATGGACTGAACTGTCATCTGTGCTGATTTAACTAAAGATACTGTAAAATGTTGCCTCTTATGAATGTGGTGTAATTTTTAAAGTCAGCAAAACTTAACAATTCTAGTATTTCCTTCCTAAATTTTGTTTCTACTTGTTAAGCTTTAATGTTTTCCAAGCAAAATTTAAATGTAGTTTCAAAAAATTTTCTTTAATGCTTCCCAATGTTTCATTAGTATGAGTCTTTCGTGTAGCACTGTTAGCCAAAAGGCTGCATAAATAGAAACATTGTGTGCGAATGAAGTAATGGAAATTTAGTGTGCATGTGAATTGGGCTCTTGGCTAACTCTTCAAATACACTTTGCAATTTTTGCACTCAAAAGATACTGAATTACGTGGAAATCGGTAATTAAACAACACACTGAAGTATTAAGATGTTTTAATCTCCTTTTTCTGGGGATTAAGTATTATATTTCAAGGCAACTAGTAGTTTTGATGAGTAGTCTGCCAGAATTATCTCCTAATTTTTTTTTTAATATTTTAAAATGAATTATTCTCTGTTAACAGCTGGCTGTGTTCTTTTACTGTATTTTGGATGGGATTTTCTTTTACTTCATTGCCATCTATAGAAACTGATGAATATTTTTAGGTAAGTTTTTACACTTAATTTTCAATAATTTGTGAAGTTTTCTTTTTATCATCCTCTCTATGTCTAATACAGGTTTTTTACTTACATTTACTTGCATTTACTTAGAATTGTTACCAAGTCATGTCTCTTGTAGTTAAGTGTGTGATATAATTAACATTTAAAATGCACAAGACTATGTAAGAAAGATTAACTATATAATGGCCAGGTTCAATCCTAGAAATGCCAGAATTGAAATAGTTTTGTAAATCTCTTCTGGATTATGGTCCAAGGGAATAATAGTAAGAGATTTTTCAGAAATAAAGTAAAATGTTGCAAAAAAATACTGAAATAGAATTAAGAGGATCAAAAGTTATTTGTGAAGTATGTGAGAAATCTATAATAGAATTAAAAAAAGATAAAGATATAGATATGAGCAAGAACTCTTAAAATAGTAATTTAGAAAATTAATATGGGGTTGGGGGTTTTTTTTATTCCTAGTGCTGATGTCCAAAACATAACTTTTCACCATTCATTTCTAAACTTCAGTCGTGTAATACTGCATGGACATTACATGTCATGAAGAAACTGATCTATAAATTCCATTTATAATCCCAGTTTTCTTTTTGCTGTGGTGAAACCTTTCTTTCTAAAGGAGAAATTTTACTTTCCATGTAACTGGTTTAATTTTTTCTGATGGCTTATTCTTTATTTCTTAATGGTTTAGTTGGTTTTTAAGTTAAAGTTGGGTAATTAATCATTAATTGATTTCTGCAACCTTCAGCATGTTTTTAATAGGTAGCTAGGATGCAATAACACATCCTGTACTCATGTGCCTGCTGCCTATGAAGAGACACAAATGATGTGTAGCTTGCTTGTAATATGTAATAGTAATCTTTATGAACTATTCATGAGTCAAATCTTAATAAAAATTGTGAACAGAAAGTTCTTTTTTATTTGTTTTTCCTAAGTAGGTTGATAGTTCAAGCAGATATTGTAGGTTTGGCAGCGGACACTGAGAGTTCAGGCCTCCTCTGGTGTGGGTGCATGGTCAGATCTGAGGTGGGTGGTCTGGTGAGCAAAGGAGCTCAGGGCTCCATCACTGACCAGAGGGGGTGGTGGCTCAGTGGCTTCATAATGGCACTCCCAAAGCTGAGGGACCCTGGAAGATCTGTCATCATCTACCACCTGAGCACCACTTTTGGAGGGTTTTCTTCTCACAGTTGTTGCAAGGTCCAGGATATAGAGAATCCCTGTTTGAAAACAAAGCCAAACAAAACCAACCCACAAACCAAACAACCACAATGGGCACGCACGCTCGGCACAAAGACTTCGGCATATTGGCTGTAAATTCAGCAAAGTTATCTCTGAATTATTGCAGAGAACAGAATTCCTGGTGCATGAGAAGTAGCATTACTGGGTTCTTCTGCCTTAATACAAATATTTCTCTTGGTTGAACAGAGACTTTGTGACAGCAGTGTGTGGGTTTTCTAGTCACTAATGTCACTGTGTGGAGGAGAAGAGGCAGGCTGGTATTCTGAAGAAGAGATGATCTGTGTAACAATGCAAGTTCTACCAAAGCAAACCTTGTACTCTTAAAGTTAATTTGTTGCAACATTAAAAAAAAACCCAACCTGAACACCACCGCCCCTTCCTCCCACTAGATGTAAACATTAAGCTGATGTCTTCGTGAGTTTTTTAAATGAGGTGAGCATTTAGTCAAATGGGGAAACAGCTCCTACTGAAAAGAAATGTTTGCTTTTTTCTCTCATAGGACTTTCTTTTGCATTTGTTCATTATAACCTGATAATCAAGTAATACATTTTGAACAAGAAGTTAGCAACCATAACGATGACTTTCCATTTTCTAGGCTCAGCACAGAGGGGTGAATCCATCTGCTTCCTTTATCCATCCTTTCCATGTCAAAATGACTGATGAATGCTCTTCCAAGCCAAATCTCTTGCATAATTACAAGAGTTTTTCTTGTTAGGCTTATTTCTATGAATTATGGTCTCATAGTTTGCTTAAAATATTTCAGCTTGTTTTACAACATCAGGTGAATTTGTTTCTGTACTTTCACAGAACTAAGTGCTTAATAACTGCCACTATACAGACTAAATTTTTCTCCTTTTCCCCAAGAATTGAATACTGTTTCAAAGAAAATATCCCTAGAAATACCTGGGGAAGGAGAGTGATGTCTTATGGTGTTGAGTTTTTTGAAGTTAATTGTATAAAATATAATTCTGTACAGAAGGAAAGTACTGAAAAATTTTTATCTTAATGGCATTATTCACATGTGAAACATAACTTTCAAACATGAATTTATCAGTAATAAGTGTAAGAGGCAACTAAACACTTTGTTTCCTGTGTGGAGGTTTTTCTGCATGTTTAACAGATTCATTTTGGTATCTGGCCTGCTTTTGGAAACCTTATCCAAACTGATTTTTAGGCAGCAGCAAGAGTCTATGGGTGGCTTTAGTAGCATATATACTTATAGTACTGACCATATTCAGTATCTGCTGATATTTGAGTAAAGAATGGATAAAGAAAATTTCTTCTTTCTGCTCACATAAACACAAGTACACTCTGCACATGCCTGTATTCATTCAGTTGCACACTGCAGGGCTAAACTACCCCATCTCTGAATAAAAGTGTAGGCCCCTGATTCGAGCTGTGTGGACTCCATTGGCCATACCAGTGCTGCGTAACTTGGAGTTTCCTGTTTCTCAAAAACAGGCATGCACATATTTTTTTGTTGTTTTTTTTAGTTCAGTGTTGACAAGGGTTGTGTTGGAACCCATGAGAACGGTCCTCAGGTTCATGCTCTAAGAAAATGTTTGAAACTTTTGGACCTGTCCTGAAGTCCTTTAGAATTGTCCTGTCAGGCTAGGATGGTGTTGAGGAATTACTTAATTTGAACTCACGGTAGTCCTAATGTCTGAAACAGCTTTCCAAGCCATTCTGAGGGGGGTTAGCAGGCTTCCTGGAAGAGAGAGCTAAGGAGTGGGTCTGCATGTTCCCAGTATGAATGAGAAGGGAACCATGGCCATGGAAAATTGGGAAATTGACTGCTTATATCATGACACAAATGATGGAAAGGTGCTGCATCTTTGGATGAAGGAGGCTTCTCCATGAAGAAATCAAGCAACAGGAATCATGATTATAGTTAGTGTTTTTCTAGTTTCTTTTTAGAATGATACAACTATGCCTTTTTGCTCAATTTGCCATCTACCCTTACCTGTAAAGAGTAGCCATGGTAAAGCACTAACACAGGTATGATGAAAAATATTGGACCTTAATTGGATAAAAGCCTTTTGAATGTTTTGAGTCCTATTGGAAAGGTGTTACTCTTGCCTATATAGTGGAATATATACTTTTAATAACTCGTGTGTGTTTGTTTCATGACCAGTAATCCCATTTATTTACAGTAATGGGCCAGATACTGTTTTTCGAGTTGCTTGCTGTCTGACTTGGGAGAATATAAAATATTTCTCTGAAATGGCCTTTTCGTTTTATAGCTGCCTGACATCTAGGGTCTGGCCTCAGTGTATATTAGGCAAGGGAGTTAGAAATACACCACAGTTAAATTACGGGTTTGCATCTCCAGGTGGTGCGTGAATTCATGGTTGAAGACTGAAGAAATTAATTTTGCTAAAGCAAGAAACAACAGGACATTAAGCTACTATGCCAGCTTTAGATGTACGCTTAAAAATTTTTTGCTGCTCAGCATTATTCAGTAATCTTTAACTCAAATTGCAGGAAATATTTGAAATTCCATTCTAACAATATCCAACAGAGAATATTAAAGAAGCATTAAATTTCAAATGCCTGAGGGAAAATGTTCCCTTGCAACACCGTGGGCATTTGGATCTCACTAGTATATGCAGTATTATAGCCTAGTATTATGCTTCACTTGGTCTAAAATGAAAGCGCAATTTTAATTCTATCTCCAAAAACTTGGTATACTGCAGTGAAAAATAATTTATTTGAATGGGTTTTTTTAATACATTGCAACTAACTTTAAAGCTTCCTCATATAATACTCCCACTATGGCTTTTTGTAATCTGACCCTTTCATTAAGACTTCAAATATATTCCCAAGGACTTATCTCAGTGCTTTCTTTGCTAATTTACAAGTTATAAGATTCCAAAGTTACCGATGAAGTTTCTCTCATTCTATGCAATTTTTCTCTTAATGAGACAAAACTTTAGAGTATCTTTGTAAATATATAAAACACCAAACAGAGGAACTAATACACTCTTAAGAAACAGGTAATATGCAAACTCAAAATCAGGTTTAAAAATATATACACACAATTCTGGGCTGGGTAGTTTGGCAGACCCATTAGTGAACTTATGTCAAAAAAATGCTAAATAAACCTGTGGGGTTTTATAACCTAGATATGCTGTATTTGATAGCAAAGCTATTTTGGAAGTGAATCCTCAGTTTACAAGCTTTGGGAGAAAGAATAAAAATGTATCTAAAAGGTTTATAAAATCACTAGTTGAACATATTTCTTACCACCTAAGAATTTCAGTATTGCCAGAGCAAGGAGAAGTGCTGCGTTTTTGTTGGAAAAATAAGATCTGTGGTCATTAGAGAAATAGCAGGGCTCTTTTCCACCTGCTGCTGGCTTTTTTTTCTCTTTGCTTGACTGTCGTAGACAGATATGTCCAGGAGAATGTGAATATTGTGATATTTCATCCCTTCATGGAGTTTCACAAGAGGCAGGTTTTTAACAGTGGTGGGTCAGCTGCCTGTGAAATTGGACTACTGTGACTTGCCTGACAAACTAGACTGGGGGGAATGTGATTTAAGGACTTGAAACCTGCAGAAAGAATTCAGAAGAGCAGCAGAATGCAGATCGTTTATTTGTTCAACATAGCCGTGTGGGACATAAATTAGTGAAGTTTCATTAACAGTATCATTTGTTTAACTGCGATGCTAGGCTCTGTCCTTGCCAAATGAATGTCACTGATGTCTGTAATGAAAGCTGGGACTCCACTGCAGTGCTGGTGGACACCAGCTTGCCTGCTGAGGGCCACTGGTGGGCTCTGAATTGCCACATTCCTTTTCATGGGAGCTGAGACCAACTGAAGGTTGATGAAGTGCCTTTTTTTCCATTGTAGTTGGTCCCAGGCAGTTGTACCTGAACTTCTGAGTGAGTAGAGCGATACATTATCTTGTACTGTGTAAAATCTGAGAGATGATTATCTATTTGAATGGGCCTCTGAGAAGGCAGGAGTATCCACTGCACTGTAGTAACACCATCTGTTTGCATAATTTTTAGATAGAAAAGACTAAACTTTTAAAAACTGCACTTGTAAAGAACAGTCTGCATTTTTGAAGGACACTTAGGTGGTTTTGTAAATATTGAGCCTGTCTTGCTTGAGTAATGGAAACCTTGTAAAATGCATTAGAAGTACATGGTGAAAGAATAGGTCTGTATGGATTTCAATATCAGTCTTATTGCATGGCATTATTTCCAATTTTATTGTCAATTTTTAAAAATTGTATTTCTGTCTTAATAGTTATATTGATTGTTCTTTAAATAGTAGTATAAAGAAAAGTAGGCACAAATATATAGCTTAATGTACAAAGCTCTTTCTGCTCTTTCTCACCTGAGCTGTGTATTTAAGTAGATGCTTCCCAATCCATTGTTTGGCCAGTTTTTGTTCCAATAACTTGATCAGATGCAGTGAATTGCAGTGAGTTGGCTGTTGCTTTTATCACAGAATGGTTTGGGCTGGAAGGGGCCTTTGAAGTCCAACACACTGTGAACGCCTTCCACTAGACCTGGTTGCTCAAAGCCTCATCCAACCTGGCCTTGAACACTGCCAGGGTTGGGGCATCCACAGCTTCTCTGGGCAGCCTGTCTCAGTGCCTCACCCCCCTCAGAGTAAGGAATTTCTTCCTTATATCTAATCCAAATCTACTCTCTTTCAGATAAGAACTTGGTCTTGTCACTTCAGACCCTCATGTAAAACGTCCCTCTCCCCCTTTCTGATAAGTCATCCTTTAAGTATTAGTAGGCTACCATAAGGTCTCCCCAGAGCCTTCTCCTCTCCAGGCTAAAACCCCTCTAGTCTCCCAGCCTTTTAAAAAAGGGGAGTTGTTCCTTTCCTCCAAACTTTTTTGTGGCTCTTTTCTAGACCCGTCTCTAACAGGTCCATATCTTTCTTTGCCGGGGGCCTCAAGAGCTGGATGCAGCACTCCAGGTGGAGTCTCTCTAGAGCAGAGTAGAGAAAAGGAGTCCTCCCCCTCGACCTGCTGGCCATCTTTCTTTTTATCCAGCCCAGGATACAGTTGGCTTTTTTTTAGATACTGGAAGACTTCCTTTGTAAATGTAATTAATACATTGAAATTGAGACAAAATTCATAATGATGTGATGTCAGTGAATGAGGTGCAGCTTGTGACACAATTTATGTGAAAGCTCAGAATGCTCCTGGGACACTGCTAGCAAAGTCCCCTACCTCTTAGGAGTGCTGTTAACTTTGTTACTCTTCAACTGGTGGCAGAGGTCTTTTCCTGTGGAATTCAGTCTGAGAAAACTTGTACTGGAAAACTTGTAACAAAGTGTCATTCTTGTGTTAAAATACAAAATCAGGACAGCTGTGGAACAGTGACAAGTGACACTGGTGGCAGTTTCATTTGAAGAAATACTCAGGTAGTAAGCAGACCTTACTCCTTGGGGCTATTTCAGAATAACTTGATTAAATGACTTTTCATTAAACAGCAAATGAAATATTTAGATTATATAGAGATCTAGCTAGAGTAGCTTCTTTGGCATCTGTCAGTGATGATACTTAACTCCATCAACTTTTTCCCCTTGCTTAGAGGTTTTTTGATTTGTTTTCTGGGTAGAATTTTTTATATGTCATATTGGGAAACCCCTTAAGTGTCTTTTTCTGTCTCTCTCCTTTGTAATATGTCGTGTCCCTGTTTAGTAAATCACTTAATAAATTAATTCCACTCTGTCATGCTTGTTTTCTGAACACGATTACCAAAACTGCAACACACTCAGCTTCAGTGCATGGCTGAACTCCAGTGCAATGACACACGATGTGCAGGTGGTTGAATATTCCTTAAAAAGCAGCCTGTAAAATATGCCACCCATAATGCCAGTGAATAAATGACAACTTCAGCATGAGTGTTCTTTTAAAATGTGCACCTTGCTGAGGTTATTAGTCACTCTGAATTCAAGGACATGTGAGTGCAGACTTTGCGTAAAGCTTGAGGAGTGGCATACCTGTGAAGTGCTGCTGCTTGATTTTCAGAAGATGGCATGCTGTGAATTTTAAAACTCCCTCATTGTGGATGAACTGCAGCAAATGTCATTTTGTAATTGAGGCCATGTAAGTTAGTTATTCTACATGTATTTCTAACAATGAAGTTTCAGAAATCTCTTTGTTGGGATCAAAGAAATGTTATCATCATGGAAGGAAATACTGCAGTACTTGCTGAATAGGGCAAGGAAACAAAATAATGAAAATTCTGCATCTTTTCTAACATATATATAATTGTCATCTGTTTCATGGATTAGTGTGAAGATTATGCTGTTGGCCTTCTGTTTAAAAGTAGAGGAATAATGATAATGGCGAAAATATTTCTGCTTCCCTTAACATGAATGTGGATGAAAAGGAAGCATCACACAGAATTGTAGCAGCAGCTGTGACTTTAATTTGAGCAAACCCAACTCAGACAAAGATTTTGGGAAAAGAAATCCACAGATAAAAGTGAGGCAGACTCTAATATTGTATCAGTCCTAAAAAGACTTATGTAAAATAAAGGCTTGTGTAAAATACAGAAAATACTTAACTCTGCTTCCCCCAGCTGCAGCCACTTAGTTGTTTTGTTTTGCTCTGCCACTTGGGGTAAGTTAACTTAGTTGTATCTTTTACATATGTGAAAATGGAAAGAGCCAAATGTTGCAGCTAACTGGAATGGTCAGTCACAGCTCTCATTGGAGAGAAGATATCTCCACATTGCTCAGAATTTAAAGCATTTTTAAACAGTGTTCATAATAAGTGAGAGATCCTGGAGGAAGTTGTGGTGGGGTGACCCTGGCTGGACACCAGGTGCCCACCAAAGCCACTCTCATTTCCCTGCTTAGTGGGACAGGGGAGAGATAATACAACAAAAGGCTCCTGGGTCAAGATAAGGACAGGGAGAGATCACTCACCCGTTACTGTCACGGGCAAAACAGACTCAGGGAAATCAGTTTAATATATTATCAATCAACTCAGAATAGGATAATGAGGAAATAACTATGTTATTCCTGAGGCAATACCATCAATGCTGCTAGGCTCAGTCTTGTCCAGCAGTGCATCCCTCCTGGACCCATCTGGCATTGGCTCTGCTGGACATGGGGGAAGCTTCCAGGAGCTTCCTCAGCATCCTTCCCTGAAAGCCCCTGCTACCAAAACCTTGCCATGCAAATCCAAAACAGAAGTGTTTAAAATGAAAGAAAACAAAAAGGAGGAAATATTATCTTTGTGCTGGAGATTGTAGTCCAAAATTTGTAAATGATAAAAATTTCTTTGGAATACATGGAATTACAGAATTGCAAAAGCTGATCTATAATGCAGCCAGAGAAATAATGGTAATGGGTAACTGCTATGATTTTTTAAAATTTTTTTCATTCTTCTAATATTTTTTTTTAAGCTTCATGAAAGCAGGTTATTTGCCAGTGATTGACTGTTGCTGTAAAGGCATCCTTGCATGTCCATCTGCAGAATAATTGTCAAGTACTAAGTTGTGTGCTCAGTATCACTGTTTCCATTACATTGCCATTTACCTGTGGTGTAAGTTGGAGGCTCGTGAGAAATGAGTTGGTAGAAAGAGGGGGTCAAACTGTGAACTGATTAATAATTAGAAGATCCGAGCACACCACTTGAAATTTTTTGAAGTTGTCTAATTCCTTATTATTTCAGTTTTAAAATTTTATTATATACTGAGGTAGTCAAGCTTCTGTGAGATCTCATATTTTGAGGAAAGGAATAGAGAGAACATGTACCATTTCAGTGGCTCTTCATAATTTGGGGCTGCCAAACCAATGCTATTCATGCTGACATCCTGTCTTTTCAGACACTTAAGTAATGTATATTGAGGTAATTAAAGACAACTGCTTGTAATAGCAGAAAATTATTATAATCATTTTGTTTTCCAGATAACAATGCAGATTTATAATTTCTGTGACCACATCCAGTGTTTTACTACCAGAATTGACAGGGAAACTATAAATAGTTGTTATTCCATTATGCTAAATGTCAGGGGTATAAATCTAACTCCATTTTATTTAAAAATCCATGAGGACAGGTTTCATCCGTATGTTAAATGGATCCACAGCAGTTAAACCTAAGCCCATTCTTGGTTTTCAAAAACTTTTTCATGTTTTGTCTCACTTGTTGGTCACAAGTCATATATACAGCTTGAATGAGAATGAACACTTTTTGAAGGTTTTAAAATAAAACTTTAATGTCGAAGTGAAAGAAAAGCAAGTTTCAAAACGCTTCCATGTTGCAGTGATTACATCAGGTAACTCCAAGCTTATTATCAAATTTGGTTACTTGTATGCTATTCCCTCATGCTCTGTGACATTTACAGGATTCCTATAATGGCATTTTCCCCTCCAAAACTGGGAGGGCCTTTGCTGGCAGAAGCTGTTTTAAAAACTATTAAACAAACAAATTAAAACACATCTTTCTTTCAACAACATAGCCTGGGTGTGATGCAGTCAAGAGATGCATTTAGTTGTCAGTAACCGTGGAAGTTGTAACAAAATGTGCAACTTGGGCTATACCGGAGAGTTTCTGTTCAATTAGACTTCCTTTTTCTTTGTTAATCTTTGTGGCCGAAAAGCTTCGTCAGGGTGTAAAGACCAGTCATTCATACGGAGGACATTCATATCTATGATTGTTAATCTTTGATGATGTTACCTGTTTAGAGGTCATACAGACATAGTGAAGCTGTATATGCTGTGTTGAGAGTTAATGCAGATTATTCTGATACTGTTCACACTAATTGTACCATTGCCAGTTTCTTTATTATGTTATGTGTTGTTATGTTTTCCCTCTGAACTACTGCAGGCTTTGTCAGTGTAAATTTTGGTTATGTACATAATACTGCCAGTTTTAAAGACATTTCACTCATTACTTTAAAAACATAACTTTTTAAAGTGATGTAAAAATATCTGGGTTTTCTAAGTATAATTGCAGGGGTTTTATTTAAAGCATTTTAATCATCTACAGTTTTGCCTGTTAGCAAGGTCCTTTTATCCTAAGAAACTAAAAGTGAAAGACAAGCAAATGGTTTGAGATTATATGGATAATTAAGTTAATGGTCATGAAATAGAACCTGAGGAATCAAAAACTGTGGTAGAGGAGCATTGAGATAGTTTTCTAAATGCTGAAGGGTTTGGATAGGACGTGCAGCTGAGTGACTGAAGGAATCACAGCCTCAGGGGTTTACTCTCTGTCTTAAGCCAAAGCTGAAAGCACAGCAAGGAGAGGCCCCACCTTGGCCCATTGTGTGCAGCCCTCTGACCACAGAGGTAGTGCAGGTCATTGGCCTCAGAAAGGACCTATATTGGAAATATTAAACAGATTCAATTCCTGAACATCTGTCCCTGGTGAGGAAGCTGCTTCTCTGTCCTCATCTCCCAAGTTTCCTGCTGGGCTTTTGATGGTCTTTTTGCAGGTGTTGCCGTTCATGGGGCCAAGTGCTTACGTTTAAGTCTTGGCAATAAGCCACAGGACAACCAGAGTGCGTGTCACTCAGACAACTCCTCCTTCTTTTGAAGTTATGAAAGCATAAATAGGGTCCCCTTGAAAAAGGCACCTGAACGGAGTAGCTGTTCTGACAGAAGTTGCTTGGTAGAAAGAAGGAAAAGGAAGGAAACGAAGTCAAGAGCGCTGGGAATGTGGTGCATTAACACCACCATGCACTAGAGGGCCCAGCCTCCCTATACCCATTTCCCAAGAAGGAAAATGGGAGTAGGCTGAAGGAACTTCTGAGAAATTACAGTAATATTAGGAGGAGAAAGAGCTGTCTGAAGCCAAGAGGGCTCAAAACAGGACTGAATGTGGAGAAAGGTGATAGAGTGACAAATGCATTCAACCTGAAAATGTAATCAGACAAGCATGTTCCCCTGCTGGAGAAGGGATTTAGCAACTTTGAACTCAAAATCATGTGATTTTTCTTCCTCCTCCTGGCTAGATTAAAAAGGGGAGTGATGTTTTTAATATTATATCATGCTTAACAAACCATTGCGTGCTGTGTCAAGTTCATTTTCCCTATCAGCTCTGGCTAAAACCTATTGCTATCTGTAGTCTAGCCTGAAGGTGACAAGAGATTTGAATCATTGTAATTAGGCACTCATCATGCTGCAAAAAGATACAACTATCTTGATGAATCAGTATGAAAAAAAAAAAGCTGTGGTTTTTTTTCTTTTTTTTCTTTAACTGCCGTTGGTGCCTGGGAATGTGAGAGCAGAAATGAGCTCGGCAAGAACCGATGTAGTTTCCTCAGCACGGCAACTATTGTCCTGCTCTCTGTGCTGAAAAAGTTGAGTGGTTTTTGCCCCTCCAAGTCCTGCTAACACCTTCAAGTGTTCTTGGACCTCTCCCAGGTTTTACTTGACAAACATTTTCATGTGTGCCACTTCTTTCTGATTCTGAGAAGTTCACAAAAATTCACTTTCCACACTTAAGCAAGAGCTATGAAATGAGTTATTGTTTGCCTTTTAGTATTGTTGCTCCAGGGCACACTTCTGCTGTGAAGTATAAGTGATGAAAAAGTGATTCTGCCTAGGTTTGTGGTTGGATATGGCAGAAACGGGGTATAAGGAACTTTATCCCTCTGGGGAAAGACATATGCATTCACACCAAAATGTAGGTTTTGTGACACTTATTACAGCTGCTTTGTATTAATAATCAAATTTTGTACTCATTTTTGCCTATGTTTAAGAAAAGGTGCAGAAAAAAATCCTGAAATGCATATGGCTTTCACCAGATAGAGGTGGCATTGCTATTTTCACCTTTCTTTTCTGGGAACAACGAGTTACCCTTCATTCTTTTTCTCTGAAGATAACTTTATCTTATCAGTCATCCATGCATCTTTCCTCAGAGCTTGGATAACATTCCTTTTGATTATTAAGATGTTGCATTGTTCGAAAATGAATCAGGGAATGCCGTTTGTTGCCCAGTAGCATGCCTTATGGACAGTGGAGTCTTGTCATAATCACAAAGTGTCAAAATTCAGGATTCTAATGCCAATTTATAAGTGCTCTAGTTTTCAAAAGTGAAATGTGACTATGGATTTACATACTTATTTCAGTAGTGGCAGTTGAAATGGGATAACATACTTTGGGAGGAGCAGGGAGCAAGCAGTATGTCGCTCACCCTACATGACTACCCTGTAATAGATCTTTCAGAGCTTTGAAGAGTGGGTGTTTTTAATGTCTATGTTGTATCATTTAATGGATAATTTTAAAAAGTTACACACTTTTTCTAGTCAATGTTAAAGCTAAAGAGATTTGGAATGTACCAAAAACAGATTTCAAGCTGGGGTTTGTAAAAATTTACTCTTTTGGAGTGAGCAAATACTAATTCTCTTGGTCATAGAAAGTGTGTCTTTGTCTCTATTGAGATTGTAGTTAAAAGCAGTTAATGCAGTACTAAAATATTTTATATATATATATGTACACATGCATATACAAATATACTAGAATTCATTTGGCTTTGCAACCTTAGATATTTAACAAGAAATTCACCTGAGAGTGTTCATGTCTTCAAATGATGAACTAAACACTTAAAGTAGCAGCCCTAATTTCCAGATAGACAACAGATGCATCTATATTCAGAACACTGTTATTTCCCTTCTTGTTTTTTTATCACCTGACTTATGTAAGTAAAATCTGCTGAGTAAGGACACAGCATTTTTCTTTTATTGCCTGAAAAGACAGTCTACCTTTCAGTTCCCACATTCGTTTTTGGAGCTTGTTGGCTGATTTGATAGATTTGGTGAATGAGGTAGAGATCTTAAAAGCTCCAAATGTGAATGTGTTTCTTTAATATTTAAGGAAATGGAAATTGGTGTTCCCTTCCCCAGACTGCTCAAGAAAAGACTGTGACCTGTAGTCAAGGATTTTTTTCAATCTGACCTTTGATATCAGTCATTAACTATGTAGGTCCTGATGGTTGAGAAGGCTCCAGAGCAGCCAGAGTGTGCTGCTTTGTGCTTGGCTGGCACCAGAATTGTGTGTAGTGGCAGAGGAGAGGAAGGAAAAGGGAACTGAAGGTCATGGCTACAAAGAAATGAAAGAGCTGAATGTAATGTGGATGGAATTTGGGAAACTAGAGGGAAAAGTGAGGAACCTGACATGGAGGTTTGGGAATATGGGGTTGGGCTTGTACGTCACACATATATAGAAGATCAGACAAGCTGCAGTGCCCCTTACTGCTTTGTCTGTCCTTTGGATTACATTTTGTGGCATACAAGAACACTGAAAATAAATTTTTAAGTAGTGTGTAATTCTTGTTGCCATTTTGTTTTCAGTTTGATTGCTTATTCATCATGGGCGATGTTTCCCTTGTTTTCTGCTGACAGAAGAATGCCTCCTTGTTCTTACATGTTGATATATGGCTTCATTTGAGGGAGAATGTTGGTGTTGCCTTTAGCACAAATGATGTATGCATTTGCATTTCTGGAACACTTTTAGAGTTTCCCATTTTCTTTTATCTCCTTTACAGAATGAGCAACTGTTTTCTAGTTAATCTTTTCTGAAGATCAGCATAGATTGTTGATTACAGGGTGCAATAAATTAACTTGTCGACTTTTGCCACATTTCATGTTTATGTTATATATCTGAACAATGTTGAAGATTTATAGAAAACTTTAAAAATTAATCCGAGATGTAAATGCTTGAGAACAAAAGGGTTTTTTTTTAAACTGGATTTTATTTCTAAAACCTGCTACACAAAATTGCATGTCTCTATCTAGAACAAGCTTTTAAATTTTAATTGCTGAAGGGGTTTTCAAGTGATTTATTAGACATCTGACTGCAAAACTGAAAGTGGATAATTGTAATCCTATTGTTGTCTTTTGTTTTGCCTAAACCAGAAAAACCCAGCATTTGAAAATACAGTGTTCATTAGAGTAAAAATTACAGGTTTTTATCATATTGTGTTCTTCAGTTTGCTTCTAAAGGAATTTGTTTTCTTACTATATTGTAAAATAGACTTGAAAAACTTCACTGTAGTCACAATGTAATTTTTTTTTTTTTTTTTAATCCAAAATTACTGAATGTGTGGGAGAAATTTGTAAATTTTACTTTTTCAGTAATGTCAGGTGAATGACTCTCTTATCCACTTGTGGGCAGCATATTTTGTTTTCCAGTTGCAATATATGGAAACAGTTTAGTTCTTGCCTCTCTGTTCCATTTTGGCCTTCTAACCAGAATGAACACTTTGGACGCATCAGTGTTCTGAGCTGGAAATATTTACCAAACTAAGCCTTTTTCCCACAAGTTTTTTGGAGTGAATTCTTGAATTCCAGAAGAAGAGAATTAGGCTAACTACTTTTAGCAGACAAATTTTTGTTTTTCGTAAAGAATAAACCATTCCCAGTCAAGTCACCCATTTCCCTTTTTTTTCCAAATCTCTTGGTCTGAGGTCTCAGAGGAAAATCCATGGAAATTTCCTTCATGGTTTCAAGGGACCATAAAGTAATTAAAAAAAAAAAGCAACAAGAGAGAGGCATTTAGTTCATAGTTCCATTTTTTCGTGTATCAGTTTGTTACATGTAGAATTTCAGTTTTATCCTTTCAGATTTGAATAGATTCCCATTTTTCTTCTTGAGTTCTGTTAAGCAGTAACAGCCCCTGAATTCTACCAAAAATCAAACAAGGCCTTTTAACAACTTTCTGGGAGGAAAGGTAAGGGTTCTTCACCTGGTCTCCCCCTGCCCCACTGCCTTCCCCCAAAGAGAGCCTTTCTTTTGCCCTTGGGCAGTTTTTTCCCATTCCTTTACCATATAAACTTGATGACATGTCTCTGGATGCATTTTAAGGGATCCCTGGGCAAGGGGCAAGTCAGACCTGAAAAAGGAAAAGCGTTCTTGCTCCCTAGAAATGAATTTGGAAGTTTACCTATTATCTCAAGGTGGTTTTTGTCTTTTAAAAGCAGCACCTAACTTTTTCTTTTTTGTAGTCTTTCCATCTCTTCTGGAATGTTCATTCCTAAATAACTCATAAGTTTCCTTGCCTGTTGAAATTTCAAGAACTCTGCTAACTGTGTTTTCTTTCTTAGTGGTGTTTATTTCCCGATGGCTACCTTTGCTTAGAATTTGTCTTGAATTTGGACGCATTTTCCAAGAGCTTAGTTATCGGATTTTTACTATGGGTAAGATTGACAGCCTGAGGTTCTTTACCATAATTATTTCTTGAATTATCCTATAAGTTGGAGGTTCCTGTGTTTTGGCAGGGAAGAGATCTGTGTCAGTACCTCTTCTGCATGTTGTTTGGGTTTGATGTATTAGAAACTATCAAATACCTGAGTTTATTGTGGTAGTCTTAATGATGCAAGCTGAGAATTCAGCCTGTCTTGTTTTGGAACTGTGGCTTTCAAGGTTTTTAAGTGTTTTTAAGGGTAATTTTAAGTGTTGGAAAGAAGAAAAAATAGCAATTACCTTTTAATGGACACTGGGATCTCTCCTCCCTGTTTGCATTGAACATGAGTTACCACAGGCATGGCTCTGGGAGATTGGGAATTACCAGCAAAATCCCAGCGATGGCTGCTATGGAAGAACACAGGTACATAGGAACATTGTAATGCATTTAAGAATTATTTCCTTTTAATCCATAGCAAAGGTCACAAGTTTCATAAGTAGAATGGTAAGAACTTCTCTGAAGTGATGGTGGGGTTGTTTTTTTTCTTTCTTTTTTAAATGGCATGTGTTGACTCAGGTTGAGCAAAAACCTGGGCCTGGAGGAGAAAATTGCAAAGTCCTTTATGATGTAATAGACTTTTTCTTTCTATTTTTCAACATATAAATTCCAGATATTCTTGTCTGCTTAGGATTGTCTTGATAACAAATAAGCTGTACAGTTCTTGGTCATCTTTTTTTCAATGCTGTTTTCTTGTACCTCACTTGCTTTATGCAGCCCCTGTGTCACTCCTGTGAGAGAATGACCGTGATTATTTTAGCAAAGTTTCTAAACTTGGTAAGGGTGGACTCCACCATTTATTATGAGTCCCTCATTTGGAACATCCTCTTCAGGGCATTGCTGATGAAGTACAATCCAAATTCTTTGTCTTTAGTATCACGAGCCGCCAATGCAGCCTTTGTTCTCCCAGTGTTGCTGTGTGAGAAGCCTTCCCAAGCATAGTGCTATGCCTCTTCCAACAAAGTGGATTTTTGGTGGGCTTTCCCCACTTTCTATCTGCCTTCACAATATTTTCTCCCTCTTCTATACATGATTAGTGAGAAATAGGAAGATTTGAGCCTTATGGAGAGGGAGTCAGGTTGGCTGGAAGTGAGAAGTGGCATTTGCATTTACAGTGTTTGTTTACTGCCTTGGGACGACATCCTGGAAGTTTCCCATCTCCGCATGTTTGCTGACATATGTACTGAGTTTGCTTAAAAAAATGGTAATAAAATAGAACTTCCTTATACAGATCTTTTCACTTCAGGTAAGTTTTAATGGCATCTATATTTTTGCTCTTGTTTTGGTGACAACAATGTTATCAAGAAATTTCATAATATCAAGAGCTACAGAATATTGATTATAGTGGAATAAATTTTTAAGTTATCTTTGTGTTGGGAATAATTTCTATTTAAATTGCATGAAAGTCAGTCTTTATTGTAACTTGGAGACAGAAAAAATATATTGAGAAAGCTTTGAACAGACTTTCTGATGCAGGGCCAGCTATGTCAGTTTGTGATTAGGTGAAGTTCCATGGATTCATTAATGGGACTGGTAAGAGGACTATTGTTATGGCAATATTGAATTTAAACTTTTATCTGTTCTCATTGGGCAAAAAATTATTGTAGCAGATTTGAAAATGAGAATTTCACCCTATGATTTTGTTTTATATAAATATAAAAGCGTGCAGGTATTTACAGGCCAGCAAATGGGTACAACTGGGTCTCCATATAAGGTGCTGGTTTATGAGAGATATATCAAGAACTGTGTAGTATGAACGGGTGCTTTGAGGCTTAAACTGCAACCAAGCAAAAATGTGCAGCCTTCCCCTTTTGTCTATAATAGGGTCGACATTGGGAACCATGATCCCTTTGATCTTTACATAAAACAGATGAAAATGCATAAATTGCTTCTAATCAGAGATGAATTAAAGGAAAATAGCCTCCCGGAGGACAAAGCACCCCAGGCACCCATCAACAGCCTTACCAAATGACAGACCTGGAGGAGACTTCAAAGCTGCAAACACAACTGCCAGTGAAATCCACCAAGAATCAAGATGCCATTTAAAAAAAAAAAAAAAAATTTCACAGTTTACAAGTGCCCAGAACTCTCTATAAGAAAAAGTGACAGAAACACACTACATGGACTTGCTTTTTAAGCCACTAAAGGTTCTTTTTCTTTTAGGAGACTTGGTAAAGGCAAGACTTGCTTGTTTAATTTAGTCCAAAAATGTGCTCAGACATGACAAACATTGGTAATTTTAGTGTCAGGTAGGGTTTATTCCATTTGAGTGGCATATTGTTTAGAAGTTGAAGTATATGTTTTAGTGGAAGCAGATCAGGCGTTTATTGTAATTGCTTCCTTGGTTGTCATCTTTATTTGTCCCTGTGAACACAAGCATGGTTAACATTCCTCAAATTGCACAAGAAGGAGGAAATGTAAATATCAGGTTTGATTTTGGAGGGGAGGGAAGGAAGATTTGAAGCAATAATTTTATTATGAGCATTTTCTCTTTGTGAAACAAGGAATAACTTTATCCCGAGTTAAATCAGAATTCAGATCCTCTTCTAGCTCAGGTAATTTATTAAAATATTATTTAGATAGTAATATCAGTAATGTTAAATATAAGAAATAGGCTTGAATAAGGAATATTAATTGCTGGTTTGTTTCAAGAGAGATAACCTAAACATAATTTTTTACAATTTTGTTAGCATTCTGTTTATGAGAAGATATCAAAACTTAACATTTTTGAAGATAGAGACTAACCACAATTTTATGGAGTACTAAAATACCACTTCTGATAAAGACTGATGTATTTCCTACAATACAAATATTGTTTTAGGAAGGATTTTACCTGCTGCTAATTGTATACTTTGCTTATTTGTTGTGTACAGCATAACATCTGTATCCAAGCCCACATAAATTTCAGAGTCACTTAGTGGCATAAAAAGAACAAATGACATTTCCAGATATGTCACTGACAATGAAGATGTTCAGTGGGCTGAAGGATTTGCTGTAGGTGAGATCAGAAAGGTTGCCTAATTCATTTTGTAAGAACTTACTTTCAGTTGCTTCTGACCTTAATTACTGTAACAGAAGTATGTTATGTTTAGAGCTCTTGATTTTTGGAAGAAGTAAAAAGATTTTGCCAGTCTGTTTAAGGATGAAGCTAGGAAAAATTGCTGAGGACTTTCTTTCTCTTACCATTTTTAAAGGTTTTCCCTCCTTCTTGAACACACTGATATCTCTGTTCCTTGGAGCAGACATTTTAAATAGGTTTTGAAAAATTGGAGTTTGTCTTTGGCTTGTGAGACCTTCACCAGTTAGCTTTCCAAAGCTTGCATCTTCAGTGAATGCACTTGTCTCACTTTTGGGCCACTGACCCACCTGCACGTGAATGAGCAGAAATTGACTCCTGGCAAAACAGGCATAGCTGGACTTCCTTCACAAAGACTGATCCTGACTGATCCTATCAATAGCTGCACTGAAATGGCAGAAGGCTGTAAGGCAGAGCAGGAAGTCTGCCTTGTTCTGTCAGGTGGGATGAGAGCTACAAAGAGAAGAAAGTGAAGTCTGAAAATGAAGAAAAGAAAAATGTCTTGAATAGAGAACTTGATGGCCTGTAACACTGCAGAGCAAGAGCCTCTCTGGTTATGGACTTTTATGAAAAAAGAGGTCTTTGCCACAGCTTACACAGAGAACTGTCCCCTTTCCCTTAGGTTTTGCTGTTTCTGCCTGACAGCAAAACCATCTCTTATATTGAGTCACACTGCATTGACTGATCAGCATATAAAGCCTGAAAACAAAGTCAATCATTCTTTCCCTTCGTGAGTACCTCGAATATTTTTGCAGATAATACACTTCAGCGCTGCTGTTTGTTTTTCCTATCTTAAACTTTTTATCATTTTGGATCCTTTGAATTAGACAGGGCCTTATGTTGTTGGAACTTCCATCTGTGTCATAACTTGGCAAAGAGAAATCTCAGTTCACCCTGAGTGAAAGTAGGTGTTGGAACACAGCAATAGTGTTTTCCCTCTATACAATATCAGGTGGCACAGGTACAAATTGCTACTGCAAGGCAACACAACAGTTTACCGGGCTTTTTTGTTTTTTAAGAAGGAACTAATTTTCTTAAATCCCCTTTCTGAATGCAAGGGAATTTTTACTATTTCTTTCATGTTTGCTATGTAAATCTACTTGGAAAGGAAGGATCATGTATGATCATCTGCATTAAGCAATCAGCATGATGGACTCATGAAACTCTCAGCAATATCTTCAGGCTCCCCTTAAGGTGGGTTGTATGTGTTAATCAGCCAGTGAGTGCCAAATGCTGCTGCTTCTAGACTGGGCTCACAGGGGCATGAGATGCCTCAGGGACCTGATGCACAATCTGGGATGATTTATCTTGGGATGGTTGTTGTGGTTCTTGCACTGCCTCTGCTTTGGGAACAGTTCAGTTGCTTATGTAGCAGCTCCACAAGGTACAGTTGGCAAACTAAGGAAAACTGAGGTTGGTGCAAGTGCACCATTGGCACTGAGCTGTACCTTGCATCAGTGCAGGGCTGTGAAATCCCAATTTCACAAGTAGCTTAGCCACTCTGCAACAGGGTGAGAACCCCTTTGTCGCCAAGGAGAAGAGAATTAGGGTACAGCTGGTATGAGCTATTGCATTTGTCTGGTGATAATCTGCCCTCCTCAAGAACTGGCACACTGAACTAGAGCAATTGTATCCTTTAGCCTTTCCCTCAGTCTTTTAGTATTCACATTCAAAAGCAATGTAGACAAAGAATAAATGATTTAAGACTTTAAGTACTGCAATGTTTGGCTGTACAGAGAAGTCCAGTTCACCTTCTAGATACATCCTCCAGCAGCAAAGATATTTCTAAAGGAATTTTTTTACAGGATTTCTCTACCTGCATGGAAATCAGGGTTTTTGCAATTGGGATTTTTCTGCTTCTAAAGGACCCAAACAAAGAGTTCTCAAGAACTTCTAAACTTCTTCAGATCTAATAAGTTTCTTTGTGTTGAACAGGAGTCATGGCTCTGGCATGGATGCAAATGCAATTGCATTTTGCATGCCATCAATGGCAGTTCTCTCTGATTATGATAATTTGATCAAGAATATGTATTCAGTTTTTCTGCTGTTCCATATTTACTTTAGGAATTGGATAGTGGTAGTCTAATGTGAAAGGCCTTCATCCTCGCATGATGTGTTGTCACTGCCATGCTTCTGGATTTCATTGTAGGAGCCCAATCTTTAACAGCTTTTAGTATATCTGCCTGTCAAAATACCATTCTTCTTCTTTTTCTTCATCATTGTCTTTGTCATCATCATCAACTTGGTTAGGAATTTGTCACCTTTATGGCCTTTCAGTCTACAGAGATGGAATGGTTATCGTGTGGCCTTGTGTTCATTTGTGCCTAAATTTGCCTTTTCATTTTCGTTGGACACAGTATGCCTCATTTTTCAAGATTGTGACCAAGCAATGCAGTGAATTTAAATTTTTCAGATTCCCTGCAATCCCATTTTATCTGGGAAGGACAAAGATGTTTGTCAGAGTCTTCAGTTTGTTCACTCCTTTGCCTTCAGCAGCTGAATGGATAGCTATAACTGTTAATAACCATGACCACTGATAACCATAGCTCTGTCCCCCAGACTTTTCTTCAGAGAGAAAAAAAGACTAAAAAAACCTGCTGTTTACCTGCCTATAACTCACTGCAAGATATCTGGGGCATGCTGAGGTGCTGCTGCTGTCTTGGCCTCCCAGAGGAGCTGGCAGAGGGAAGGTTGTTTCCCCTTCTGACCATATGGAGAAGAGAGAACAGGCAGAACAGAAGAGCAAAGCCTGCAAGCATGGGTTGGTCTGTGAGGAACATGTCACTGTGAGATGCCTCTCATTGTCCTAGCCTCCACTGCTTATAAAAACAAGTTGAACCATCCCAGATTGTAGTCTGGCATATTAATGTAAACTGAGACTGGTTGGGGTTGCTCTTAATATGCCAGGCTTGTGCTTGTTCAGCAGCTCTTATGCAATATCTGTGGTACTGGGATGCAGGGGGCTGAACAGTGGGGAAAAGGAATGAGTTCAGATGTCTCAGGGTAAATAATTGGTAGAAGATAGACTTGCTAGGTCACACTGTCCACTCAACTTCTATTGCTGTACTGGGGAGAAACAGGACTGTTCCAGGCATATTCTGAGGTATCCTCTCCTTGTAGATCTGTTGTGCCTAGCTGACTCCAGCTGAAAAAGCCTTGCCCATATCAGTGGTTCCCATTATATCTCTCCTGAGAATGCAGTTTTAAGAGGCATCTTTTTGGCAGCCCTGCCAGCTGACGCAGCTCTCATTCTGTCCTTGCATCACTAGCATAATTACACTGGCAAGCTGTTTGTAGGGTTGCTTGGTGAGCTGGTTCATGGAATTGAACTGGTTTTAAATGGAACCTTTTCCTTTGAATGCCTTATAAGCATAGCTGAAGGAAGATCAGCAGCTTTGGCTTTTTTAAGAGACGTCTGTTGTCAGGACCTTGAAACTCCTGGAGATCCTTTTAAGGTATAATGCTAAAAAATTTTGGCAAAAGGTGTGCAAAAGCCTGCACAAGAAGGTTCCAGAAAACTGGTGTTTTCATGATATTGGTGACTCAAGAGGATGTGTAACCATCATATCAGGAGCCTCAAATCCTGTGCAGTGGAATCCCTTGTAAATATCTGAGGAAATATGTAGGTATTTTTGGACAAAATTTACCTTTATAAATTCTGCCTTTGTTTATATTGAGAAAATGTAACTTGAGTAGAGCCAGTAATATAAAAGATACAGCTGGGGTTTTTGTTGTTGTTGTTGTTTGGTTGGGGTTTTTTTAATAAATTACATTAAAATGGAGAAGAAAATAACAGGTGGAAGAGTAGAATAGAGAGAAGGATTGCACCTGAAGCAAGGGTTAGGTTTGTGAAGAGGAGCATATGAGATGTAGAAGAACCATTAACCATTTAGATCGGGAAAAGTAGGTTATTCTGAATCCCAGAATCCAGTGTACATTGGATTAGGCCTGGGAATAACAGGATGCTTTTATTGGAAATGAGGAGCCTGAAGAGCATGGCGCACAATGCCTTTAGGAGAGGGCTCAAAGGATTAGGTACTGCCAAATCAGCACTGAGAACAGGGACACTGGAGCATCCTAGGTAGAAATGGAACTTTTGTGGATGTTATTTGCTAAATAACAATTTTTGATTTCTTCTACTGAGCAGTTGTGAACAACATGGTTGTTTTTCCCAACAAAGGTCACAGATTTTTTTTTTTAAGGTCCAGCCTAGGTATAATAGTGGTGTGTTTCAAAGACCCTGTAAAATGTAAGCAACTGAACCATTTTTTGCTGCAAAATTACCTCACTTTCCACTTCCAGAAAAGAAAAGTCAGCCTGGTGAGGCCTTACTTGTATTTCAGCTCACAGAGCTGAAGATTTGCAAAGTTGTTCACAACTTTAAGTAGAGTTGTAAGATTAATAAGGTGGTTTGCCACTTCTAAATGGCAAGACTGCCACCCTGGCCATAACAATAAAAATTTGGGCACTGGATGACACATTTTTCTAATACTATAATGTCTGCCTTTAATCTTTTAAGTAAACATTTTTTCAAGGCTTATATTTTTGAACTATCTACTTCTTGGGTAATGGTTTAAGATACATATATGTGTAGCTTGATTTCATTTAACCAGGCAGGTAAATCCTGCTTTAGAGACAATTTAATTGACTTTGACCCCAAAATAGGTCATCTATCAGGATCTAAGCATTTTTTTGTACATAAAAAAATCAGGGACTAAATTAAAAATATACTTGCAGAGGTTGTATTGTAGATAATTTTGGTCATGAAAGCCACAAATTTAAACTGGCAGAAAATGGGATGAGTCTCATTTGAAAGAAATAGTTATATTGTATCATATATTTATATATTACAAAATAACATATTAAATATTTAATCACCGTATTTGATATGTTTGTTTTGAAATAAGTTTAATTTTCATCCACTGTGAGTGAAAGGCATGAAGTTGAGGTCAGTGTAAGGATTGGAAATTGGTATTTGAAACACAAGGTGGTGCCATTGTGTAAAGTTGTGCTTCTGTGGAGTTTCTGAAGGCAGTGAAGGTGAAAACGGTGTTTAAAAACTTGTGATATATGTGTACATACATAGAAGTTAGCAGTTTTAAATGAAAGATTTGTAGCCCAGGATGAAGGGGAGTGTGCCTGGAGTTCTGGTTTTGTGACATGCGGAAGGAAAAGGGATCTCTCAGGGAAGAGCTGTGTGATAAGTTGGTGTTTTATTTTGACTTTAAGTCTGCTTGCAAGTATTTTCCTTTTTTGGTTTCAAAGGGGGAAAGAGAACTTAACTCACAGTGTGAATCTAGGAACCATCTCCTAGCAGCTTTATATTGTGAATATATCAAAACAAGCTTCCCTTGTGTTACTTCAAATACACCCTAAAATGCCTTAGGATTAAAGCAATCATCTGTAATACAATATCTGTGGCTCATCGTTGATTGGCTCAAAACATGAAATACAGCTTTTTTTTCTTGGAACAGTCAGTGTGTTTCCTTCATTGTCTGCTTTACCAAAATTCTGCATTCCTTGTCTAATCCTGAGATATTAAAATAATTAAGTGGGATAGTCACAGTTTCACTAATGAAGCATAATTGAGCTTTGGAATACTTTGATATTAAAATTAAAAAGAAAACATAAAAATGGATTTGCTGAGCATATGCACATCATTCCTATATATTGCTCCCTGGTTTGGGCAGTAACTGTGGAGCTGGCTTGCCTAAGGACACTATGGCTGTCCTGCTAACAGTTTTTTCAGCCTGCAAATCTTTATCACAAAGTGTGTGCAACTCTGCTTATTGCATCTGTGAGAAGAGTTAGCTCGAACCAAAGTAATCATTATAACTTTAAGGTGTGAAAATTTGATTGCATCAGTGTTTATTCTTTTAGGTAAAGTGGTCAAAAGAAAATCAAAGTTTTGCAATAGCTGTTCAGATCTGGTTGCTGTATGTAAATGATACATTTTTAATTAATTTGTTGGAAGAAATGTGTTTGACTTCATTCAGCAAATGCTATAGAATGATTGTTCCTATTGAGTCAGATAAAATGTTATTTAATGTGCTTTGTTACTTAAATATATCAGGTCCTAATAACAATTTATGTGACCTAGAAAACACCAAAGACTTGGCATCAATTTTCAAATTACTTCTTTCTTTCAGACCAAGAATCCTGTACTGTAATAATGTCTTACACACAGGGTTGCTTATTATAGATGTTGCATGCACTTTAACTGCTGTGCAAAGCACCTCTCCCATGTAATTACACAAACATATTCTTAATTAATATGACTTGTGTTAGCGTGATCGAGCAATGGAATATTTTTTAGGTGTGTGTTTTGCAATCCTGAATGAAGGCTGACAAATGTGGAATGTAGTTACTAAATATCACACATCTCATGAAGAAATCCTTGGAAAGGACAAAAGCCAGGACAGCTGTGAGACTTCATGGCAATGAACTACCTTTAGAAGTCCTCAAACATGTATTGATGCAGGAATTGCAGTGTCCCAGGCTCTTCCTGATCCTTAAGGATCTGTATAGAAAGGTGTCAGATATGAAGAGCACTTGGGGAAACTGGAATAGTTTGTTTTCTCCATGTGGAGTAACTTGACTCTGTCCAAGTGAAATGCCTCTCTATAACTTCAGTGTGCTGGAGTGATGTATTTTGTACTCCCTGCTTTTGTAATTTAACCACGGGGTATCCTGGAGGTAGGGCCTATCGTGCAATGTTGTGCTACTCAGTTCCATGCTCTGGATCAGTTGCACTTTTTTTATGTGTTTATGCAATTCTTCATATGTCGATGCCTGGAATACTTGCAGAAATGTTGGAATTGGGAATGAAGCTGGAAAATTTATGGTTCATCTCCCCCTGTCCATTAATTTTGCCGTTCCATTTTGAACTGCTGTAAGGCAGCACAGAGCATATGTCATAGATCATGATAATCATTAATGGAAATGAGATTGCGCATGTTTAGTCATGTAGAGAGATGCTTTTGGGCATGTGATTTCATAAAACTTTTGAAGTTATGGCCATACAGCTACCGAAGGAGTAGGAGCAGGTAGGTGAAGAGAGTAGTTCCTTCCCCAGGACGTTTATCAGAAGCCGCTTTGTTTAGTGGAGCGCTACTTTAGGGATAGATCAGCTAGTTGCTGATATACATGAGGAAGCAGTGTAATGATGCACAACTGGGATGACCAGTGGTGGAAGCAAAAATTCAGTGTAACATAGGCCACTGACCATCTCTGAACTCACTCCAGTGAGTTAGGTAGACAGGGGAGCTCCTGGCAGTGCCAACAGGCATTTTGCCATTCCCATCTGAAGACTCCCTCAGTTGCAAATCAGTTGAATATTGAAAAACAGCTGTTGGGACTGCTGTGGAAATTTCTGATGCTTTTAGGGAGGAGGCTGCTGTGAAATGCAACAGCAGTGGGGATGTTTCATAAATAGAGTGCTCAACAAATCTAAGTGATACCGGGTAGGCAAATATGCCTATCCTCTCCCCTTCTCCCATTGCCCTATGCAAACAAAAATCTTGATGGGAAAAAATATTTTATAGGATGCCACAAGCAGACATGAACAAGCAGGTATGAACAAATATACTTAAGGCCTCCAGCTGATACTGCCCATGTTCAGAGGAGAACAGATGTCAGCAATTTAGTCGCTATGGATAAACTTGTGCAAGGTGTCTTGATACTGCAGCATGTCTTGAGGCAACTTCCAAGAGATGGTAAAGACTTGTGTTCCGAAAACCACTGGACAAAAAAAATTGAGATAACAGTGCTGCTGTTTACCAGGATGGCATCCCTCTCTGGGGAGGCAGCCATGGAAAGGGAACACCGATTGTGCACCACCAGGAAGGAAATGCTGGACGTGGCAGTAGGCATGCCAAAGTCTTTGCCTTTTGTTTTCTCATGAGCTGAAGGTATGAGAAAGATGTGGCTGCTGTAATGTCTGTGTTTCTCATAGTACTGAGAAGACACATTCCTGTTTGTCTTTAAAGAGAGGTTTCAGCAGGTCTACATAGTCTTGGAGGGTGCACAGGTATGGATACAAGACCTGCTCAGATGTGAAGCAGTGCAGTGAGTGACAGGCTGCCTGAAGAGTAGGTAGGAATGTGCCTGTAAAACCAGAAAACCAACAAACATGCTCTATAAAATTATTTCTTTTCATTTACAGTGACATAAAACATCAAAAATTTAGCTCAATTAAAGTATGAGGACATCACTTCAGGGAGGTCAGCTTAAGTGCCCTATCTGTTTGAATGTCTTTTTTTAGACAAACCCTGTGTTCTGGTGATTGCCCTTCCTCATAGATGTATGGCTTCACTAGAGCCATACTCATTTGGCTGAGTTTTCCCATGACTGCTCAATAATAGTACAGAGGGAAACCCACAGAGAATTAATCCAGTCATGGTTGTGCTAATTTCCAAAGAAGCAACTGAAAATAAGGGGAGTTTGTAATAAATGCAATATAAAACCTGTTTACATGACTAATTCTCCTCCCCACCCCCACCAGTCTGACCTTACCTCATTCCAGATTTCCCAGTTCGAGCTGAAAGCATTTTTGTGAAGAATGCTACCAGGAAAATTCCCTTTTTTATCTTGGCTATGAAAGACTTGTATGAAAGACCTTTCAATGGAAAGGGAGAATCTGTCTAAATGTGTTGCTGTTGAAAGAGGATTGGTTTATGGTCACATAGTTTGATATTCTTAGGAGGACTATACATTTAATCTTTGATCTAGAAATGATTTCAAGAGTCTGCTCATAAGCTAAAAGAATTTCTATCTAAATGTGCCATCTTCAGCTCCAGGTATAACCAGAAGAATTGTATTTTTTTCTGAGTGAGTTTTCTCAAATATGGTTTCACTGGATAATTTCAGGGGGTTTCCTCGATCTTCATTTAGCTGGTATATTATTTTCAGATAAAACAATTTGTACGGGCTCCATGCAAATGATTTTTTGGTTCTATATTCAGGGAGGAAGTAGACTGTCCTCTTTGAAATTATAGTGGCAACACCAACACACTGTTTCCAGGGCAGATGCATAAAATTGGGTATTATACCTGATGTGTTCCAGTCTGATCTCCAAGAAATGTCATTTTAAGGAAGGTAAGGTAGATCTTTACGTATGAAAAGAGTGTTACTGAAGATTTATTCCGAATTTTAGCAAGTGAATATGATTTGAAGCACTTGTTTTGGTTCTTTTTTTTTCTTAAGCTGTCGTGGATCTTGAAATGATGAGCTCAGCTGGGAAAGTAAACTTCTAAATTAATATTTTAAAAATAGTAAGGGTATATTCTTGCAAATGGGAGTAGAAAAAATGACAGCAATATGTCCCCCACCCCTGCTTTTCAAAAACAGAGGGCAGCTGCTGGTTTTGGTCCCAGAAGGCCTTCCCACCTTTATATTTTCATAGTTAAGGTAACAAACATCCTCCACCATCTTTGCACAGTGCCTCAGTCACTACTTGCAGAGACTTCTGTTGGCCCAGTTGTATTTTGGCTTTTTGGTAGGGATATAGGATAATTTCCAATTCTTTCGGACGATTGGCTTTCCTTAATAGCCTGTATATTTAGTATATATATATTAATAGTATCCTTTCCTGTATAAATTCAGAAATATAAGTATAAATACATGCTGTTCTCAGTGACAGTGAATACTGTTCAACCAGTGTTTGTTTAATGATGAGAAAAATCCAATTCAATCTATATATTATTTTTGGAAAATATGCAATTAACTAAACTCAGCTTTTATGCAGTAAACATGCACTTTGGATAATCTGTTCAATGAGAATAATGCATCCTGATATGTAGAAGATGATCCATGGGGGGAAAAGATACATGTGCATAAGTCAATTATTTGAGAATAGAGTCCTTAATTTCTTCAGGCTCTATAAAAAGAATTTTGGCATCTGCACATATTTATTTTAGAGATATAGGGGTAAATCTTCAGCATAGAGCATGGGGAGTTAACCATGGAACATTCATTAATGTTAATGGGATTTCTATGGCTAATTCCCCACACTGAAAATTTAGCCCAAAGAGATTTGAAAAGTGATGTTGAGAAGCAAGTTGGTCGGTTAGTCTCATTACTCTCATGTTATTAACTGCTCTATCTGCCACTGGCTTTGTAAGAGCACTGAGATATTATACTTAACAGTTAATAATAAGGGGCTGTATGCTAAGTACTCATTCTATTGTGGAGCTAAAATAATGCAGTTATATGAGCAAATTTTGGATATTTTCATTTAAAAAACCCCTGCAAAGCCATAGGATAAAAGGGGGAAAATACCTATTAAGGCATATTTTTAGACAGCAGAAATGGTTTAAATTTCTAGTACAGCTTTAGCACTAAAACGATTTTTTATTTTCTTACATTGTATTTTACTATTGGGATACAACTTCAGAGCTGGCCAAGTTGAGCAGAGGATTGAACCCAGTGACTTCTATGTTCCTTCTAGCATAAATTAGTGCAAGATTTAGACCTAGTATAACATTTTTCTTAAAGCCTTTTTGGACTAGTTTTCTTTTGTAAAAGTTAATTGAGATAAGAGGGGAAATTTAGTTTCTGTTTAAATTTTGAAGAATGGTTGGAACATGGGAAAACATAAAAAGCTATTTCATCTACTAAATGGACAACATTGTTTTAAAAGGAAATACAGGCTCCAATGAAAAAAAGATTCATGATGCTCTTTTTCTGTGTTAAGGATATGCAACACAGAATGTATGTGAAATGTGAATATGTGTGTGTGCATACACATATTCACATTTATCTTTTTTTTTTTTTTTTTAATCTTACCAGTTTCCCTTGCTTTTTAGGGGCGTTGTTAAATTGCTCTTCCAATTGTTATTCAGAGCAGTCAGGAGCCAGCCATTAGAGGGTGCTTCTGCACCAAGGAGCTCTCTTTCCTTGAAACCCAATTTACTTAACTTTAAGTGTTTGTAGATTTAACAAGGAATCATTTTATGTTTCCTAGAATTACCCATTTTCTTCTTTAATTTGCATTCCTTCATGAAAAACTATTCTTGGAATTCAGAGGATTAAGATGCAGATAACTAAAGGCGATTGAGAGAAGGTGGAATTATTCAAAACAGCAAAATTATAACATTTCATAATTGTTACCGTTAAAAGAAAATACACACGGACCCCATGCAAGTGAAAAATGGGCTGGTCTCTTACCTAATTAATGACAGAGATGAGCATCTGTACTTTATAGCATTTGCCACATTATTACTGCCTTGTTTAGAAATAGATTCGTTCATTATAACTCCACTGGATATATTTGCAGCAAGAATAGTAAAATAGATGCAGTTTGCAAATTTCTGCCATTGCTAGTAAAGATTTAAAAATAAAACTCTCAGTACAATACAGCTGGGGCTTTTTCTCTAAAATCATCATGATTCCTCATTCAGTAGCAAACTTAAAAATGCTCTGTCTCTGCTGTAAGAAAGTGCAGGCAGCAGAGTAGGGAACAGGATTTATAGCCATTTGTCCTAGGAATACAAATTTAAAGCCTGCGCTTCTGACCCAGGACATTGGTGCAAGGTGAGTGAAGGAGAATGGAAATAAAAAGATTTCTAAGAGAAAATTCTGCTGTT
The DNA here is from genome assembly GCF_020740725.1 of Corvus hawaiiensis. Lineage (NCBI taxonomy): Eukaryota > Metazoa > Chordata > Aves > Passeriformes > Corvidae > Corvus > Corvus hawaiiensis. The sequence goes on along the minus strand of NC_063215.1, from coordinate 110,493,196 downwards.
ATGGAATCAGTTACTAAGACTGATTGAATAAAAGCCATTAAAATTCAAAAGTGGAACATAGCACAAAGCAGTACATCTCAGTTCTATGCCCAGGAATGGTCACGAGCACTCAGCAAAGAAACCTGCCACCTGCAAGTCTTTGTTAAAGCCAGCCTGTGGAGATGGTGATTCTGAAAATACTCCTCCCAGAGAAGCTGATACATCTTTGCACTAATTTTCAGATTCAAGGTAAGGATTTCTGATATCCAGCTGCTTTTGAAAGCTGCCCAAACTTCCAAAGACCTTCTCGACTAAAATGTTGGTTGACAGCTGGAGGAACTGGCACAGAGCTTGGAAAGGAAAGGAATCAAAGCCTTCCTCAGGAGCTTCGTAAGGAGCCATGTAGCCTCCTAAACCTTAAAAAGGGTAGCCAAATGTCCCTTCAGGTGTAAGTGTCCACATCTTTATTGCGCCAGTATATGCTGATATGCTCATAGTAGCATACTTATACAAAGGGCTGCTGGTACTGCAGTCTCCAGTTTTACATGTACAGCACATGATACCTTTTCTGAGATTGTGAGGACCTTTCTTCTCAAAAGGCAATGTTTACATTGCAAAAACACATAGAATTAAAATGGGTGAATCTCCCTGATGTCATATTCACTAACAACTTGGGAATTTAGTATTTGCATATATATTTAAGTAATGTGAATTTCAGCATCAATGGGTGTGCTTTGTCAAGCTGACATGCATTGTTGTATAACTAATTTAATTCTAATTCTTCCAAGAGATTATTTGATACTCATTTATGTTTCCTTTATCTGTTAAAGGGTGCACATTTTTGCTTTAGTGTCTGCACTGTCTAGTTGTGACTCAAGTAAATTTTTTTTCAATTTGAGAGTGGAACCTAGGCAAAAGTAAAACATCTTTCTTTAGCATGGACTGAACAGTTGGATACTGGGAATTACTGGATATCCTGTTCTTTCTATTTAAAATTTGGACCTTCTGAATGAATACACAGGTAACTGGAAGCATGTGAGTGCTTTAAAGGTATTGGTCATTGAAGTTTATGTCATGTGTCATTTTAAAGGTAGTTGTTCATAGATTTTCAAAAACATTTTTAGATGAGACCTATGAAAACAATATAAGAAAATACTAAGGAAATCTGTAATGCAACAGTTTATAACGTTTGCCCAGCAAACTTCCGCCCTGATCTGATGTGTTTGGCACTATCCTTGTGCAAATCAGAACAGTATCATACCTTGGAACAAAATATTGATGTACAGGCTCCTCTCACAAGGAGCTTGGACCAGTCAACCCAGTAGTAGTTTTTCTTCTGAGCTGAATGATAACAGGATCCAATTTTAAGTTACAAACTTTGAAAGTGAGCTACATGGATTTTTCTGCTGGTAGCATATTTGAGTAGCTGTTGTAAATCCCTGGTTGAGTTCACAACTAGTATTTTAAAATCAGAACCAGGAAGCAATGATTGAAAACAGGGAGTCTGTCTAATCTTACAGTTTAGTAAGTTAATTACACCTTCTGTTATTATGCCTTATCATTTTAACAGGATTGATTCCTTCAGTAAATATTTCTCGTATTAACAAGAGCTGCTTCATATGACTTTTTTTTCCAATAAGTACCATCAATCCATGAGTTAATGATGGGAGTAGAGAAAATAAGCATTGTAATGAAAAGAAAGGATAGATGAACAAATATACTGGATATTCTAAGTTGTGACTAAAGATAGTAAGGAGACACATATTCTATTTCTGTGTATCTTGTCTCCTTCAAATCTGTCCACTAGAAAAACACCCTCAATATACAGCTGGACCAGTAAGACAATAGGCCTGAAGCCAGAGAACACATCACCAGTATTACCTGAAAAGATAGGGGGAACCCTATTCACATTTCTCTCCATAATTTGACTATATGTTGGGAAGATGCTGCCAGCCAGCTGGTTGTTTCTGAAGTATTAAGAGTTGCCTAAAAATCCATTTTACATTTCAATTTTCATTTAATATATAATACCTACAACTTCCACCACGACATTATTTTACAGAAGCTAAGATGGGCTACTGGTTCATACCAACCAGAAGTTAGAGCTCTTGCATACATGAAGCTGGGGCTGGTGGTTGAAATTGCCTCTCCATCAGTATCAATATCTAGTATACCAAGTAAAGTTATTGTAGTGTTCTGCTTTTTCAGGCAGATGAAGCTAATCATAAAGTGGCACCTAACAGTATTTATCCAATGGTGATAGTACTACTAACAAAAGGAAAGTTTTCCTTAAAAGTGTGGATGCTATCCGTTATCTGTGTGATCTCTTGCAGATCCTAAAACTCGATTTCTCTTTACTATAGATACTCAGATTTATAGGAATGGTGCTGGAAGTTAGTAAATCTATTGTCATTACATTGTAGGACAGCTTTGAGACCAAAACTGTTTTAAATACTGAGCAAAGGCAACTGCAGGGATCTTACTGACAGCTGGTCTTACTCTGCTCCCATAAGAGGTAGAATGAAGCTGCTCTGAGCTTTTGACCATTTTGGACCTATCTTGTTTGCATTTTTAATGAGGTAGTTTTCTGAAACTAACTGTACTTATAGACTGATTATTTTACCATCGTGGTTCTCTCAAGGGTGGTAGAATAGTTTATAGTTCAATATTAAAATCTGTGTATTTTAGTTTATATACAACCCCACTGCTCAACAGTTTCATTGTAATTATGAAAATGCTTAAACAAATGCATTTTTTTCTTCAAAGTTATTTTCCCTATTGCATATCTGCATAATTAGAACACAACATAAACTATACTGTAACATTACAATCAGGAATTAATTATTGTAACACGAAATTTTCTTTTTTTTTCTAACTGTAAAGGTGAGTATGGCTTAAAATTGAAAGAATACTAGTCTTTTTCATAGAAACTTGTTTGAAGATCATAAGAGTACAAAAGAAGAAAAGCTTTTTGTTTGTGTTTGCAATCAAATCTTTCTTAAAAGGAAGTCTGACACACAGGCATTGTCGTTCTTTTAATATTACATTGAAGAAACCAAGATACAAGTCTCACTGGATTAACTAGAATTCAAGTATAGGAGAAAAAAAACATTTAAAAATAAATGCTCACAAACAAGAATCTCAATGAGCCTTGCAAAAGGCTATTCAAAGGTGATTTTCAAATATTAGTAAAGCTTAATTTATTGCTTGCCTAATTTATTGTCTGCATCTAAACAAAATAGGTCAACATAAAATAGCTACTGGAAATTATTTAAATATAAAAACATTCTAAAAAGGAATGCAAAAACCAACATTTAAAGATGTTGTAGATCTAAAAATAATCCATTTGTTCTAGTAAATTTATTCAACTCACAATATACTCAGAAATACATTTCTATTTTTTAAAGGCAGCTTGCAAATTTACAAGATTTATAAATTAAATCAATGTGTTTACCGATGTTCTTTAGACAATTCTTTAAACACATACTCAGTGAATATGAATAAGGGCCAGAGCTGTACAGTTCAGCAAGAAATTGGTACAGCACAGAAATGGAAAACTAAATAGTTGTTCATGCTGTATTTTCAAGTCCTGCTCTGTAACTGACATCTGTACAGATCTGGTTAGCTGTGTGATAGCTAAATCTGAAATACTGCATAAAAATATAGAAGAATTTTATTTGTTTAGGTGCAAATATAGTTAAAATTCAGCCCGAACTGTGGTTTAACCCATTGCTTTGGACTTAATGTTGCTCTGATCACTGTTTATTTCATAGCAGCCCATGCTGCAAGGCAGCTGATGAACTAAGATGCCGATGCATAGTGGCATAAATGGACAGAAACAATTTAGATCTGCTGTCTGCAGCACTGCTGTAAACCCACATATTTATATCATTAATTTTCAATGAGAGCTAGTGTTCTAAGTTTAAATACCTGCCAATATAAACTTCCTTGCAAACAGGAATTGCAACAGTGTTAGGGCAGTGGAGCAAGGACTTTTCCTGTGCTTGGATTATTTGCAGGCCCTTCCACCTTCTTTCTGCTTAGCTTAAAAAAAAAAGATATTTTTGTTTTCTTCTCCTTTGGCTGATGATAAGAAATAACTGTTACAAAATTTTATGACCTCCTGACCTTTAGTATTGAAAAATTGGGTTATTTACAACAGCAATCACTATCTAAAAGATTGTCGTAAAACAGCTTGACATTCAGTACTTCTGTAATTGCCTTATGTCATGTGTCAGCACTGGATATCTGTAGTTTGGATCACTTATCTATTATCTGGTTTATATAAAGGCCTTCAGGGTCTTTATCAAAATGTGTATATGAACTTTTCACTCTGTGAAGTAAAAACCCAGGTCAATTATATCTATTTTCTGTGACCTTCTTAACTTTTCACACCCACTCTGTTTGAGAGTTGTTATAGATTGTAATACTTGCCTGCAGTATCAATTGGAGAACGCTTCTTAGCTTCATTAAGGTTGTCAGAGGTGTGGCTGATACATAAACTCAAGTGTCTTCTTGACAAATGGCATTACCTCCCTCAAATTAATTCTGCTTCACCGTTGTTAATCTCATTATCTGTTCAGTTAATCAATAGCTGTCTTTCGAAAGAGCGAACCAATAAAGTGTATTTGAAGTGTGTTTCTGAACGCAGGAGCCATGGCAGTGTGGCAGGAGAATTCAGTTTCTGCTCCTGTCATCTTCTGCTTGAGTGATAACTCAGCAAAAACTGAGCCTCAGTTTTGACACATGAACAATCAATTTGGTGGCAACAAGTTACCCCATATAGATTTTCTGTAGAATTTTTGCACGTGTTCTTGAACTCCAGCACCCTCTATCTAGTAGACAGAGTTTTTAGTTCAGAGCTCAGAGGACGAACTGGACAGCTGTCTAAGCCAACAATTCCCGTTCTGAATAATGGCCTGTGTGCCTTTTTTTCCCAATTAATTGTGCAAGAAATAATTGATATCAGCTGGAGATAAAATGTTTGTTCTGTTTTACAGAACATTTTTTACAACATTTACAGATTTTCAGTGTTCTTACTTTGTGCCAAATAATCTTAATGTTCTTTAAGGAGCTCTACGTATATTTTATAGTTAAATATGTAAATATATTAAAGTATGAAAACTCAGTAAATAGAACTGTCATTGTAAAAAAGAGGATTATTTTCAGGCTCACAAAACAGTAAAACAAACCTCACAAAAAATAATTTAATGAAACATGATACAACTTCACAGCATATGGGAATAAATTTGCAATGTATAATTTTCATGCCAGAATTCTTGAGTTATCAGATAATGTATTTCCTTTCCATGATTATTCTGCAAGCCATATTTAGGCCTTTCTTACAATAGAAGTTTCACTGTGTATTCAGATACAGACTGCTCTTGTGTGTTATTCACCCATCTACAAAATAGTTTTCCTATTTAGATTGGGGAAGTTAGAATAATTAAAAGAATTTGCTTCATTCATGTGTTTGGCAAAAATATTGAGTCATCAGAGTCTGAAGAGAAAAAAAGTAGCAACAGTAAATATTTGCCTAGAGATTCAGGTGTACAATAATTGATCAACTTTTTATTTGTGTTTGTTGAAAATACTCTTAAACCAGTATTGTACTATGAACTACTATGCACTGAATAGATTTATGGAAGCATGCCTGTATTTCTACTTCTTGAAATCAGAGGTTGGTCTTAGTGACAGGGGATCTGATTTTCATTTATAGTACAAAATCTATACTTCCTTTCTCAGTGGAAAAGGGATTTAAAGGAGAAGTAAATGAGTATGAGAATGAAGACCACTGTGCTGCTGAAGATAGCCAGGATCTTGGGCAGGGGGTTTCAGTGCCAGGAGCAGTAATTGTGAGAAGGGACTGGCCTAGCCTCAGAAAGAAATAGCTGCAGGTGAGGGGTTAGAGCTCAACAAGCCTCTGAGAGAAAGGGAGGAAAAGGAAGATAAGCCCAAGCCTGCTTGTGCCGGGGAAGGTGCAGTGGGAGCAGAGGTATCAGGGAGCCAGCGCAGTGTAAGAGTGGGGACTACCAAAGCCAGCTTGCAGTTGCCATTACAGAATGGATTAATAGCCCGTTTGATTCAAATTTGATCAGGTCAGGCTTTTGCTTGGTGTAGTCATGGTTTTTGATCTGATCAGGAGTGACAGACCAGCATTCACTGTTGTGCTTAACCACAGTCCCACTGGAAATGAGACTCCAACCCGGGTGCTGTTTGTGAGGAACTGCAGGGGTCCAATGATGGTACACACATCTCAGGCTTTGCCACTGCAAAGTGAAAGATGGAGACTAGAACCTCTACTTACCAGAAAATAAACCCAAGCTTCTGCAATTAAATGAATGAAACATTTAAGAATGCAGTACCAATAGCTTATTTCCTGCATAGGTGACAGAATTACTGTCCCTGAAATCCAAAGAAAGGAGGGTAGATCAGAATGCCATCTTGGCACCCATTTCACTTTTAACGTAACTAAAATTATGTGTGCTATTTCTGTGCTATTTCTACAATGCCTTATATCCAACCATTTGTGGAATTTAAAAGTGGTGTGACTAAAAATTCAGATTACCAGTGGGCCCTTGAGCCAAGGCCTTACAACCTGGTTGGACTCCTGTAGTTAGTAAATTTCTACACAGGAGCAAGGGACTGTTCACATGTCGCAGATGAGAACTTTGCTAGATCATCCAACAGGGCACAAAACAGCATTCCCCAGTGGGTGTAGAACTATGGAAGAGCAATCAGGCCTGAGCTATCCCTGCATGTTCCTCAGTTCTGGTCCAAAGAGTCTTTCCTTGTGCACATCTGCAGACTGGGTCAGCATTTTCAGGAATTACATATTTTTGATAATTTCTTTTGTGAGAAAATGAATCAGATTACTTCTGGCTAATTTAGATCAATGGATTAAAAACTGAAAAAGGTTAGACAGACACACAGACATAAGCATCATTTTCTTAAGAAACTAGATTAAAACTATCAATATATGTGGATAAATTAAGCGTTTTCCTGTAATTGCTGTGCTGCTGACATTTGGTGTATGAACTTGTAGCTGTGAAGGAAGAATCTGGATGGTTTCTGCTTAGTGCCAGACTACAAAATCAAGTTTTAAAAATTCTCATGATTTTACTAACTTTATTTCAGATTGTGTTTTATTATATATCAGACAGGCTGTGGCTTCATACAACTATAAAAGGCTGAAGCCTGCCTTGTAAGACTGGGAGAATATTTTGCATTTTTTATTTGTGGGAACATGATAGAGAAAAAGTTTAACTGGTCTATTTTTAAATGAATAGTTACACTAAATTTTAAGTTGATGTAGCTAAAAATGTAAAAGATAGTATGTCTAAAATTTTATTTTATGTGTTTTACATGAAGAAATTATATCAACATAAAGCATACAGCAAGTAGCTACTGATCTAATGCAGGTAGTTCGAGAGTTTAGAGTTCTAAACTCTAACTTCCAGAGTCAAATACTACATTTTTGAATCATACTTGTGCTGCATGGAGTTTCTCTCCTTGGTGAAGGAGAAATTGGTCACAAAGAGGAAGAAAAAACAGGCAGTGATTTCTACTCCAAATATTATGTCACAGAAATAGGGAAGTTGTTGTAGGATGACTTGATGACTTACCTTGTTTGTTGAACATTAGATGTCTGAGTTAAAAATTAGCCATTGTGAGTGAGCTGTAGCAATGCCAGAGGTTGGATGTTAACATTTGCGAGGTGGAGGAAGAGAGACAGAGCTAAGATTGAGAGTAATCTGCTCTGGCATCTATAGCTAGTAGAGCTATCGTGTAATCAATCCAAAATCAAAATCAAATTTAAAAATATGTATTTTTGTTAATTCATTGGAGCTATTACATTTTCCATTTCTCTGAAGAAAATTAGACCTATGGAACATGAAAGCAATCCGGATTCTGCACCTGGGATGGTGCAGCCCTGGATGTACAGACTGGGGAATGAGAGGCTGGGGAGCAGTGCCGTGGAAAGGGACCTGGGGGTCCTGGTCCATGGCAAGTTGGATATGGATCAGCAGTGCCCTGGCAGCCAGGAGGGCCACCCCTGTCCTGGGGGGGGGCATCAGGCACAGCATTGCCAGCTGGGCAAGGGAGGGAATTGTCTGGTACTCTGCTCTGCCCTGGGGTGGCCAAACATAACAAAACATTAACCTATTAGAGAGTGTCCAAAGGAGGGCAATAGGATGGTGAAGGGTCTGGAGGAGAAGCTACTGAGGTCACTTGGTCTGTTCAGCCTGGAGGAGACTGAGGGGAGACCTTAGTGGGGTCTTCAACATCCTCATGAGGGGAAGACAAGGGGCAGGCGCTGATCTCTTCTCTGTGGTGACCAGTGACAGGACCTGAGGGAATGGCCTGAAACTGAGTCAGAGGAGGTTTAGGTTGGATATTAGGAAAAGGTTTTTCACCCAGAGGGTGATAGGACACTGGAACAGGCTCTTCAGCCTGCCAGAGTTCAAGAATCTTGCAGGGCCAGGAGTTGGACTTCGATGATCCTTGTGGGTCTCTTCCAACTCAGGATATTCTATGATTGTGTGATTCCATGGAGTAGGAGAACACAGAAGGGCAGCCTGTGACGATTTTTATAAAATAATTCCTGGTACTGTATTATTTGCCAAGAAATTCTGATGCCATGTAAGTAGTGAAAATGGATTCTGCAGTGTTTTCTTTTATTTGGCCATTTTGTCCTGTGCTCAACCCCTCATCTGAAGCACCCCATCTAGTACATGTACAGATGCCATTGCAGCAGTTTTGTGACTTTGCCATGGCATAGAGGGACCTGCTCCTGACTAGCTTTGTATTTTACCTTGCTTCCACTCCTAGGAGTGTGCCCCAAACGACATCAATATTTTGGAGGGAATCTCCCTTGTTTATTGCTCTTTCACTAGGAATGCTAGGTTTTGGGAGAATGTTTCTGGGCCCACCTTCAATGGAGTAGGCAGATGGTCATCAAATGCTGCCTTGTATCCTGGCAGCTGTGGGGTTTACTCTTCAAGGGACACTTCAGATAATGTTGTCACATTATCTGCACATGAGGGGAATGGAAAGAGCGTCACGTCCATCCCGATCGCGTCCTGCTGGAGCTGCTCCAAGGGTGCTAAGCAAACACGCTTGGACACACTGTGACACCATAGCTGATGGATACTCGCAGCCACTCACACACACACACAGAGTCAGACAGCTTCTGCAGCATCGCGGGGGTCAAAGAGGTGGGAGGGGTCCTTTGTACGGAGTTCTGAGGGGTTTATTGGGGTCCCCGCTTGAAGGGATCCAGGGACAAAGAACGCAGAACACTGCAGGGTCTGGGGTTTTATCCAGATTGGCACCGAGGGAGGGGCAGAACATCAGAGCCAATCCTTTCAGGGCCAGGGGGTGGAGAGGACGTGGGGTGATGGGACAGTGACCAGTGGGGAAGGCGAGGGGTGGAACAAGGGATTCAGGAACCAGTGGAGCATCAAGGAAAGGGGAACTATCTAGAACATGAACTTAAAAAGGGTAAAAGGGGGTGGTCTTAGACCTCTGAGCCTGCCCACCAGCGGACCTCCACTGTTTTGGGGCTCTGTGGCTTCTTGGTCATTCCTGCAGTGTATTCAACCACTGCAACAGTCACACCAGGCCATGCTTCTGGTACATGAATTGCAAAGTTCAGATGGTCTGTTATAGTCAGCATCTCCTGTTCTCTAGCTCTAGGTTACTCCTAGTATGTTTTCAGAGGTGTTTTTGGGATGCACTCACCTTGGGAGCTGAGCACTGCCTTTCACAAGTACCCCACTCTCCCAGATGACTATGGAAAGAGAAGAAATCAGCACCAGCACCTGGATCACTCAGACAGTGCATAGTTTCTAATTATTTGTCACAAGAGAACCTGTATTGGAGGTGTCGGAGAGGACTCCTGATATCAATTTCAGCATTTGTTGATGTTATAAAGTGGCCGGGCAGTTATTTTCTGGATGAGTGGTTACCAAACTGAAGATTTTTTTAAACAAAACAATCCTCACACAGATACTGGCACAGGCTGACCATTGCCAAACATCTCCATTTGTCAGTAAGCTTTTGCAACCACTAAAATATCCCTGTTGTTTGTGGTGACATTGTGAAAGCAGACAGTAAATGTTGTGTGAACCAGAGCAAGAACCAGCTGTTAAACTGAATTCCAGTTTTACCTTAACAGGGGAGTTATTTCAACCCCTTTTTCCCAAATTCTAATCAATTTTAAAGAGGGAGGGATAGAATCCTTAAAGCTCAATGGGAGGAATTTTTGTATGTTTTCACACCTACCTTCTTTGCAATAGCAGGGCCCAGCTCATGGAGTAAAAGGAATACTGTAAATTCTGAGAGGCGCTTTTCAAATACAAAAAGATCACTTTGTCGTCATCATCTTCATTCCCATTGTGCTGGAATATAATGATGTGGGAAATGGTAGATGTAGTTGCACAACTCTGAAAGTTGGCATGTATTCCTTCAAAAGGAACAAGAAAGAATAATTCCTCTGAACAAAGTATTCAGACTTGACAATGCCATATTGTGTTACAAAAGCAAATTTTCTCTCTTTTTTTTCCCCCCTGTAGAATATAACTAATCAGAAGGTATTTCAGATTAGAGTTTGTTAGACTGGAACAGTATTTTCGGGCAGTTGTCCATTCTCACTGGCACAACAGTAACAAGCATTCCAATAATTAGCTGGTTAGTGAGTGCTCAGAGTCCAAGGAAAGGGAGAAGAAAAAACCTAAACTCTCCAAGATTCTGGTAATTGATTAATCTCTTCTGCCTTTTTCGGTACATGGAGAATTTTGCTTCCTCTTGGTTATTCAGTGTGGAACTGAAAGGCTGTTCTTTAGAAGTCTGGGTTTTTAACACTTTCTTACAACATTTCTTTTTTTCACATTTTTGAGGACTAATTTCTTAGAAGTATGCATCTTGAACACTGAGTATTTAGTGCCCATGTGAAAACTTGCTTCTGCTTTTTTGGCAAGTTCCCTCTGTGTGTCTGACAGCGAAAAAAAGGACTTGAAAGTCCTTTCTGACTTTCTGTTGGGAAGGCACTCAGTAGCATTAAAGCATTATGGGATGGCTTTATATTCAATAGGAGGAGGACACAACTAAAGGTGTCCATGGAGCATATATACAAGAGCTTTGGAATAGTTTGGGGATTTTATGATAGATTATCTGTCATGCCAAAGTCTTCTAGTCTTACCTTGTGTTTTGGGTTTGTGCAGCAAGATTTTGGTAGTGAGGGGAAGAGGGGCTGTAGGGGTGGCTTCTGTGAGAAGCTGCTGGAAACTTCCCCCATGTCCAACAGAGCCAGTGCCAGCCAACTCCAAGAGGGATCCACTGCTGGTCAAGGCCAAGTCCATCAGCAACAGTGGTAGCACCTCTGGGATAACGTGTTTAAGAAGAGGAAAAAGTCACAGTGCAAGAGCAAATTCCAGGCAGAGTGGAGTGAGAATATAGGAGAGAGTCAGTCCTGCAGAGACCAAGGCCAGTGAAGAAGGAGGGTGGGGAGGTGCTCCAAGTGCCAGAGCAGAGCTCTCCCTGCATGGTGAGGCAGCTGTGCCCCTGCAGCCATGAGGGTCAACAGGGGAGCAGAGATCCACCTGCAGCCCATGGAGGACCCCGTGCTGGAGCAGACAGCCTTAAGGAGGCTGTGGTCCCATGGAAAGTCCGTGCTGGAGCAGGCTCCTGGCAGGACCTGTGGCCCTGCGCTGGGAGGAGCGCACACTGAAGCAGGTTTGCTGGCAGGAGTTGTGATCCCATGGGAGACCCATCCTGGAGCAGCCTGTTCTTGACGGACTGCACCCCATGGAAGGCACCCACTCTGGAGCAGGGGAGGAGTGTGAGGAGTCCTCCCCTGAGGAGGGAGTGGCAGAGATAAAGTGTGATGAACTGACTGCAGCCCGCATTCCCCATCCCTGTGTACCACCAGAGGAGAGAAGGTAGAGAAATCAGGAGTAAAGTTGAGCCCAGGAAGAAGGGAAGGGTGGGTAGAAGGTGTTCTTAAAATTTTATTTTATTTATCATTATCCTGTTTGGTATTAAATTAAGCTGATTTCCCTGAGTCAAGTCTGTTTTGCCCATGATGGTAGACAGTCAGTGATCTCTCCCTGTCCTTATCTCACCTTGCAGCCTTTAATTCTGTTTTCTGTCTCCTGTCCCACTGAGCAGGGAAGAAGAGCAGTTTTGGTGGGCACCTGGTGTCCAGCCGGGGTCACCCCACCTCACCTTGCTTCAGGGCAGATGTACCTTCTCTCCTGCTGAACAGATAATCTGCCCTTCGAAGGTGTGTGGGTTTTGTTTTAGTCAAGCCATGATAGGATTTTGAGAAGCTCACTCAATTTGATGACTTCCTGTTAGTGAGAGATTCTAATCTAGTATCTATGGGCCCTGGGGAATGCAAGTTTTGTTTCTCTTGCTAAAGTAAGTAAGTACAAAATGAGAAAACAGATAAAATTACAACGTACAATCTCCTTTTACTTTAGTCTACATGTAAAAAGAGGGGCTGCCCTCATCTATATTTGTACCAAAAATTATTCTCTTGTTCAACAGACCACCATGCTACTAATCCTGCATTTTTTTCCAGACCTCATTCTCACCTAAGATGAAGGTATATTCCATTTACTAGGTGTGTGTTCTGTGTTGTGAGCTTTTTTGTTTGTTTCTGCTATTTTGTTTTTGTGGGTTTTTTTGATAGAACTATGGGATTTACTAAGTCAGCAAGACTTTTTGTACATTTGAGGATCAGTGGAAAGAAAATGCTATTTCCACTTGGTGCTATTTCAGTGGATTAGGCAGTTCTTCAAACACACACGTTAGCTTGAGTGATAATACCTCAAGGTCTCCCAGCTTCCTTGGTGCTGCCCGAGATTCGTGCACATATTTTTCATCACAGCACTCTTGACATAAAGGTCTCATCCTCTATGTGATAGAAATTCTGCAATCATTATCTAAATTGATTCATTTTCTAAAGGGCACTCATGGGAACCAAATGAAGATTCTACCTTAAAAAAAAAAAAGTTTAAATATAGTACCATACTAACAGTGGTTCTAAAGGTTGCTGCATTGTGTGAACACCCCTGCCCAGTCCAGCTTTCAGTGGATCCTCAGGTTTAACAGAAAAAGTGGAAGTAATTGTTCTGGTGGCCCATTTATGACTGCTGGAAATCACTCAGGACAGTCTGCTGGTTACTGTGTCTAGGAAGACTCTCAATGCTCCTTTGAAACACAACACGTCCTCCATCGGGAATAGTCAGATGGATTGTTCAAAAAAACTTAGCAAGCATTTAATAATAATGTGCATGATACTTCAACTCATATTCTATATGCTTCACATCTGTCGTTTTGTCAGTTCTAATTGATGTATTCTAAGTGGTTTGGGTTTTTTTTTTTTAGAAAGGCATAATTTGTTTTGATACTATAACTAATGCCTGCAAATATTGTGTTCAAAACTGTTTCTTGACTATATCGACACTTCCCAATGTACAGAGTTTAAAAAATTTGGCCTGAAAGTCAAATTCTCATATCTAAACCAGATATTTAAGTAGTGGATTCAGTTTTGCATATGTCAGTGTAATAACCATACAGTAAAAATAGATGATAATGTGTATATTAGAAGCATCAAGCACAAAGTTATTTGCTTTATAGTGAGAGCAGTTGTACATTTAAAGAAATGTTGATTTCTCTCTGTGTATGATGTGTATATATTCATATTACATTACTTAGCCTATTTTTTCCCATGCATTATTCATTTTAATTGCGATTAAAAACTACAGCTTACATATAACAAAATATCATTGGTGCTAGGTTCTTCTAGCACTTAGATTCCAAAATATTTGCAGTTTCACTGGTGATAGAGGGTAAGAAATTGGCTCATGCAGCTTCTTTCCTTCTTTTGCTAGTGCTAAGGCTCCATATGTCACCAGATGTCCTTCTGCCTGACGGAGATGTTTCTGTGGTCTTTGAAGACCAACTTGCATATTAGAGGTGAGCTGTTACCTGTTACTAAAACAAAACATCGAAGCTTATTGATGGATATTAAACTAATATAAAATTCTGAATACTCAAATGAAGTGGTTTTTATACTTAGGAGAAAGAAAATTAGCAGCAATACAGTGTTCGAATTCGGTCAGCTTCTTTGCTTTTCTTGTCATAGAACTGGAGCATTGTTTCAAATAAAAGATGTTAAGATTATATTTGACTGGATGTATTTCCCTTCTCAGGAAGCTGTGGCCTGCTTTGCTGTGGGCTTCAGTTTAATGACCAGTTTGGGTCAATGGTCCACAGTCAAGTGAACTGCAGAGGCATTGTGATTTGTACTCAGTGTGAAAATAAAAGAATACTGCATGCTCTGGGTATTTTACATGATTACTTGAAATCTCATACTTACAAGGATATATTTGTCTTATTAATTGATTGTTCCAAAAGACATATGACTAATTACTAGCCATGTATAAATTACCTTCATTCATCTTGCCTTGCTATTCCTAAAATATAGTTCTAAAAAAACCCCAGTGGTTTATAAGTGGACCGCATCAAAATATTATTTATGACACATCATGTCAATTGTACCATACAATAATTTTGTTGAAATATTATTTTGAATGATCAATTGATATTCAGCTGAATGTTATTATTCAAATATTGACTCAGTGTGCCTTGACATTCCGTCTTTGTGTGAGAACTGTTCTATGTCAACAATAGTATCAAAACATCAAAAGCTCTATTTCACAGAAAAATCTGATGGTTTAAGTAAAAACACAGTTGTGATTTATTGTAATTAAAGCTCTGCTGTGGAGTACTGTGCCTATTTTCCACTTTTGACTTTCTTGCTTCCATTTATTCATTGCCTAGGCACCTCATTCAAAAATTCGGAGGCAGAAGGGAGGATGATGTCCTGGTTTAAAACCTGCCTGCCATTTCAGTACCTTCCCACATTTTTTTTCCCTGTAAGGAATTTCTCCCCATGGAATATTCCTGTCTGACTTTAGGAGGACATGGATGCAGTGACTAATTATTTTTAAATGATGCAACATAATGCTATACTTGGACCTACCCGATGGAGCTTGCCAAGGCACCCCTAAGTCTTTACATGTCAGCCACATCAGGAACTGACTGGTGGAGTTGCAGTCCTTATGCAGCTGAAACATCCAAATTTCTTTGCCACAGGAACCAAGTAGACAATAATACCTGTAGATTAGGAATATTGAATCCTTTGAGAGAGCAGCTTTATGAGTTCTTGAATCTTAAAAAATACCCCAACCTGTTGTCTTTAGCTCAGCTGTGTCAGGCATCAGAAAACATTTTAAGTTATTCCAAGATACACTTTTCACCATGATCCTTACCTTTCCTTCTGAAAGAACACAAAATACGCTAATTAGGGAGGTGGTAAAAATACTTTTGCATGTGTGCAGCTGGAAGGGAATCAAAGTGTATTTAAAGGAAATCACAGCTCCAAATAAATGTAAGGGCTTGTCACATCCTTCTTCATGCCTTGTCTGCTGGTTCTTGAAAGTCCTGGTGGTATTCAGGCTGTATACTGTGCTTGTGTTTTAACACCTAACACTGCTTTAGCTGGCAAAAATTGAGGTGCTGAACTTTGCTTTCTAAGTTGCATTCTGTTTCTAGTGTCACATCCATAATTTAATGTATTTACATTTAATTGTACAGATGAAGACATTGGGATCCACCAGTACTATGCCAAGAAAGAACCAGGTAAAATATAAATAACCATAACTGAAACTAAACAAAACTTCAAGATGTTCAATTTTTGACACCAACTGCTTGCTCTTAAAAATGCAGCTTCAAATTTCTTGTTAGTATATGCCTCTGTATTTCTATGGGGTAAAGAAACACAGTTTTTCTACCCCAGCTTACATAGGAATATTTTAAAACTTTTTAAACCACAGAAGAAAAAAAAAAAAAAAAAGAAGGCAAAAATATTCACATAAAACAAACCGTTATGTAACTAGAAACCTCACTGGGATTTTACACCCTGAATTCTTACGGATTTTAAGATACTTCGTGTCGTGTGGAGCCCAGTGCACGGCCGGGTGATCGCCGGGATCCCAACAGAGGGCATCTCTGCCTGCTCTCCGGAATGGCCATTCCGGGGCGAGCGATCCCTTTCCTTTATCTGATTAATCATGGCAATCCTGCAAGTCTCCCCACGGTCCGAAGGGGCTGTGGGGCTGGAGTTCCGCCCCCTTTTCGCCCGTCCGAGTGCTGTGTTTCACACGCGGCTGTGCTGACGGACCGACGGACCCGGCTCACCTCGCTCCGTGCCTGGCGAGCCTGGGGCTCTGCGATGCCAGCCCACCTGCGCGGCTGTGGCAGCCTTTCTTTCACTGCGAATTTAAGATATCTGACTTGCAGGGTGAAAGCATCGGGACTGCCTTGATTGTTTTGGAAATTTCTGTGTTTTATCCAACTGTGCTAGTCCTCTCTCTAATATTAATATTTGCTGACAGCAGTTGTAAGGATTAATTCATCTCTTCATCCTCTTTCCTTTAGCATCACAGATGAAGCACAGTTACTTAGAAGAGAGGCAAAAGCTAGCAGAATGTAAGGATATTTTCTGGGTTTCTTCTTACAGTAAGACCAAATTGCTAATTTGGATTAGTGATGCCCCTGGAACAGCATTAAAATAAACTCAGACTGCTTCCAATGTAACTTTCTGCACATGTCATCTAAGACTGATGATCACAGAACTATACAGCCCAAAACAATTGAAAAATTATAATTATTCCATCCTGGTATATTTGCGATCTGTTTGGTTTCTTCCCGTCACTAAGCATGGTAGTGTGTATTGCTTTTCAAGTCTATTGTCAAAAGGAATCACAAAAATAATCCAGATTTTTCTTTATGAAATTTACTTAGCAGATGAGCAATAAACATTTTCCAAATCATCTCTTGACTTGCAACACCAACTGCCTTAAAACTGAAAATTGTAACTAAAATACTTTCAGCCAAAATCAAATTCCCAATTAATAATCAGCTGCCTTCAAAGAACGGTTTTAGCTTTGAATCATTTACACTGTCCCTGCATTACGTGGTTAAAAGCAGTTTCAGTTCATGCTATCACACAGCAGTACTGTGACAGTTAAAGATTTTTATAGTAGTACAACTTTTCTTTAACTCGAGTTTTACAACTTCTGCTTTGCTCAGAGCTTTCATTAATGTTCAAACATTATTACATGACAACTCTGAAAAATCTAATGATTTTTTAGACAACTTCACAAAGCAATGTCTATGCTGTTAGTTTATCCAAATGAAAATTCCCATGGAATTGTGCATACATATGAAGGCAAAATGTGATCTGCAAGGATTAGTTCTTTCCAGCACTGCTAGGTGTGTTTGGAGCAGGTTGGAGCCCCGCTGGGGATGGGTGTGAAGGTGCAGCCATGTGGCAAATCCACACCCGCTGCAGAGAATTCTGTGTCAGACAGGATCAGTGCAGCTCTGGGAAGGTGAGGGAGGGTTAGAGGCAGGGAGGAGCCTCACAGGTTTGCATCCCTTGTGCTCAGTGTGGTGCTATCCCACAGGCGCTGCATGTGTGAAAGGAGGAGCAGGCCCAGATAAACCCTGTCACCAGCAGCCCCAGTGGTGCCTTTTGCACGTGTGACAAGCAAAAGGGACTCAAGCTGCTGCACCTTGTCCCTGGAAATGCAGGGGTGCCCCCGGCACAAAGCCTGCACAGCACATTTTGGAAGGAGGAGCACTGGGGAACTTTGTTCACAGCTGTTGATTTGTACAGATAGTTTGGTATCTGTCCAGGCAGTTTCCCATTTTGCATATGTGGATAAATATTCCAGTATTTATGAAGGCACCCATTGAAAATGTGATCTTACATGCCTAATTAATATTATCATAACAGTTCCACCAACGCTGGCTTCAGTCCAATGAAACACAAAGAGAAGTTGTATGCTGGTGTCCTCTTTTGTTGATATATGAAATCCTTCATTTTTTCACTCTATAGCACTTCTATTGTAAGCTCCTTTTTGCAGGGAGGTTTAAGCATAACTGCTAAGTCATTCAGTCTGGAAGTTGGCATACAAACTGACAGCTTGGAGCTCAAAACTTTTCATCAGGTTTCCTTTAAATAGGAATAGGTTATAAACAATGTGTTCTAGTTTCTCATGGTTTTTATTGTACACTTATGAACAGAAAACTGCTCACTTTTATATGAAGAAATTTCACAAGTTATTAGAGCCTGATTCTCAGCCATGAAACAAGCCAATTGTTGGCAACTCCAGAGGAAGCTTTGCCTCCTGGTTGCTAGAATTAATGTATTAGGCCGGAATTTTCACAATAGTGTGCTGAACACTAATAAATTTGTTAAAGGACTTCAGCAGTCATGCAGTTTCATCTTTGCTTGACTTGGTAGATTGTTCAGACCAAATTTTCAAGAACACCCTATAAATAACTATACTCCATAAGTTATGGCATTCACAATTGCTTGTTGTTAATACTTCTATATATGCATATATTCATGCATATATATTTTGCAGACATGTTAGTGCCTGCTTTTTTAAATTAGGCAATGAAATGTTAATTCAGAAGAATAGAATCTGTTTAGGATGCTTGAGACTTGAAACTGAGTTAAAGTACTGAACAGCAGATACTTTTTCACTGCAAGTGCTTAGCAGCTGGGTGAGTTTTGCACACAATTGCCATGGGGAAGTCATGGTCAGTGTGGACAGAGCATGCCGACTGTTCCTATGACTGAGCCTTCCAAAAACAGATCCTTTGGCAATAGAAACTACAGCCATTTCCTTCCAGCTGTAGGTAAGTTTTATATGTAAGGTAACTCATAGAAATCTTGGAGTTTCCACAGAAAAGGAAGTTCAACTCAAAGAACTCTTAAAAATTACAAATATAAATGTATGTTTGTACACACACCTACATGTATATATATACAGTCACTTATATATACACGTTTCTCTACCTTGTTTATTTTTTTTCTCCCACTTTTATTTGACAGCTCGAGATTATCCTTGGATCCTGAAAACCAAGCGACCAGACAAACTGAGAGATGCACTCAAGGAGGTAGAGGTATGGTTCAGAAAGTTTTGAGCACAGCAACAGCTAATCTGCTTTTCAAACCTCTTTCAACAGCTTTAATTTTCATAAAGATTCAACTCTCCCAGTGATGATAAATGTGCTTTTGTCTGGTGGGCTCTTCTAAAACAGCTGCATCTTTGTGTGGCATTTTTCATCTGTAAACTTGAAAATCAGAAGTCTGTTAACTGATAGTGACAATGTGTGCTGCCAACTCCACTCTCTGTTTTCTGTTGTCCTTTAGGACTTAATGCAGAACAGTCCATGTGTGCTGAGCAAATGGAAGAACAAACATACCTGCCAGGTACAGTGTCATCAAAAGGTCTTGCAGTGTTCAGTCAGTGGTGCTGAAGAGCCATTCAGTGACAGGAGCAGTAATATTAAAATGTTAACAGAAAAAATCACTGGATTTTTAAAAATATGTTGGCCCTTCTTACGTAGATTTGGTTTATTTAAATTTCTACCCTGAAATACATGCCTCAAGTAAAAAGCCTGGGGTTTATCAACACAAAGAAATTACATTAAAGGGCCCTGAGTCTGTGAGATGATGGTGATGATGATGATGATTACTATTATTATTGTTAATTATTGTTATTATTACTATTATTGTTTGGGGAAACTGAAAACATCCTGTACCTCAAAATAGTAGGCTGAGGGAGCAGCTATATATTAAAATATATAGACAGGTCTGGAATCTGTGTTATATTATTTTTATGTCTTAATTATTTACATATCTGTCACGAATCTTTTTACTTTATGCTTGTGTAATATGGGAGGGAAGTTATAATTCTAAACCAACTAGATCATTAATCAAGTCATGGAATAAAAGATATTGTGACATGTGGCACACATATAGTTATGTTCTCCAGCTATATGAGTTCCACATTTTGTGTACAAGAAACCCTTTTTCACATCCTCATTAAGACAGAACAGTAGGGCAGGGAGGAGAGCTGAACATGATGTGCTCCACAATCATGTGCTTCTTCTGAAAAGCATATGTAGTGAATTTTATATGTTTATACAACCTTCATGAGAAAAATGCATCATATTTGAAACTGCTTTGGCATGTGGAATACTTGTCAATATTACTGTTTCAAAAAAGGAATTTTGTCTTCTAATTTTTATACTTTTTCAGACTCATAATTTTTTTCTTCTTATTCAAGTAGTTTCAAATGTGTGTCAGCAGAATGTTTGTTAAATATCGGAACACTGTACAGCTAAAATTCCAGAAATGCCTTGAAGAATAGCAAAATGTTTAAATACTTGACATGCCAGATGGTTTGTAGTCTTTTCATATAAATTATAAAAATATGATTGTCTAAGCTACATTTGCCTATCAGATCTTACTGCTAGTAAATGTATATCATTCACATACAAATTACATAGTATACATCTGTGAATGTTAATCTTCTAGAGCTGATTTAAATATTAATTGTATGCTAATTGGGGGAATAATTTTTTCATGTCATTATTGTTCTGATTAGGAAAGAAATTTGGTTAAGAAATACTAAGTCAATTAGGTGTGAGTGCGTTCATTTGCCTCCCAGTTTGCTGTCTTCTCATTTGCTCTCCCTGTCCATTCTCCCTTTATCATTTTCCTTCCCCTCCCATTCAGCAGCAACCACCTGCAGCGTATACAATACATACTTTGGAAAAGTAAACTTCTTGCCAGGATGTGTCATCCTGCCTTTACAATATAACACACCTTTGGCTCACTATCAGTTCTGTATAAAACTCTTCTTTATTTTTTGACTTAGCACACTCTAAGCTATTTCAGGCTTACATCAACATGAATGAGATGAATACAATTTAACTTATTTCTTCTACAAGATGGAAAAGAAAAGAGATGGGTGTTTTCATCCTAGTATATTAGGTATTGAACCATGTAAAGGGGTAGTTTAAAAAATTTAGTATTTGAGGGGTTTTTTTAGATGGCTGCTAAGGCCAGAGTATAAGTGATTATATAGGTTATAACATAACCAGAGTGAAAGTTATAGATAAAAATCATAGTAATTTCCCTGTCCTTAAATTCTGCTTTTGGTTTCTCAATCTCAAAACAAAATGTGTTTTGTTTAATAGTGACTGATTATTGAAGTCTCCAACAAGGGTTAGAATGTTTTGCCAAAACAATTGTGTTATTTCACTTTCTGTCTTCCTGAAAATAAAAGACCTCCAGCAAATGAAAATAAAATGGAGAAAAATGAATCATTTGGAAGAGTCTAGAACAGAAAAGCTGTCTTCTATCAATTTTGATGTCAGATGGTTTGTTTTTCTGCTGCTCATCTGTCTTTGAGCATTTGGCAGCAATAATTGGACTGTACCTTTTCGATGCAAATGTTCTGAAGCTTCTGGAAAAGATGTATATTTATTTTTTACTTCTAAGTAGAATACTAATTAACTGTTTCAGCAGAGAGTGTTTACCATGCAATGGTGTCATCTGTGGCATAACACTGCTGTATTCACAGCCTTTTTTGGATGAATACCAGAGCTAGTGGTAGGAGTCCATGTTTGCATTAACTCTGGAGAGTTAAAGCAACATTACAGACAAACAGCATGAACATGTAGGAAGTTACCCTGATTATCATAATTTCAATGTTTTGGGCTAAATTTGAGTATATGGTTTAATTATAGTATCTATTTTGCCTTTGTTTTTAGTAGCAATACAATTTCAAATAAGCTGCTTTATAGAAATTAAAATATTTAACTCAACAGCTACATTTTCCCATTTTTCATTAAATGTTTATCTGTAGCTGAAGCAGGAGCAGTTCCCTTTGTATTGTAGTAGCAATGTGGCATCCAAAAACTCAATGGCTGCTGTACCTTGAGCAAGACAAATGGAAAGAAAACTGAAAAGTGATGCAATGAAAACAAGACTATTCTTTAAAAGAGTAGTATGATTTCCCTTAGATTTTGTGAAAAACAAGCATAGGGCTGCTTCCAGTGTCCCTTCTGTAACCTAAATACCACTATTCTTAATTCCTCACCCTTCCTCCAGCACTTCCATCTTAGAACTGGCCCACAGGCAAAAATTGGCGGCTGTTATTTTAAACACGCATCAGCTAAAAATAAGCGTGCTGTCATGTTAACTGTTTACATGCAAATGGCCAATTAGACTTCATGCATATGCCCCAGAGACAAATCCAGTTGTTTTGCCTGGAGATTATCTTGTCCATTGCATGAGTCTATTTCTCAAAGTTGGCTTTTCTATACGAATTTGCTTAGAACGACCATAATGATGGCCTGGCTTTCTACCTTTCTTAGCGTTTCATTTTATGCATCAAAATTTATCCTATTATGGGTTTTTTTGGGGCCCAATCAGTGCATTGGAAGTTTCATATTTTCTTCCTTGTCCATGGCCAAAAGAACCCCGATGGCCTTTATTTTTGCAGTCCTAAGTATACATTCCAGCACTGCTTAGAGCTTCTGAAATAGATGATGTGGCAGTTCATGTAAACATAACCTAGACAGTACAGGGAATTTTGTCAAGGAGCTTGCTCTCATATTTAAAAGACCTTAGTTGAATCCTAAAGGACTGAGGTCTTTTCTTTAGCTCTGTTCCAATAGGATCTGAACCCACACCATTTCTGTATGGTACTTCTGACCCCCAACTTTGATGACCTGTGCTGAGTTGTTGAAATAATCCTGTAATCTTCAGTTAGCTGATGTCAAAGGAAAATAAATAGACCATAAAAGAAGGATGACAGGAAAAAGACAAGAAGTCTTTACAATAAGATGCCACTGTACTCCTCAGCTTTCCCTGCCAAGGAGTAATGACCTGAGCAATTAATTTTATCAGTATGGTTGAGTTTACTCAGCTCAGCTCTGGCTGCTTCTTTTCTTGGTCTCCTTCTCTAATTCTCTGGAATGCCTTGAAGTTTTGCCACAAAATCATGAAATCTTCCTATGAAATGATGCCATTGGTTAAGGTTTGGTTTTACAATATAAGGCAGTAAAAATAAATGAGATCTGGCTGAAACATTTGATTTCCAAATTTTTTCAGTTTTACATTTGCATTATGATGTTAAATTAAACACATGCCAACCTTGTCCTACATTTTATTGTATAAAAGCCAAGAACTAGCTATGAATCATATCTGTTACCTGCTAATGAAAAAGATTTATGTATACTTTGTTAACGTGTTTTGATTTCATTTAGTTGTATTTGTGTTGCAATTTATGTATGTATATAAATAGTTTTTCTATTGCCATTGTCAACATACTTAGAACTGGATTCTGAATTGAGGTCCACAGCAATATTTTCTGGCTTGTTCTATCAGCTACAATGCCCATTAGCAAACTGATTTAGCAAGACACATGGTGACATAACACATTTGATACCAAAACCAAGACATTCTGTCTAGAATACATGAGAAGCCAGCACTCATCCCCAATTACCAAGAGGAACACTGCCCTCATTTTAAATTCTTTTGGTTGCTTTTGATCACCACCATTAATGTGTTGTATGGTTTTAGATATTTGGAGCTAGAAGTACAAATGCATTGATTATTGTGAAACAGTAACGTGTAACAACAATAACTTCATCTGTAGTAAGGCATGCAACACTGTAATTACAGTGGGGTGGCTAAGAAAGCAATCTGGAATGAAGAGGTGGGGAAAAACCCTGGGAACCTGCTTGAACAAGAATTGCTTTGCAATTCTCTTCTCCTTTTGCATATTCCTTTGTCAGTTGGGCTCTCTAAGGGAAAACAGTTTGCAGCAATATTTTTTACAGGCATATTCTCTCTTCCAATTTCAATCAGATAGAAGCAAATCCTGGCTTTTCTCCACAGGTATCTTTTTAGGTAGAAGGGCTGATAAGCAGCTGAGCTGCATGAATGAGGAGTCAAGGGCTCAGGCTTCTGAGGATAAAGGGATCCACTTAAGTAGATGCTTAAGTTGTACTAAAGTCCATAAGTCATGAACCTGTACTTAAGTCCTTTGCTTAATAAAAACTAACTCAAATACGTATTGGAGCACTTTGCTATTGGGGAAGGGCTAAGTCTTTCCCTGAGTATCCTCTGCTGCTTATGTCTTTCTTGCTCAGTGGAGAAAAACTTTTTGCGTATAAAATACGTAATCCCTTCTACCAAAGTCTTCACATTCAGCTCCTCAATAACACAGAAATTAAGTGGCCCTTCCTTCCCAGCATGTAGAATGACCAGGTGTCCAAGCATTTTACTCAAACTGCATTCAAGTACAAAGTTTCTGCCTTATTCTTCCAATAGGTATGAAGTCATGTTTTCATATTTTATTTAGGAACGCCTTGTGACTGTTTAAGCTCTGGAGATAACTCCTTGATTTTATTTTTCCCATCACAGTACTTCAATCTGAAAAATTTATGATGTGTTTCATCATTGTGAATTTCTTTCCCTAATTTAGTATCTGTTAGATGGAATGATGTAGTGCCTTGTGTAAATAATGCCTCTTATATTGGCTTTTATTCCTTCGCACTGATGGGCTCTTCCCTTTGGAATTGGATCACTGTGTATCGGTGTTCAAGCCAAGTTTGCAATCTTCCCTATTTGCTTTATATTCATTCTTGCTTGTGATTGGACTGCTCCCATCCACCAAAATATGAGTTTAACTAGTCAAGCTTATGTGTAACAGCACCTAAATCTTATTATCATGGAGCAGTCTTTGCACAGACTACACAGAATGTAGCAAATTGAAATAGTGGGTTCAATTTGAGCACATAAATATTTTCTCTTTTATGGAATATCTTTGATGAAAGATAGCACAGAATCATAGAATCATTTAGGGTTGAAAAACCATGTAAGAGTGAGTCCAGCTGTTAACCTAATGCTCCCAAGTTTATCACTAAAACATACCCTTAAGTTCCACATCTACATGTCTTTAATACCTCCAGGGGTGGTGACTCCACCACTGCCCTTCTTTCTTTAAGTACCTGCTTGTACTTCATGGTAAACTCTAAGAACTAATTTTTAAAAAACTTCAGTTCTAATCCAAAGATTTTTAAAGGGAGATGGATGAAATCCTAACCTTACATGGCCATATAGTTTTTAAGGTCTCTGATTAACTTTTTAAATTTAAACTCTGAAGTTCCTAGAAGAATGAACTTAAACCTATGGACCAACCACACTAAGTTATTATAACAAAAATTGGTTAAATTACAATTTAAGATTTTCCCAAGTGTCTCAAACTTCTGAGGAGAATAATGGGAAAGAATGTTTTGCTGTAAAATGAAAGAAGGAGGGAGCACAATGGGAGAAACAATAAAAGTCATGGAAATGATTCTACTTTTACCTACTATCTGTGGTTCTGGCATGCCATAGTGATATGTAGAGATCTATACAATACTGAAAATCCATAACACTGGTTTAATGACCAGTTTCATAGATGCAAAGCAAAGCACACCCATTAGCACAACATTTTATATGTATATAAATGTCTTGTCATGAAAGACTGGAGAGGTTTTCATTGATTTCTATTATAGCTCTGTAACAGGTGTGATTTATGCCATTACCAGGAAATTAATACATAGGCATAAAGTGAATTTATACCCTGACTGCCCCATCCCTCTTGTTGGCACATAACACTGAAAGATTGGGGGTGTTTTACTCTCCCCTATCAGGCTGATATCCCTTCCGTAATTTAGAACTGAGATTTCTAGAGTATTTATGTAATTTTGCTTGATTGTTCCCTACATCACCATTTGGCAGCTCCTGGGTTTCAACCCTTACTTTTACCAGCAGGTTTTTCGGACAGTTATAGCCAACTGTAGTCAAACCTTGCTGGACTTCATGTTGCCAAGTTGGAAATAAATTGTGATTTTATCTAATCTAACTTCAACATAAGGACAAATTGAAGTTTTGAAAGATTGTAATAAAAGCTGCATGAGTGTAAGCGTGTCTAACATTTTTACTAGGACAAAACCTTAAAGGACATCCATCATGACAGGGAATATTGAAACATTGACTATATGTATCTGTCAAATGAATGTATGATTAGACTTTGGCAGGATGGGAACTGATCATTTGTTCTTAGAAATTAATTCTACATCACAGATTTTTTTTGTTTCTGTTTCACACATTACTAGACTTTATTTTTAAAAAATGTTGGTTAAAGGTGTTAGAGCAAGAAGGTAATTTCTTTAAGTACACTTGTTCTATTCCTTGGAGAGCACAGAGGTATAGTAATATAGCAAAATATGTAAAACTGAGAGTTTCCATAACTGAATTATCAGGAGCAGAGCATTGCACAAGGGGCATGCCCAAATAGATCACTACATTCCTGTTCCTCATACTTTTTATTTATTATACAGTCCAGTGGATTTCACTGCAAGAAAGTTCTAAAGATTATATTGCAACCATGTTTGTCTCACAGCTCCAGCAGAGAAAAAATGGGATTTTTTTCTGCCAAATTCTCCTGCAAGAGCAAGTGTTTCTTTAGTAGTTAAGTTTTTTAAAAGCACAGAGATTTCTTTAAAAATCGAATGTTAGGTAGAAGTAGGAGCTGGAGTGCCAGATTCCTGGCCTTTGATGGGCCCTCTGGACTTGTCTGCAGTGGTCTTTCCATTGAGAATTCCTTTTATAGGCTTTATTTTCTGAATTCCTTTGCTGTAGTAGTTGCATTCAGAAAATGACTAATGGTTTAATTATGCAAAAATAAATGTTTTTCATAACTCCTCCCACTGAGCATTCTCTCTCTCATAGAAGATATTGCATAAGAAGGAGCTGATAAATACTGTAACTTAGTATTCAAGATTATATGTCATTTAATTTAAATTAATTAGGCATGAATATTCAATTAACTTTGAAATAACCCTCTGACTGTTCTGTCCAATAGTTTAAATTCTTTCTTTCTAAGAGAGACATCTATAACATTATGTCAAGGAGTGAATGGATTTATTGGGAGCTCACAGCTATCTCTGTGGTAGGGTACAATTATTTAATTTAAACAATATATGAATGACCAGAAATAACAAGGATAGCAAAAAGGTGCTGGTTTTAATCTGTGATAATAATATAGAATTATATTAAACCCTACTTTATATGTTTTTACATGCAGACTATGCAGTTACTTTATACAGAAATACCATGTCCATGGACGATAGAGTGATCAGTGTAATTCATTCCCTCATTCAGAACAGAATTTTGATCTCTGTTTTTAACAAACTAATTCAGTAGATTTTATGTAACGTTTGGGGACTTAGCTGCTTCTTCAAGAGTTCAGCAATTGTAGTTCTTGTGCCCTTATAATTCGGTGTCATGTTGCATCTCTCATTGAAAAAGCTTTCAAAGTCATTATAAGACATCTTCACGTCAATGATAATTCATTTTTGTAATTTTGAAAATCAGATTACTACGTAATGGACGGCTGCTAATACGTACCTTAGAATGTTTCACTTTATTAATGATTTCTGATGTCTTGTTTTCTCGCTCTTTGGATTCAGCTCCTCTTTCACTCAGGTGCTTTGGTGTCCCTAAGCCTTTCTGGGCCACAGCTGGAGAAAGTGGTGATTGACAGGACCCTGGTGGGGAAGCTCATCTCCGACACCATCAGTGATGGTAATTACACCCATGTGCAAATCAATTGCCTACATTAACAATAGAGTAGAGAAACAGTATGTCAACAGGTAGACTAATTATTGCCACTGGGGACTTGCAAACTAAACAAGTAATTGCATGTAATGCTATAGTTACAACCCTCAGGACTAAGAACACTTTAAGAATAATATTTAACATCAAAGTTTTCAGGCTTGTCAAATGCTGCATGGGTTTCTAAAATTCCATTTCTTACACGTTGTAACCGCTGTGAACATGCCATTTGAACTTGTCATGTTTATTTCGTAGGTGGGAAAATGGGACAGAACCAAACATCAGCCAATCGAATAGTTACATGGGATAAAGCTGTTATTAAAAAAGGCTGGATAACATCAGTTATGTGGAGGTGTTCTCATTCAGTTTCTTGATACCCAGAATCTCACTACTGTTATTAACTAGTGACTGCTAAAAATTAGGTTTTCATTTAATGCAGAAGAAAACTTACAAAAACATCCCTTTTTCCACAGCTGTATGATATGACTCATATCATTGAGAAATCAACTGGTATCTTGGCTTCTGCACAAGCAGGAGTATGAAATTTTGGTGTGAGCCATATTACATGTGCACTACCTTCCAAATTCTTTAAGAGTAGACTCACATTACATCCTTCTAGTAAGAATATGAGCTTAATTCTGGTTTGATCTTTAATGATTTGTTTTTCTCTCTACCCAGGCATCATTGTATATTGGCCTAGTTTTTTAAGAAACTACAATACTGTGTCACTCTGATCTTATCAATATATAGTAGTTTAGTCTTGAAAATTAGCATTAATATAACTATGTTAGTAGAATCTTTATTTATAAAAAAATTTAACACTGACCTCATTTTTTGTTAACTAATTACACAGAGAGCACAGAACATGTTTACTATCTTGTCTTCTTTTTTCACTCTTCACCTTAATTACTGGACTACTAATTCCATCTAGATTTTTTTGCCCTCTGTTTCTGGAGGGAGGATTTCCTACTTTCAGGTAGGAAAAAAATTAGGAAAGCATGGAATCTAATGTTATACCCAAATTGAAGTAGTTTGCGGAAATTATTTGGAGTACTTTGTCTTTAAAAAATAATAAAAAAATAAATTATATGTATCATGCCTTACCTTGGCTTAATATGTCATAGAAATACAAATATTTGTTTAGGAAATACTGCTAACTAAAAAAGCTTACAACTAAAGCAACAATAAAGCAACAAATATGTTTTGCTACATTTAGACCACTATATTTATTACATAAATAATATTATATAATGTTTTGTCCTTATTTTCACTTATTCAAGATTTTCTTAAACCTCCATGTTTGCTAATACCCAGATCTGAAGGTGAAATAAAATTGCCTCTGTTCAGTAAAAGCAAACCACTCAATAACTTTCATTGCAATACAGTTTTTATTGTCATGAACAATAAAAGAAGATGCTTTTGTTATCCACACAAATAGTGCTCAAAATACAAATTTTTATACTGAACTATCCTTACATGAGAAACATGAGATAATGTTGTCTTAGAGGAAATTAATTTTAATTCAACAAAATAGCACATCTTTCCAAATCTGACTTCAAATTACATTTGTGATTACAAAGTTGCCCAAGAGAAATTCTACATTTAGTACAAGAAGCCTGTATAAAAAGAAAAATTCTTACTTCAGAAATGGATAAGGGTTACAATGTGCCAGAATTACTTATGAAATGTTGTAATTCTCATTCGGAGTAGCATGTCCTCTTAACATTTGGAATAAAGGTCAGACTGTGTGCACAAAATACAGAATTACTACTGCTTTTATAATCCTCCTGCGTCTAAGAAAGTCCTCCTGATTCTTATTATTTATAGGCAAAATTTCATCAGCATCTGAGGTGTGCTGCAGCTCATCTTTAACATAAACTATGTCTGTGAGGACATCAAAATATTTTAACTGTGTACGTACATATTGAGGGTACCATGTTCAGTGGTTTTCAATTTTCATGTGTGTGCAGGATCTCAGTTCTAGCTTCTGAATCATTTTATCAGATGCTTTATCACTTTTTTTTTTCCAAAAAAGCTAGTGTTGATGTTACATTTCAAAGGCAATTATTTGGCTCTAAACTCTACCCTTTAGCATTTGCATACCAGCTACTTCAGAGTTGTGCCAGGACATGACTGTTGGAAAATGAAAGTGGTTATAAATCAGACTAAAGAAAAGCAAAGCTGAGTAGCCAGTTTTCCATGCTTATATATAAGACTAAACTGTCAATCTACTTAAGGATATGTAAAATTTAGATTTAAGAATCTGGGATATTAGTAATAAATGCTTTTTTTTTTTAGTTTGTTTTTCAGAGGTTATTCCACAGAGTTTGGTTTGTTTGTTTCTAAATCTGGTTCCACTTTAATTGGCATTTTCCTCTTAGGAGAGATTTCTGAGTTTAGTCTGAGCTCAGCTTTCTAGATTTATTTTAAACCAGCAGTGATTCTTCAGTGATCTGGTACTACTTACCCCAATGACTCACTTCATACTCAGACATCTCTTCAAGTATGGGTGCTGCTTGAATAACTGGGTAACACTTGGGAAAAACCCTAAATACTATTTTCTAAGTAATTTTCATTGTCAGATTAGTTAATCACTTTTATGTTGAACTAATTTGGTCTAGCACCCCCGTATGACAACAGTGGGGATTCCACTGAGCTTTTCCAGACTTCAAGGGAGTCTTTTCCATCTTGGTTGCTTATATTGTTTGGGTACTCCCATGTGAAGCTTTCAACGAATTCGTAACCCCTTGGAAGCCTAATCCTGCATGTAACAGTCTCCTTGGTGTCTGCAGCAGCACCAGGAATCTTGCAATGTCAAAATACCAGATACACCTCCAGTACTAATTTGCTTTTATTGCTCTTAAGCTAAGTTGTCTGAGGTGCATTTCTGAAATACTGGTGGATGTAACCATAGGAAAAAGAAAATACTGAAGGCTGAGTACTGACATGAAAATTAATGTGGAAGGGCATAAAATGTATATTTGAATGTAGTGGCAATTTGATATGAGATATGTTTTAGGATATTGCAGGGCTTTCAGTGTAATATTTAAGACACGGTCTTGAAAACAATTGCTTTTTGCAGCGTCTCAGTGGAGTGTTTGTTTTGTTCCTAGAGACAGGTATTACAGTGCTGACAATTTTTTTTTTTCAGCTGTTCTTACAGACAATTTCATCATCTTGTCATTTGAGGACCATAACCAACTCTGCTTTATTCAGTTTACAAAGACAATGGATTCTCCCGATGTAAACAAAAGACTGGAAAAACTCTCTTGTTTGGACTTTAAGGTATAGATGCCAATGGTGACTGCAAATATTGCAGGAACTATACATCATGAATCACTGGTGTTCACTGATACTGTGTCGCAGCATAAATTGCAAACCTTTATATAATTGACCAGAGCAGCTCAAACTCTAAAAATGGCAATTACTGAAAAGTTGAAAAATATTACAATGGCATTCTGAGTTAAGGAGTTAAAATACTGGGGGGATCCAGATTGCTACTGTGTTTATTTTCAGGCTCAGACACACATTTGAGTTATCCCTCCTTGACAGATTACCTTGTGTCCATTGAGCAGCAATAAGTGACCCTTGGCACATTCTTGGCATCTAACAAGCATGAAGCAAAGTCTGTAACAGTAAACCTCAGTGTAAAAGATTTAAGTTTAATGTGTTTTACCCGTTGTTTGTTGTGGGCTGAAAACACACGCACGGTCAGTTACTGTGGCTCAGCTGATAGACACAAACACATGAAGCTCTGATAATTCAGTCTTCTGTCTGAGCTCCAAGACTGTTGTAATTCTTGGCAGAAATCTTAATTTCCCTTCTAGTCACAGTAATGGTGTTGTTGGGAGTGTTGCTTTTAGAATTAAGCTGCCGAGTAAGGAGTCAGGATATAGAAGCTGAGTTTCTCACCACTGGCCAACTGTGTGTGTGACCTTAGGCAAGTGACTTGGTGCCTCTGTTTCCCAATTGACTAGTTACGCAGTGAAGATTGAAATACTCCTTTTTTGCAGCACTTTTTGTGTGAGTGTGTCTTCACTACAATGACAGCAGCAGCTGAAAGGTAGCCTGGAGAGAGCTGAGCTGGCTTTAAACTAGCCAGTCTGGAGCTCAGTGGAAACCAGCTCATCTCAAGATGAATTACATTGTGTCTTGTATGGATTGATCTGGGTAGACATAACTTATTTCAACCATAAACACTTTGGCATCAGGACACCACTTCCTTAGGTAGAAGTGGCTGGTGCGACAGCAATATGAAAAAATAATCAGCCAAAGCAATTATCTTTGAACAGTTGAAATAGGGAAGGGGCTGCATCCAATTCACTGCAAGAATGAAGAAGGGTCAAGCCTTTTCCCAAGAAATGTAGAAAGATGTTGTGAGCAAAAGAGAGAGTTTGTATTTATTTCAGACTGGATAAACATTAAAGAAAACAATCTTATGCTAGCAAATATTTTCCCCTTGACAGCCCCTCAGTAATTTACTTCCTCACATAAGGGAGCTTGCATCTGCAAGGCAAGCTTTTTAAGGATGTGTTTAATTTAAGTTTTGCCATAATGTGTTTTAACTTGCTTGGTAGAAATACTTTCTGCTAGGATTAATATCTAATACATTTTCCAGGCTGTTTCAGTTCAGGGCCTCTTTTCAGCAATGGCTTGTGTTTGCAAGATTGATCCAACCTCTGTAACGTGGATTTGAGACAGTTCACTGTTCACTGGGAACCGAGCTGATACATACTTTACTTTAAAATGCTGTGCCTTGTGCCTGGCCTGTGGCGTTCATTGCAGCTGTGCTTTAGGAGCGAGTGTGGTGTGTGGTGGGGCTTTCTTCTCAATAGCACTAAAGTTTAACGAAGAAGCTGTGGTGAACTGCCTTTGCCATTGAAGTGTGAGGGCCACAGCTTCTGACTTAATGTTTAGAAAAACCAGAAGTATCTGCTGCACTCCTTAATAGGGTTGTTAAATTCAGTTCTTTGCTGACACAGCTGAGCTTCTCAAAACACCTCCATGCTCAACGTTAACTTTGCTTTCTCTTGAAATCAGTGGGAATCGCTGTGGAACATTTCTTTGCTAGCCAAAAAAAAAGGCATTTGCATTTTTTAATTGAATGTTCTTTTGTGTGAGGCTTGCTAGTTAGGCAGCTAAATATAATTTTTATTATCTTTGGAATTCCACCAGTGTGAGACTGCAGAAAGTATTATTCACTTTTGCAATAATATTGTGTCAGCTCTCTGCATTGATTTAGAGTTCTTCATGGCTGATTTTTGGTCAAATTTCAAAAGCTGAAAGATCACAGACACAGCACTAATGTCACTCTCAGTAGAAAAATAAGATTGTCCTCAATTGCAACTGTACAAACTTGTAATAGTATGTAACAATATGTAACAATAACAAATGTTATTGTTAAATGGGGGTTTAGGGAAAAAAATGGTTCTTTAGAGTTGGGGTTTTATTTAAGAGAAATTGAATGAAAAAGGTAGCATGCACTGGTATAGAACTAACACGGGATTAAAATCTGGAGCCAAGATTCAGGAAATTTGATTATAGCCTTCATTTCTGCCTCTGACTTTTGGTGTAGCCTTGAGAAACGTAGTATTTGGGTTTACAGTCCCATTTCTAAAATGAGGGAAGTGTTTGTAATGGTATAATTAAATTTCTGTCATATTATCATTGTAATGATAAGCAACCTCACATTGTTCAATGTCCAGGCTCATGGTGGGCAAAATTGGCAGCAGTGTTGGACTGCCAGAGTTCTGTCAATAATAAGAACAAGTCAACCATGCTTTCTTCCTCACAGATTGATATTTGTCCAAAAGTTGAGTTTTTACACAATGCATACCTAAATGAATGAATGAATCTCTCTTATCCTCTTCCTTTCTAATTGATACCACCTTGAATTTTGTTTGCACTTTGAAACAATAAAGGAAGACTTATTCTATAAATCACTACAGTCTTGAAGACCAGCAAAATAGAAAACAAACTATTATTATTTACGTTTTCTGAGTGACATGAGTCCATGTTTGCGAGTGACATGTCTAATGCAAGACATTGAGGTTTACAAAAATTTGTGGCTGTTTTAACACCTGAAATTGTTATGAACAGTTAACAGTACAATACAGGACTAATTAATACATGTGGAAGTATTTGTTCTTTTCCAGACTAATCAAGGTGTTGTCACCAAATTAGCTATTAGTATATAGTTCTAATTCAGGTAGCAGCTACCTGCTGACTATTGTGTATGTTTTATCTTTACCCGTTAAAATATTTTGACAAGTGAAACACGGGATGTTCTGAAAATACTGACCTTTTGCAAGTTTTTCCTGTCTGTGTTTTTAATCCGTTTCAATTTACTGAAGGAGACTGAACAAGGAGTTAAATGTTTACCATGAGAGAACAACATTGGTAATTACTTTGATTTCAGTTCCTTTTGATGTGTATTCATGGGATGAAGAGGTCAATAATATTATGACCATGCAAATAGAAGAGGGTTCTTTTTGACCATATAAAAAACAGCAAAGGATTATTAAAGCATTAACCTTGATTTTAATGGCCTTGGTTGAGAGCTGAGATCACAATTTGGATGAGCCTGATTATTTACTAAATACAATACATAAATGCAACGGGTTCTTAACACCCATTGCACTCTGGCATTATCGCATTACTGCCAGCCTTTGTTGCCTTCCAGACAGGAATATGAAAGCAATCTGTCATGTAGTGAGACTGGCTCCAGAAGCATTTCTCTGATAAGAAGACCCCCTGCCCTTTGCTAGTGTCTGGTCCAGTAGGCTTAGCCATGCGCTTAATCCCCAGAAAGTGGTTCGATTATTGCTGACCAGCAATGGCAAGATAGGTTTTTTTTCCCCTAGCTATCAACCTTCCATTAATTCCTTAAGCAGAAATGCGGTGCAATCTATATTTCCTTGGCATGTGTCACCCAGATGGTGCACTGCTCATGTTTTCAAATAACCATGCTCCAAATAACAGAGTTTGAATAATAAATTCCACAAATCCTTCCTGAGAAAGAGGCACAATTCTCAAGAGCTGCATAAACTTTACGCATGATGCTGTAGCTCATCCACATTATGCAGAAAAGTATATGTTCTTTTGCAAAGCGGATGTTTGTGTTTCCATTCCTTAATTTTGGGAGGAAGAAAAAAGATATATGTTTGCTCAAATACTGTAGAATGTATTTAATATTTGATTATGTCTTAAACACTAGCCTTAGCTCCGTGGTCAGCTTTGCAGAACTTGTCATTTAATATGGCTAAGCTTAAATCCTGTGTGGAGGTCGATGCTGTCAAGCAACCATGACTGTACATTTTGGTATTGATTGGAGTCATTGCAGTAAATTCCTTCTTAACTCATATTCCTTTCCATCCCAATCCCCTCCCCACAGATAAAAGAGTGAGCATGTCTTTCTGTCTGAGGAGATATTTTTCATGTTTACAGACAGCCTATATGAAGATATATGTACGCAGTGCTCTGCGTATATATACATTCTTTCTCACACATCCAAAGTAAATGCTCCCATTTGCTCCTACTATGCTATTTTATCACCTCAAATATTTCCTGAATTTTTTTCTTCCATCAGATTTCTTATGTTGATATACTTGGACCAGAAGGTAGAAGGATGAAACGTCACCTGGCAATAAACTGTATGCAAGATATGGTCATTTGCTGGTGGTCAGCAACTAGTGATGGAGCATGGCCTTGGTCTCCTATTTCCTGTCAGAGGGACAGAGCCAACCTATTGCTATTAGGCTGTGCACATGGCAAATTGGAGGTAAAGTGATGAACTCTCTTGTTACGTGATTTTTTCGGGTTTGCTAAAGAAAGAACTATTCAACTTAAATGCATATTCAAGTAGATATAAAGAACAGATATTATTAAAACATAAGACAGGAAGATCAGCCATTCTAATCTTAAAAACAAAGGTTTGTTACTTAACAAAAAAGCCCCTTATTTACTGTGTTTACTATTTTCACATCAAAACTGTCAGCCTGAGAAGTGTAGCCAGTCTTTATCATGGAACAGCTTTGGTGCTGCTAACACTGAAAATAAAAGTGTCAGAATTCCACTAGAAAACTCTAATATGAGTTAGCAGTTGTAACTGTTGCATGTAAGTCTGATGCAATTATTTTACATTGTCTGCAATGTTAACTGATAGGCAATTTACATCTCTTTCAAGTGTTTTTCATAAAATATTACCTATGCCCAGATGGTGTTTAAATTTTTGTTATGAGTATTGATCAAATCAGGGACTGATATTTTTCTCAAAGGAAAAGTTAAAACTCCCCATCTGCAGGTGGGAATATAAAGTATGAATTAGGACAAAGCTACAAGCTGACCCTGCTCCTGGCACTTGCTTAGCTTACCTTTATAGGCAGATGTTTTCATTTCAGCTATTTAATTTTTGTTTCATCTATTTAAGAATATATTAATCCAATTTGTTAGGTAGAAGTATAAAAATGAAGTTATCTGGGCATACTCTGAAAGATCTGGAGTCCAAATTTCAAACGTAAAAGCTTTTCTGGACTAACATCTTGTATAGATATTTCTGTATTTGGAATTTTATTTTCGGTTTATCTTTACCCACTTCTAATATGGACTAAAATGGCACTGACTCTGGGAGAAGAGCACAAACTCAAGGATGAGCTGTGCAATAGCTGTTCTGGATTAGCTATTGCAGACTATTTCCCTGTAGGGAAAACCCCTAAGTAAGACTTAAGAATAAGCTACTCTTACGAACAGCATCCTCCTCTCTTTAATTAGGGAAGATGTAAATGTTTTAATGTCTTGGAACTATTACTTTGTTAACTAATATTCATTTAAGTGAGATCCTTTTCCCTTGGGATTTTCTACCTATTGAAAGCGAAGAGAAAAGATAGTTGAGACAGCTTTTCTTTTCTTATTTCTGTCATTAGTCACTGTAGAATTGAAGTTTAAATTACCTCCAGCTCTGCCTTCTTTACTTCTTTTCAATTGACCTCTCTCCACTTGCGGTCATCTTTGACTCATCTCTCTCCTCTGCCTGATCTACACCTGCAGTTCTCCATTCCCCCTGCAGCTAGGCCAAATCACATAGAAAAAATTACTCTGGGAGCTAAAATGTGTGGCTGTTCTTTGTAAGCTTTTCCAGCCTAGTCTCTGTGCCAGTTATTATGAAACTTCATCCTACTAACATTTCAGACCTTATTTCCTACCATGACTTCTGTATGTCCAAGTTCTGACAATGACATTCCTGTGCCTTTTTTTTCCTTCCCACATTTTCCAGAAAGCTCCCTGATGCCAACATAGCAGTTTGTAGTCTCTATTTTCTATGTTTTTTAGAAACTCTTAAGAAATTCACAGAAACCACCCTATCAGCTTGAAGCTCTCTGTGTTTCATTTTATATGTTTTAGGGAGATCTCCAAATCACAGCATTCCCCTGCATCTTTCAATACACCTTGTTTTGTCCTTTTCTGGTTTAAACTCTAGTATAGTCCCAAGCACATCACTGCTGCTTTAAACAGTAGTGGTAATAAACATTCACTGAGGCTTTAGGTCTAAAGTCATAATCATTTTAGTTTGGTCCATATTGTAACAGAAATATAAGAAAATTCTTTTTAAAAGCAGCACTGCCAAATTTGACTGTTTGGTTGCTTTCCCCTTTCTGATTCTTTGCCTGTACTTGTCTGTTTTAATTCTAAGATCTTCAGATTAAATTTCTTTTCCTGTATTTATCAATAAGTACCAAGCACTATTCCAGGGCTATGGAAAACTTAGTTGTATATGAGTAACAAACTGTCTTGCTGGTTGTCAATTAGGCTGTTCCATGAACTCAGCTCTTGGATGCTCAGGAAGGCTCAAGTCACTCTGCCTATATACTTAGCCTATATATCCATGATGTGTCACCCATGGCACTGTTTGCTTGAGGTTTTTTGTTTGATTTCTGTGGCATTCCTTATGGGCAGGAGGTAAATTCCTGTGCATGGATGAGAGAATGTCATAACCCAGCTCTAGAATTAGCATCAACACACAGTCTGCATTTAACTGAGGTGCATTTTTCCCCTACAGTCTTGGAGGGGAACTTTAGCTTAACACCTTTAACTTCTGAAGGTCATTTAATAGCTTATACATGAGAAAAAGCATAGTTAGCATTTCTAAAGAGCTTGTAAACAGTTACTCTCTAGGTCAGATACCACAAAAATACAGTGCTTCTGTAATCATGCTTATTTTTCTCTCTTTGCTTCTAATCCCTTGCCATTTGTAGTGTTCCTCACGTATAGATTTGAAATAAAAAGTGGACATGCCATTGTTATTCATGAAAGTAAATCCATGTTTATCCTATTTGACTAGTAATATTAATTTACTCCCAGTAAAAGATTATTGTCAACAGAAGAAGAATGAGAAGCGTGAACTTACTCAGTTTAGAGCATTTATCAAAAAGAAGTGTAGTGAAGTAATACCACCAATATTTTACTTGAAAATAGTAGCATCAGTTGGATAAAATAGCATCATTATCTAGAATTAGGAGAAAAACAGAAATTGCTGAATAACAAGACCAAGAGGAGCTGTTTGGCATGTTGGGTTTATGAATCCAAGCCCAAGGAAATGAGTGAGTGCTCCCCACAGCCATCACCTCAGTGCTGACCTACAGAAACCACAAAACGACCTGCCAGCTGCTGCCATTCCTGTTGCTGGGGCAGGGCAAAGGCAAATGGGCACTTACTTGATACTACTTCCTGCCTGGAAGAATTTTCTGAGTGATCCTGGCTGCCCACCAGAAGAGTGCTTATTAGGATGAGGACAGGAATAGCTCTGGGATGAGACAACTCAACCCCTCATCATGATCATCACCTGTAACTACACGTTCTGTGTTGGGATGATTCACACCTCACATGGAGTGTTTGGGATTGTGGGATTGTGTACTTCAGCAGCTTTGCAATTCAGGGAAGGAAATGCATTTTACTTTATAAACACACCATAAATTTGATTTGAATTTTGCCATGTGGCATTATATTTTAGCACTTACTACTGTTAAGGCTACAGTAACCTCTATTCCTCTACAAACAGAAATAACTTTTTCCTTACAAATCTTGACTTATTTTACTGATTTTTTTTTTTCTGAGATCAGTGTTTCCTGTGTTGAATTCTGTGAGGTGGTGAATGGTGAAGAATTGTCCCTTGCAGAAATAAAAGTGCTTTTCTCTTTAGCATGTGACCTTGCTTTGGTGTGCAATGTTGCTGCAGAAGTATTTGTCTGTTGGACATTTGTCTGCTTTCCTGGGTGCATGGGTTTCCCCCAGTAAATTCACCCATTCTCTAATATATTTATTTAATTATTAGGGTTTTGTTTGGTTTATTTGTTTGAGGTTTGTTGGGTTTTTTAACGTTAAAGTACCAACAATCAAAGAATGTTATTTAAATTGTCTCCCTGTGGAGATAATGCTGGCATTTTGATTTCAAAACCAGAAGAGGAATCTTCCAGAAATTATTTCAAACAATTTGCTATGAATGAATAGGATCTGATGTGAAATCATCTTTGGATTAAATGCTTTGGGAGAAAGTCGTGTTAAAATCAACATGAACTTTATTCTGCAAACACAAATTTAACAGGAGGTGCTGATGCCAGGGCTCAGTTAGTGTAGCACTTTGCATTTGTCTTCACCATTCTTATTTTCACTCCATTTAGTGCTAGTAGGAATGACTGAAATTATACTTCAATCTTGTGGAAAAAATAATTTCCCTGAGAGAGAATATTATTTTTCTTTCTCCCAAGAGATAATATTTAATAGTTATTGCTTTCACATTGTGCCTCGGATTTGTGAAATAAGCACAGCAGATCTTTTCTGTGTGAGCTGTCCTACAGTTACTGGAGTGCTCAGAAAAACATCTACCCTGTGTGTGTGAATGGCTGAAATACCTCTCACACACATACAGCAAAGAATGTGAAATCCTCAGTTTCACATTGGGTTAGAAGTTCAATGAATAATACAGGATAAAGATGATGATGATAAATTTTGAAAGAAAATAAGAATAAGTGTTGACTGGAGATCTAAATAATAAGATTGCATGTAGGTCTGTAGATACAATGCAGCCAAATAAGTAACCTAGAGTAGGAGCCTTTCATTTTTATTTAGAAATGTTTCAAAGTAGGGGTTTTTTCTTCTTTCATCTTCACTGTGCCATATTTAAAACTATTTTGCTCTGGTGTGCACCGCACTTCCCGCTTTACATTTCTAATTAAAATGTTTGTTGCTATTTGGAACCTCACTGTGTGAAATTAAATAAACACTTTTTTAACATCCATAAAATAAATCAAACATTTTTTTCTCATCTGAAAGACACACAATTCAGTCACAGCAAGCTTATTTCTCTGTTTCTTTTGTTTTCTTTTTTTCATCTGCCTGGTAAGCTAATTTTCTGCTGAAGAGCTACTGGTTAAAACTCTTACTTCTTTTGCTATGTGGACTTTATCTTTTCCCAGCACTGTATACAAAATACTTCAATTTTAAGTGTTCAAAGATTTTCACTGAGAAGAGTGATACTGCCCACACAAGCTAGCACTATTATTTCTCTCAAACATAAAATGAAAGAGAGTGTTTTAAATAGCATATCAGGCCTCTTATTTACAGAGATTAGCAGATTCCTTTACTTGGATTATTATGATTCCTGCCTCTAGGATTCGAGAACCTGGCAAATGTAGCATCCCTCATCCTGCTGATGAGCCGATGCAGAATCCAGGCCAGTACTGCAAGGGGAAAACAATATAAATGTGCAGTAGTGGTGCATGACTGCTACATTATAAAGGAAATATGTATAAATTACATGGACGGTATTTAAATGCATGTACTTTATTTTTGTAGCATTCATGTCATAAAACTTCTAAAATTTTAATTATTTATGTATTTATTTTAGCGAAAGTAATTGGTTTTACTTCATACAAAATACTTCCAGAAATCTTTTCTTGCAATCCAAGGCTAAGTGCTTAGTCCAAGATTTATGGGAAGTATTTAACACTGAATGGACTCTACAGCCTGCCATGTGGTATTACAGCTCCGTCTTTTCAGATCCACTGCCCTGTCCCGTCCTCCACAAATCTGACATTTGTTCCACCCTTTGCTGAGGAAACTCCTCCAGCTTTTGCTTTCCCATCCCATACAAATGTTTTGTTAAAATGTTTTGATGTCACCTTTCAGGGTTCCAGAGATCTGCTGCTCGTCAGGAAGGAATCTCAGCAGATTCCTTTAAATGGAATGCTAAAGCACGATATGCACTATATTTACTACCATGTGGCTACTTACCAGATAGAAAAACAATTGGCAGAATACCATCTTCTTGGGGAAAAAAAAAGTTTTGATTATTAGACTTCTTATCTTTCAAAAGCATTGTACTAGCATTATTAACATTTCTGTAGTTGTGTGTCTCTCTGCTTTAGTTTTCCAGTTAGTGGCATGAAGAATGAATAATAAAACTAATTTCTGACAGAGAAACCCAAATCTTCCCTCTCAGATGGAAGAGAATATTCATTTTTCCCCTTCAGAATGCTGAATACCAGATACATTCAGCAGAACTGGAAGGCAGAATGAAGAGGTCTCTTGGTTTGGTTCTCTTCCTGCAAGAGGCACATGAGGCCACTGATGCATGAGAAGCAGCTTATCTGTTCCAATCTACAGAGAAATGTTTCTCTTGTTTTCAGCCAGAATATGAACAGCAGTGTCTAGAAAGGTTTCCTTTAAGCCTTATGTGTTTAAACATTATGCCAAAACCTAGTTTTGAAAGGCAACAAAGAGTTTCTGTCCTTGCAGGAACTTTTTCCTAGTTTAGAAATGAGTTATATACAGCAACCAGACCTACCCTAGACTTCATTTCAAGGGTTTGCTCTCAAAATTATGTGAAGCTAGGAAGCTTCTCGTCTCAAGACTCATCAGATTAGTCTTCCAAAATGCAGGATTTTACTCCCTTTGAAATTCAAGGTAGTGATCATCATTTTGTCTTTTGCTCTAAGAAGGAGGGACAAAATTACGAATTGGGTACAGTTTACTTGCTGACTCTCAAACAATCATATAGAAACATTTATTTTTCTGTGACTATTTCCATTGCTGTTTTCCTCCAGTCACTTCTATGGAGTTGTAAAACCCGTGTTTCACATATTTTCCTCTTTATTGCTGTAACCTTCAAGGCCAGTCTCTCTTCAGAATTTAATAGTGCTTTCAAGCTCTCACCTCTCATATGCTTGATTATTGTGTCGGTCTTCATGACTTTCCTGTAGCTTTTGAAGAGTTGTCCAGAGAAAAATACTGGTTTGCGTCAAAATATGTAGCAGAATAATGCAGTACATTGAAACCTGCCACAGGAAGACAGAAATCTGAGTCCCAGAGGGCCTCAAGGCTCATTTCACTGAAGTTATGGAAGCTTTGAAGACTTGCTTGGGCAAGATTTCTGTTTCACACATTTGAAAGGGAGCTACCTGGGTGTCTGTACATACTCTTAGGGAAAACTGCAGAACAAACAGTAACACTTCACTTTGTCTTTATTTGGGGTTGGAGAGCTCTGTGGTCACAGTAATACTTTGTCCACAATTACCTCTTTTAGGAGTTTCCTTGCCATGCGCTTTAACACCCTAACACACTTCAGCAGCTCTAACATCTGCAGAGTAGTCACTGCAATGTTTTGTGGGCATAAAATGATTACTTGCAGAGGCTGAGGCATTGGTGAGGGAATGGTTGAGGTGAGAAAATGTTTTTCAGACTATAATAGTAATGTAATCTTTTATTTCCTCTTTGATACATATTTTCATGGATCTCTGTTGAGATTGGTTGATGTGGTTTTCACAGGTTGGACTCATTGGCTCGTCTAAAAGTAGCAAAGATTTTTGTGTTAATTGTCATCTGGTTTCCAGCTAGAGAATTGTAATAATCCTTTTTTTCTTTCTTTTGAATGAGAAACCCTTTTGCTGACAAAATAAGTAAACTGTCAGAACAAAATATCCTATCAGTCCGATCAACATCCCAAAAAGCTTGTTTATAAATTTATCAGTTACTTTAGAAGTAATGGGTGGTATGCCAAAAAACAATCTGAATTTCTTATTCTCCTTTACAGGACGAAAGGCTAAATTGCATGTTCAGTTGGTCTTGTGATCTGTGGAAATCAAATTTAAATTGCTCTACCATTATGTGTGCCTTTCTGTTTTCAACCTGAAATTTTTAGATTTCCTTCCTCACCCTCTCTCTACCTTTTAATCACATTTTTTACCCTTTCTGTGCTTTCATACCACCTGGACTCAAGGGGCTTCCAAAAGTTGTGGCAGGTCAGCAGCTTTAATTTACAGTGTGGAGATTGTTGTGGGAATACCTGAGGGCAGGTTCGGCTCAGGTTCACATTTTCCTTTCAGTCTTTATTTCTGCATGAACAAACACCAGCAAGTTTCTGACTGACTTCCACTACTGTCATTCTTCTAAAGACACAGGTTTTCTCTCTATTTTTTATGAAATAGCTTTTCATAAGCTCATCTGTAACTTAATTACAGCTGATTTTTCTCCCATGGTTTCCCTGCTCAAATCCTGTACAACAGCTCTCATTCAAACCTATTTATCATAGTACATGAATCTTCAGCCGTCTCCACTGCTGCCTCCACCACTTAAGGGTACTTCCCATGTTTCACACTACAGATTCTTGCTGTTTGCCAGCTGCTGTCTTTTTATCACATTCTGCCTTTGTGTTCCTCCTCCCTTTAACTATCAAGTACCCCATAATGGTTCCCCCTTTTCTGCTATCACAAATTCATTTTTTCTTCATCTAAAACTGTATGGCACCGAAGAACATCTACCACCTACTCATTTGGCAATGTATAGCAGGTGCTGTTTTAACCTGCCATTGTTTCTACCACTACAGTGTAATATTTTCTGTTACCATGGCCCAGAGCAAATGATCAAAAATGCTCGATGCTCAGAGTAACTTACTATAGATTTTCCCTGGAATTTTGGGATTTTTACCCCACCCCCCTTGTGAATAGTTAGTTATTCTTTTATATCAGTCATCTGCTCCTTTCTCCTCTTAACATCACTGTTAGGACCATCCCCTCTTTTATCTTCTGTTCTGCTAACCTGTTACATTGGTCCAGACAAACGAATATGGCTCAAAGTCTATTGCAGAGTTCTTTTTATCAAATGAATTAAACTTTTCAATGTTCAAAGAGTAGATTTCAGAGCTCTGTTTCAAGAATGCCTGTTTGTGACTGACCCACACGAAAGCGCATTTGCAGCAGTCTATTTTTAAGAGTAAATCACTACAATGAGTACCAAAAAGGCTTTGGATTTTTGCCAGGTGCTGAGCTATGTCCGCACGGAGTGGGACCCCCTCGATGCCAGGTTCAGCTCTGTCCAGCCCGAGCAGGTGCTGACGGTGGAGCACTCGGTGTCCTCAGCCAAGGAGCCCATGGCCGACAGCTGCGTCTACAAGTGTGTCCGGAACAGAATCCAGTGCACCACCGTCACCAGGATCCCGCTGCGAGCCAGGGCCATCAGCTGCTGCAGAGATGTGACGGAAGACAAACTGGTGCTAGGCTGTGAAGACTCGTCAGTAGTTCTGTACGAAGCCTACAACCAAGTGACTCTGTTGGCCCAAGCAGAGCTGCTCCCTGCTGTAATAACCTACCACCCCTCCGGAGCCGTGCTGGTGGTCGGCAGCTCTCAAGGGGAGCTGCAGCTTTTTGACACAGCACTGTCCCCAATTAAAATTCAGCTCTTGGCACAGGACTATTCACCTGAGGCAACTCTGCAATTCAGTAAACACTGTGAAGTGCCCACCAGCCTCATCCAGATCCAGTGGGCTGCTCTACCAGTTGCATTTCCCAACCCCGACAGCATGGATATTCACGACCTTTTGTTGGTTAGATTTGACAAAGGACCCTTGGGAGTACTTCAGTTTAAACTTGGTAAGTTACCAAGCACATATGTTGAACCTTGAGCTGTCAAAGAAACATCTGTACCCCATAAGGTTTGGAACATCCTAATTTTAGATATATGAGACCATAGTCTTGAAAGCAGATTGTTCCAAAGATACTTGAAGATACCAAGGAGT
This sequence comes from Corvus hawaiiensis, assembly GCF_020740725.1. Lineage (NCBI taxonomy): Eukaryota > Metazoa > Chordata > Aves > Passeriformes > Corvidae > Corvus > Corvus hawaiiensis. The sequence goes on along the minus strand of NC_063215.1, from coordinate 110,448,539 downwards.
TCTTTATGCTTCACAATAACTTTATACCTTTTCATACAGGGTCTGACAGAATAGGACCCTGATCTGCTGTCTAATCAGCATCCCATAATATTCCTCACTACTTCAATAAAGCATAACAATTTTTCATCTGGAAATTTCATTTAATTGGTGGCATATAATTTTAGGAATTGTATTCATTCTGTAGTAATAACCCTTACAAGTTAAAATAAGCTATATTTAATAATAGAATAGTAATGCTATTTTCCTTACCAAATTTTTTTTTTGCATGTATGATGTATATTTGTCCAATATTCTGTTCTTCCTGGCTTCAGTACATGAAATTGCACCTTTTCTTCCTTTGAAGACTTTCCACAGAAGAAGGAGAATTTTCATAACCTTCAGAGCAGTTTGGTCTCTCAATTAATTTGCAAGGACTTGTGAATAGAAGAAGTAATAATGCTAATTTTAGAATTTATATAACACTTCTCATTTTAGGTGTAAATAGACTTTAAAGAGTAAAACCACAACTAACTTCCTTTTACAAGCAGAAAAACAAGAAGCAGTAAAGGAAACCTAAATGGCTTTCCAAGAGTTACACAGTGGCTGAATTAAGAATAAAACCCCTGCAGTGGCTCATCAGTGAGAACTGTATTCATTTCATTCAAGTCAGGCAAGTTACAGTGGTGCGAGCCCATTGTGAGAGCTGAAAAAACAATCATGCTTAAACCCTCTGACTCCCAAGCCTGTGTTTCAGCAGGGCAGACAGCCATCCTGGAAAATTTCAGCATTTTGCCCATTGTCTGTCCAAGAAAACAGGATTACTTCTGTAGATCTTCATGGGAGTTTTTAATGATTCTTTTGTATAAAGCTATTGAGATTAGGAAGAAACCTCTTTTATAAAAAAAATCAAAAACAAAAACAGCACTCCAAAAGACTCAAAATAACAACCTGGGTGATAGTAAGATTTGAAAATCTACTTTATTTCTTTACTTAATGAGATATACACGTACTTCTGTGGGGAAAAATCTGTCTAAAATTACCACAGACCTAAAAATTTGAAAGACTGAATTAAAAAATTTAACCAAGTGTGCCACTGCAAGAAGGATGTTAGCAACAAAAAAATATTAGATTGACTTACAGTTGTGTACTTTTTAAAAAGCTGATCCAGAATATTGCTATTATCTAAAAAAACTATTTAAAAACCCGTTTACAGGTTACCATTTATTTTGCACTTATTCGCTGCAATAACTTCAATGACAGGTTTAATAGTTACAGAGTACCCCAGAACACTAATTATAACAGCTATTTGATGGTTTTGTGCATGTTGGCCATTTTACAAAAAAACAAACCCTCTAAATTATCTCCGTCCTGATTTGGCTGGGATGGAGTTGAGCAAGAGGCATTCTACCCACCTCTACCTTGCTTTTCTTCAGTCCTCCCTGGTGAGGTTTTCTCACAACAGCTTTCCACAAAGCACAGCTTTCCCCTTGCTATCTTTAGCACATTTATGTTCTTACCAAGGCAAGCAGGCTCTCAGTACAGGGATTTAGAGGCCTTTCCTGCTAATTGCCAGCTTGTAAACTTAATTGGACTGTCTCCCTGGGCACCGTTCCTAAATCAATTAGGCAGTGAGTTGGCTGTCACCTCTTTTTCCCAAGCAGGTTGCCTGGAAGCGCACCACCCAGGAGAAGTCAAGCATCCAAATGGGAAGATGTTGACCTCTGCAGCTGAAAGTTATCACATTTTAAAATTCATTCTGTATAATTACTGTAAAATCTCTTCTAGGAAGAAGGCAAAGCTCTCTCCCTTCTTCCCTCTCTCCCTCCTTGTAGTCCATCGTGCAAAAACGCACTGCTCTCTATTTCATCCTGGTGTTCAGCTTTACACCTCATCTCCTCCATTTGCCACAATGCCATGGGAACACTGGTGCTTAGTGATTCCCTCTTCACAGTCTCAGCAGTTTTTAGGTTTCTGCTGTTTAAGAAATAAGGCAGAATAAATAAATAAATTAATTTAATGCATTAATAAATTATAGCAAAAATTTAGGAGCTCATGACAACAAGACCCAGACAAGTTTTCAGGACTGAAAGAAAATCCATAAGCAATACATGGTTTGGAATTGTTTCCCACAGAAGTCTGTTAAGAAACTGTCTCAGTGAGAATAGGAAAATATATTTTTAACTACCAGCTACATTATGGTTTTGGACCATAGTTCTGTGAATCTCCATTGTGCTGTCTATGCAGATTTATTTCAGGAAAAAGTCAAATATACCCTCAAACACTAATGACAAATATTTTTGGTGTCTAATGCCAGACTCATTTCAAAAAGCGGCTTCTTGTCATTGATGTCGGATCTCAGATAATGCCAAACATGGTACTGGTGCCAGTGGTTCAGAATTGCTGGCCTCTAAAGGCATTTTAAATATATTATTATATTTAGTTAATATAAAAATAAGTATTTTCATCTTCACTGAGAGGTTAATGTGGAGATTGCCCAGCTCCTGTAATACTTTAAAAACACTGAACATTTAGGTAGGAAGAATAAAGTCTTCCATAACTATTAAATATTAACAAGTAGAACATGTCTGTTACCCAGTGTCCATAGGCTTTAATACGTACAAATATCAGGTGAAATATGATAGAGAGCCTTTCTTTAATTATGCCCAAAAAAATTAAGTACTTCCCTGTTACAAATATGTAAGGTTTTTCCTCAAAAGCATCAGTTCTGTATATTCAAGTTCTCAGCAGGTTACTTCTTCTCAAGCTATAGTCAGATGTTTTCCTCCACTTTTTTTTTTCTCACTTCTTATTTTGCATCACAAACAGTGTTCACATTTTTGAAAGTTTTGTGAGGTATGTTTTATATATAACAGGTCTGCTTTTCTCTGTTATCAGGCTTTGTTTTCCCCAGCCAGTTCTATGGTTTTAATACCAGTGTCAAAATTCAGCTTGTTCCCTTTCTCATCAGAACTTTTTCCATATGTTTAGTTTCAACAATCAGAATATAAATTGAAAAAATTTAAAAAAACAACTATGTTTTTATTTAAAGAGAGAGAAACAGTAAATTTATTCTGGTCTCTTTCTAATATCTGGAGGAGTACTTATAAAGTACTCTATCAGAGCGACCCAAAGTGAGCAGAACTTGCTAAAATGCCACGCGTGGCCTATGCCTATGATCATGTGGTTAGTCAGAGACAATAAAGAACATTACTTCCTGCAGCTTTTCAGTCATCTTTTCTGTTTAGAAGCTGACATCTACAAGTCAAGAAGCATTCTTGTGGCAAACTTGTTCTTGGTTTCATGTGCAACTTGTTCTTGGTTTCAAAGGTCTGTAATATTAAGATGTTGATAACTTCCATGGTATCCCCACAGAAAAAATGCTCCACTTAGAGAGTATTGCGAAGCTAGAAGGAAGTTCCAGAGCAGCTGCAATGTGGAGAGTAATTGAGTAAGAATTGCTTTGAGGTTGGAGCTGCTCTACACTTGTATGCATAGATACATCTGTGGGAGACAAATGCTGGGGTTTAGTGTTGTCCAGCAGTACTTCCTACAGGAGGGAGACGCTGTGAAAGTGAATTTATTGCCTACCTTACAATAGTGATAAACTGCAAATAAACTTGTTCTGCTTTGTCTAAGCTGAACTTCATTTCGTGATGTTGTCACCTGTGACTTTTGGCTACATTCATTCAACATCCATGTATGAAGTTCACTGATGATTTTTGTCTGCTGTCCAGCACCCTCAGTCTAAGTATACCAAAATAGTAAGGTGCTATCTCATATAAAAAATTCGATACTGAAACCCATCAACTTAATTTTCAATTATAGCAATTATTTTTAACTGTTCTGAAAAGGAGTCTGCTACTGTTTTACATACTCTGTGTAAAAGTATAAACCCATTATCTCTGGTTGTAATATTTCTTGTTGAAGGTGTGATCACAAGAGGACAACTGGGCCCTGTGGAAATCATCCACCAGTACATTCGTTATGATGAGATACAGGAGGCAATTAATGTCCTGAGCACCATGAACTGGAACACGATGGGTCAGCAGTGCTTTATCTGCCTGAGTGCCATTTGCAACCACCTCCTTAAACAAAAGCTTACACCAGCCAGAGAAGGTAAGAGGCTGTTTATATTTCTAATGCGTTTTTGTGGTGTCTTGGTAATTCGTGTGTGGATTATGACAATGTATTTATTGACTGTATAAAGAGACATCCAGACAGTCAGCCAGATTATGGTGCCTCATAACCACGTGTCATTGTAGACAAGTCATTTCAATAAAATCTGGACCAATGTGTTGACTACATTTTAGTTTGTATCAATAGTGATACTAAAATATTGCATATTGTAGTATATATATACTGTAGGCATTTCTTGATGTATATAGCACTAACATTATTAACTATTAACTATAGCACTATTATTATTCATTACATTCTGTAAATTTAGCTTATGTTACAGACAAGAGTTAGTTAACACAGGATTAAAATGTTTGTGCTATATTCATGCTGAGACAGCACCAACTTAAGGAGGGATGTTTTCCTGCAACGGGGACAAGAGATTTTAGTATGTTTTTTAAGGTGCTTTCAAAGGGTCATTCTTTCATTACAAGATGCAAAGGCCTTGAATACACTATCCTCTGCTGCCTCCTTTAGGATTAAAGCATTTGTCCTCACTGTAATCTAGCCCCCTGCAGCAGTAGCTAGGGTCCCTCAGAAGAAATTCTGAGTTTTAGGTTTAGCCCCATCTCTGCTGAAGCGTGGTGTGGTGCCTTCCTCTTGATTTGCTGTCTATCTTGAAACTCAATAGACTTCAAGATTTTGAGTGCCTTGATTTAGTGAAGGTGTTATCTTCCAGTCTAGCAGGCAGACAGCTGGAGACCAGGCATCTTTTGTGGCAAAAGAGAATACTTAGGATTCTGGTGTGTTTGATGATAGAAAAACTCCAAGGTGTCCTACATGGCTGCCAAGCCATCAGTTATCCCATTTCGTGGGGTCTGATTAAAAAAATCTCTGTGTTGCAAACATGACATATATACTCTAAATAAAATGTGCTTTGAAAAGGACCTGTGAAAAGGGCTGACTATGAAACTCTTCTAAAAATATTATAAACAGATGTCTGTGTTTTCCCCCATGCAGCTCCTTAACACTGTTTACAGCAGAAAGAATTTTATTCCATCCAGGAGTTATTCTATCTAAGTCTAACAAATTTGGCATGGTAATTTGTTTTCTTTTTTATTAACAAAACCCAGTGGGACCTTTTATTTATAGTAATGGGGCAGTTATCTTTGAGATCTTTATCCTGCCTTCAACATCAAGCTGGGCTATTTAATGAATGTATAACTGTGCTAGTAGTTACTCATATTCCATGTTGGTTGAAATATTTCAGAAGTACAAAACATGCTGTCAAGAAAACAGCAATGGCAAGAGACTATGCCTTGTTTTTCTATTTTAATCTAAATTGACTGCTGCTTTGAAAGAAAATACCTTTAAAGTTCGACTTATCTTACTATCTAGATTGGAGATAACATGAAACTAATTTACTAACAGTTTGCCTGTGTAACTAACACAGTACTATTAGCACATTTAGTGCTATCAAGCCTAATAAAATCAAATGTAACTATGCTTGGAAGTAAAGAAACATTATCACTAAATACAGAAATTCCTAGTTCAAACAAACATTAGTAACGGCAAATCAGTGAGATTCTGTCTGCCTAATGAGACAATAGGTCATATTTTGCTTTTAAAACAACATAAATATACAGCAAATACATATATAGCAAATTCTCCCTTTCCTGCCTATAAGACCTCGTACTACATTGTTAACTCTCAAGCAAAAGTTGAAGGGCATAAATATTATTGATCATTTAATTTCCTTTCAGCTAAGCATGTGGGACACAGAAGTATACTGTATCTTTACTTGTATTGTTTATAGTTTTGTATTAAAAACGTAGAAAAACGCCTAAGAGCTTGAGCTGTGGAGTATAGCAGTCAGAAAGTATTTAAAGAAGAGAGAACTTGTGTAACAAAAGGGCTTTATTTTATTGATTACAAGGGAGGTTATCCTGTTTCCCACCACTATGTGCTGTCAAACCCTTAGGGTTTCTAGACTCTTTTATTTAAAATTTTTAAAGAACTGTGGGCCGAAGGAGGTTCCTTAGACCTCAAGGCCATCACAAAGAGGGTTCTGTTACCCGCTGACCTAACACAATAATCCCTGAAAAACTGAACTCCCTTGTTGTTTGCCTAAGAGGACAAAGACGGTTTGAGCTAATTGAGAGTTGATCTCTACTGGACGATCTTGTTCAAGCTGTATTACTCTCATGAGTCACTTTTAGTTGTAGGCTGCTGGTGAGAACTTGATGTGTTATAGACTTCTTTATCCTTTTGATAGCTTTTGTTGCTCAAAGTCATTGTCAGCTCTGCCTCCAAGCCAAAGTTTATATGCACATTTGTGTTTGTAAAATCTGTCATATTTTAATTCCATCTGTCCTACAACAACATCACATTTCATCGCTGTTTGAGGAATTTGACTGACTGCAAACATGAGCAACCTGTTGTAACTGAAACTAATTCACTTGTTTCATTGCTGCTGTGTTTGAATTCCACAGCACAGCTTGAGGCAAGCCTTGGAACATTTTATGCTCCAACAAGGCCTCTCTTGGATAGAACTGTGCTGGAGTACAGGGACCCCATCAGCAGATACGCAAGAAGGTTCTTCCACCACCTGCTCAGGTGAGTGACAGTTTCAACTTCTATCAACTTAAAATTGATTGCATATTTCAATAACTACCTACTTTAATGTGGTTAACGTTTTCCAAGAGGACCACCCCTGAAAAAAATGCATTCATTGTTAATGTTTGTTTAACTTGCACTTTGTTCCTTTCAAATAGAGTAATGCAGATAAAGTGCTATTCAGAGCTCTTCTGTCATCAATACACTTAAAATGAATCACCCTTTCCCGTTTAGCTTGATAGAAAAAAAGATAACATGCTTCTGAGAGATTGATATTCACCAACTGCTTGCAGATTAGCTATTGAAAGAGCTTACAAACTTGGAGAAAACACTGAGTTTAAAAAGATGCTAGAACACAAAAAAACATTGCATGGTCCAAGACATTTTTGTCTTTGCACCACTGAAATCTGAGAATTTTGTTATTCCCACCTTTAAAACTCTCATATTCATGTTCCAGTAATTTTCAGTGCCATTAAAATAAGAAGAGAAAATGCAATGTTGAATTTGTCTGTAAATGATACAGAATCATAAAATGGTTTGGGTTGGAAGGGACCATATAGATCATCTCGTTCCAACCCATCTGCCATGGGCGGGGACACCTTCCACTATCCCAGGTTGTTCCAAGCCCCATCCAACCTGGCTTTTAACATTTCCAGAGACAGGGCATCCACAACTTCTCTGGACAACCTGTGCCAGTGCCTCACCACCCTTACAGTAAAGAATTTCTTCCATATATCCAACCTAAATTTCCCCTCTTTCAGTTTGTATCCATTACTCCTTCTCCTACCACTACAGTTCCTGTCAGAGTCCCTCTCTGGCTTCCCTGTAGCCACTTCAGGAAGGTTACTATGGGGTCTCCACACAACCTTCCCTTCTCCCCACTGAACAGCCCCAAGTTCCTCACCTTGTCTTCACAGGGGAACTGCTCTGATATTAGGAGAGACATAATACCAAATTCAGCAAGAATTTATAGTACATTGGTTTACAGTTGTATTTTTTCAATCCATTATAGATATTGATATGCAGCAGTTTAACCTGTTCACCAATGCAGCTGAGACATTCCCTTTGAGAGTTATCCAGTGGATGAAAATAAGGAGAAATGCTGAATGATACAATGTTTGTAACACCTTGTTGAGAAGGAGTGTAGATGGACATAGTGAGAAGACTTACAATGCACCCTTTTGCAGTGATTCATACATTGTCTGCACAGGCAAAGCAAGTTACTTTGATAGCATAGAATGTGCTTTTTTTCAAATCTAGAAGAAAAGTATTCTATATTTTGTCTTCTAGATTTTAATTCTGAAGAGAATCATCTTCCTAGTAAACAGGTCGATTCCAGTGGGGAAATTATTCCTTGTAGAAGAATGATCCAATATTTGTGTAATATGTACCAGTCTTTCACTGGAGTTTTCTTAACACATGTGGCCACAACAGTGGGTACAAACTCTGTTATTGCCTTTCTCCTAGAAACCAGCAGGGAAGATGCTGTTGTGGCAATGGCCAACTTGTCATGGCTGTGGGCCAGTTGCCTGCAGAGGACAGATGCAGGAAAAATGCCTCAGAGATTGCTGAGAGGTATAACTCTAGTGCTCTTACATCTGCAAAAGAAAGGTGTATTCCCTCTGACTCAGGATTTGCTTCCAAGTGCTAGTAGGCATGCAGAGGCATGGGGCCCTGGCTAAGCTGCCAGCCCTTGAGGCTGCAGCTGAAACACTGACTCAATCCTCCTGAAACAAGAACCTTCAGTGTCAGAATGCTGCCTGGACAGTGTAGGGCACAGTAGGAAATGTGCACAAGAGTCACCTCATATCTTTTACTTCCCACTGTAAAGCAGCCCTGGAACAATCTACAGTTGTGGTGATTTTTTGGAACAAATGTGTGTTATTTTGCTGTTTTCCTGTTGTCAAAGGGATTTGTATTCGACCAAATCAAAGTGACAGGATCATGTGATTGCTGCAGAACAGATGGTAATGCTTAAAGCTTATCTCAGAAGACATAATCTAAGTACAAAATTAAATGTTCAAATATGGGAGATTTATCTGATAGAAAGCAAGGAAATGATGTTCAGAACTGATGATTATTGCATTAAAGCGGCTGTGCCTTAATTGGTGTTTATTTCCTTTTAGATGTTTTCTTAAGTGACTAGAATGATTTAAATGTAGGCTAAGCAGAGAGAACTACAGATTTGTTGGGGAGCAGTAAACCATGGTTCTGGGTGAGTGAATGCCATCCAGGCATGATGCAATGCCTAGGAGGATCATAGGGAGGCACAGTGCTCACTAACTCAGGCACATGAAAGTTACAGCTGCTGCTATTATACCTCTCTGTGATAGACCAGCAAGGCAAGGCACTCCTGCCAACCTGATTTACAGCTGTGGGTTCAGAACAGGAGGAAAAGTGAGAAGGGAATTATGCTCTTGCCTTCTCAGGTCACCATGTTATGCCCATGAGGACACCGAAAATGGGGAGTTCCTCCCTCTACCTGTTTGGCAGGGAAAGCAAGGTCAGGTAACATGGGAGGAACACAGAGATGCTGTAGGGAGAAAATTTGTGTGGCCAAAGCTCAACTGGAGCTGAAGCTGCCCAGAACTGTGGGAGACCATAAAAACAGGGATTTTTAAATACATTAATATCAAAAAACAGTGCAGAAATAACATCAGCCTGTTACAGGATGAGGATGGTCACCTCACAAACAGGGCCATAAAGCAAAGATGTTTAATGCTCTTTGTCATCAACACCAGCGATGGGGTAAGGTGGTCCCAGTGACCTGAACGGGGCCCTGAGGACCATTCCAGTGCTCCAGCTGGAGCCCCGTGAGCCTACAGGGCCTGATGGGATTCATCTGAGAATACTAAAAGAGCTGCCTAATGTCATTGTGAGGCCTGTCTCCATGATTTTTGAATTGTCTTGGGAATCTGGAGAGGTCACAGCTGACCAGAAGCTGGCAAACATTAAACATTGTCCCAGTTTTCAAGAAGGGCAAGAAGGATGACCCTGGAACCTGCAGGCCTGTCAGTCTCACTTCACTGCCTGGCAAACTATTTTGATTTTTGATTATTGAGGAGGAAACTGAAGAACACCTGAAGGACAATTCACTCCTTGGTCACAGCCAGCAGAGCTTCATGACAGGAACGTCCTGCTTATCAAACCTGATTTCGTTTTATGACAGGGTAGCGCACCCAGCTGATCAAGGGAAGCCAGTTGATGTCACCCTTTTGGATTTCAGTAAAGCTTTTGAAACTGTCTCTCACAAGATCCTTCTGGACAAAATGTCCATCCCCCAGCTGGACAAACACGTCCTCTGATGGGTGAGCTCATGGGTGGGGCACAAAGGGTTACAGTGAGCAGGGTGACATCAGACTGGGGACCTGTCACTAGCAGTGACATTCTTGGCCCTGTGCTCTTCAACATCTCCATAAATGACTTGGATGCAGGACTGGGATGGATACTGAGCAAGTTTGTAGATGACACAAAATTGGGATGAGCTGTTGACTCCCTCCAAGGCAGAGAGGCCTTGAAGAGAGACCTCAACGAATCAGAGAGACGGGCAATCACCAACTGTATGAAGTTTACAAGGGAAAGTGCCAGATTCTGCATCTGGGACGGGCAACCCTTGTTGTGTTTATAGACTGGGGAATGAGAGGCTGGAGAGTAGTGCTTTGGAAAGGGACCTGGGGGTCCTGGTTGATGGAAAACAGTGACCTGACAGACAGGAGGGTCACTTGGTTTGTTCAGCCTGGAGAAGAGGAAACCGAGGGCAGACCTCATTGTGGTCTTCAGCATCCTCATGAGGGTAAGTGGAGAGGCAGGCACTGATCTCTTCACTCTGGTGACCAGTGACAGGACCCAAGGGAAAGGCCTGAAGTTGTGCTGGGAGAGGGTTAGGTTGAATATTAGGAAAAGGTTTTATACCCAGAGGGTAGTTGGGCACTGGAACAGGCTCCCCAGGTCAGTGGTCACAGCACCAAGCTTGACAGAGCTCAAGGAGTTTTTGGACAGTGCTTGCAGGCACAGGGTGTGATTCTTGGAGCTGACCTGTGCAGGGCCAGGAGCTGGACTTTGATGATCCTTGTCAGTCCCTTCCAACTCAGGATATTTGAAGTTTCTATGATTCTATAATTTGATTTATTCACTTTTTTACCCTTTTTCATTTACCACGGAATATTTGCAGGCTAGTTATAAGTAGCTAATGTATCTTTTCCGAGTGATTTTTTTGGTCACAACAGAAGACTTGGATGCAGAAGCCCTGTAAACTGAGATGGTAAACTTGATGCAGCATTAGGGGGCATTTGTTACTCTCTTGTGAGTGTGAGGAGACAAAAGCAAAGTGATCACTTTGTACCCTACTGCAGCAAGAAGTGGAGGAAGAATATTGCTTTCTAAATTATGTGCAGTAAAATTGTGGCTGATATTCAAAATGTATTTCTTGGCGTAGAGTAGGGCCTTCTGCAGTTCATTGTGGCTTCAGAAAGAGCAAGCAGCAGATTCACAGAAGTTAAATCTAGAAGATAAGGAACTAAGGAGAGGAACTCAGAAGTTTGGTAGGAAGAGCAGGGAAATGGGGTTAGAAGCATGAGTAAAAGACAAGGTGTTGGGGACAAAGGTCTGAAGGCAGACATGGGAATGTACATTGTCCTGCAAGAAGGGCAGAGTGGTAGTACAGAGCCAAAAGAGGGGAAGACAGCTTAGGATGTGTGTGGTGGGCTGTAGAGGAGACCAGACACATCAGGGATGGACAGGGAAGGGCAGAGTCTTTCATACAAGATTAAAACATTAAAACACTTAAATGTTTCTAGATCTAAATCTGAAAAATGTTCATATAAACAAAAGTTTTCACCCCCTCTCTCACTTGCCTTTGAATGCCCCACCAATCTGCCTTAAGCCTTTTTAGAAGGACCAACTCAGGGGAGAGAAATATTAATTCATTCTACATGCTGAGACAGTCTTTGACCTGCCTGCTGAGTCTGCCAAAAAGGTGCCAGTTATTGTTGTACTTTTAAAGATGTGAGTGTCTGTATTTACTGGAATTGAGAAATAGTTACCTTTCTGGAAGGGCTATCCTCACCTAGTAATAATCATGTGCCAGTGATTTTACTCTTTACTGTAGGCCAAAAGGTTGTATATTCAGTTGCAAATAACTGGAGACATCCATTTTCACATTATCAGGGAGATTATAGGCTATCTCTTTTTCTACCATCAACGAGGTCAGTTTCTAGAAAGCACTGAATGCTGTGATGGCAGATTCCCTCTTCAGGCATGAGGGAACTTTATAAAGAAGATGCTCCATCTAAGTTCAGGTAGGCAAAGGAACACTGGCAGCATGACTGAAACAATCGCAATTAGAAGGAAGGAAAATTCTTTGCAATATATTGGACTCAGCCATGTTACTTGTATCCATCATTATAAAAGCCAAGTTCTTAAATTTGCAAACCACACATCATCTTCAGCTTCCACTAAAATAGAAGCTTAGAGCTTTGCAGGTATAGGCCCTGAATGTAAAATGTGGAATACCTCCAAAAACAAGCGTTCAGTATACAAAATTAAAATTAAAGGCCTCTTAATTATATGCCAGGGATCCATTACAACAGTATTTATGGAATGAATAATTATTTTCACTCTAAATTCTTATCTATAATTAAAAAATACAGGACCTGAATTACAAGTACAGAAACGTATCTTAGGTGTTCCTTGCCACTTCAGTAGCACTCTGCTATTTTATTATGATGTCACTGCTTATAATAATATAACGCATTATATCATTATGTAAAATGTTGAGCAGAGGTGGATTTATTGGGAAGCCTTGGGGAGCTGTAACCTCCCTGCCCCCACCCTTTTGCTGCATGTATTTGTGTGACGGGGGAGTGGCTGTGCCACCTCCTGCCTCTGTCTGGCAGCCTCGTGTCGCCATGTACGGAACACGGAATGGGATGGAACAATTTTTCACTCGTTAACTGTGGCATCGCTGACTCATAGCTTTGCTTCACTCTGATCAAGCATTCGTAAACTGTACTTGTCATATTTTCTAATGCATGAAATTGTCTTGTTTCTTTGACACAGACACGCGGGCACAAACACACGCCTGCTCTGTTGTGTTCCATTTTTTGAGTGAGAAAGCAGGGCTAGAAAGTAAAGTCTGAAATGCAGCGCAGGAGTTGCAGAATTAAGATGCAGCCACAGTTCCGTGGTTCTGCTGTGCCCTTTCCTCTTTTGTAATTCTGTTTTTGTGTTTGTGAGTACCCAGTTTAAGGATTGTTTTTCTTTTTTTTTTCCCCTACATGAAAAAATACTGAGATTCAAAACTGCTTGGACCTTTCAATCTGATAATTTCATTAAGAGAATGTAATTTGGTTTTTTTCCCATAGTGCAGATATGTTTCCCTACAAAGCAAAGCTTTGTTGTAAATAACAACATAGTGTTTTTTCATCTTTCAAGAGCAAAGTGCAACTCTGATCACATTCACTGGTAGAATTTTGGATGGATTCATGAAAGATTCTCCTTTGTATGAATCCAAAATGAGAACCTCCACCATGTTTTTACTTTTGCTGTTGCCATTCCTTCACGAATCTCAGAAGTGTTTTATTCTTCCCAGTGTTCTGTGTAAGATGCTACTGGATAAATGCAAAAATTTATCTTCATATTGGGCAGAACATTCATCAGGTGGTATGACTTTGCACACAGGACTTGATAGGGCTCCTTTGTAAATAAACACTGTTAAAAGAAGAGGAGAAGGTAAGTGGTCATTAGCATCAGGAGAGACCTGCTTCCAGCCACCACTGATCTTTATGAATCACTTTACTATTCAAGAGTTCTGAAGTGCACTGCTATACTACAAGACAAGATGCCTGGACACAGACAGTTATCACTTAAGTCCAAGACAGCCTTTGAAAAGCTAAAATAAAGCTCTTTTGCCCTGCAGGTACATCAGTAATGCAGTACTAACTACCCCTTGGTAAGCAGGTTCCCGTATCACTACACTGCAATCTCCAAAGTAGATATTCACTGTGAGTATTTCCATCCTAAATAGGACCCTAAATCAGAGCTGAAAAAAATGCCTCAGCTCCATAGGAATGGTTCCCAATCCCATCTGCTGCCAACTGTATGGAACTGAGAGGCAGAGTGAGCAAAGAGCTTTTATGATCCTTTTTAAGAGCACCCTAGAAGTAGAATCTATAATTATATTGGTACATAGTGTGTCACAAAATATGTATAAACATTAATGATGACATGGTTGAGGACTAAGAATGTCTTTTATATTCATAAGGTAACCTATTAGGCATTAAATTATGCCTTCAGATAAAATGATCATTGATGGCAGTCAGGTTCTCTATGGTGGCCACATGAACAGAATTCATCTCTACGGGAGTAAGTTCAGTAGTAGCATTTTCACTAAAGTCACACCTTCTGGAGAGGACTTTGAAGAGTCATTTTTTTGTCATCTTTTGAAAAACGATCAAAACCAAAGCTTTTCATATTACCACCGCACTGATAAATGAGAATTTATATTGCTGTGATGGAACTACACATGAAAAGATTCCCCTGATTGTGCTTCTTGACCTGTTTTAGAAACAAGAAATAAAGGCACCTATTTAACAGAACTAGGTTATTTTTGCAGTTAAAGAGGTTAAAGATCTCTGAAAAAGTTTAGACTGTCTTTGCTTCAGTCCTATGTTGTTAATGATTTCTTTTCTTAAATCAGCTCCAACACAGTTTTCGATTTCAGTCAGGTACTTTGATGCTACAGGAATAACTCCTGGATTTAATTCTCTAGCAATGATTACAATGTAAGAAATAATGAGCAAAATATTGGGGTGGGGGAACAACGAATGACATGACATAATTGCTTGATAACAAAATCCCATGAAGATAAACCATGACAAATCTCTGTCCGAGATTTGGGCAAGATTTGCTGCCCAACCTAATGGGAGAGACACTGCTTGGGGGATGGGAAGAACGGCCCCTTACACACACTTAGAGCAGTCCCAGAGCTGCTATAATCTGGACCCACTTTGCACAGCCACCAACAGATGCAGTTTGGTGGCCCGGAGTGCCAGAAGTCATCCCGTCCTCTGCTACGTTGCCAGCCATGGGACTGCACTAGAAAAAAGAAACACAAAATAGCTACACTGGACTGATGTTGTTTGTGCCAAATCTATTCCCACATGCTGGTTAATCTGACTTTGATATTGCTACTTTCAGAAGCTGAGCCCACATTGAGACCACTGTTGTGTTGTTGTGTAACTGATAATCTGCCCTCGTAAGGTGGCTTTTTCCTACTGTACTAGCTGTGCAATTTCCCTGAAATCTTAAGGGCTTTGGGCATACACTGAGTGCAGAAACAATGCAAATATATAATTTTCATGGGCAAAACCCTCAAAAATTAGTTCTTAACAAAACATATCCATCCTTGAGCAGCTGTTGTAAGTCAGCATCATCCTTCCCAGGTCATCAGTTTCTCCCTCTCCATCAACTTCACCTAGTAACTAAAAGTATCTTCTTTTAGAGTGACACTCAAAAATCTCTGATTTGAGGTCCTGACCAAGAACTGAATTTAGGAGTTATTTTTTTCTTTGAAGTCTTTCCAGATCAATTCACGTCTCATCTCTTTACCAAGACACTTTTTCTCCATTCATCTTCAGAGTCTTCCTGAGCCCCACCATTACACTTCCCTTTACTGTATGTGGACCACCTGACAATATTCTGTTGTGAACTCAGCTCATCAGCTCAGATCTTTCTCTTACTCCCTCAGCCTTTTTTCTGACTTTTCTCCCATTTCCATCCAGTGCCCTGCAGGAAGAGCTAACTGAATAGTCAGGCAGCCCTAGGCTGTCTGTCTTCACATGCAGATCTGCCTTTTATGGTTCTTTAGAACCCAAGAGCATGTGAAGGGAACACCATAAGGAAAATATAGAACGAAAGTCAGCAATAGTTGTTTGCCCAGTAACTGGATGTAGTGTCTTGGGGGTGCACCTCACCTCTCATGCCTTAATAATGTAGAATTTATGTGTCCTACATGCTCATCTGGGGTTCCTCTGTAGTTAGTATAAAGACATGGGCACCCAAAGGATGAGTAATCCCATCGAAGGGAGATGTCTCAGATAAGCGTGAAGAGTCAAACTCAGTGCCTATCCCTATCAATTAACTACAAAAGGAGCCTACCTAATTAGCTTAAATTAGCCATGTAAAGGTAAACTGTTTGAAGATAAATGGAATGATTTGCACTGTAAATGTCTAGCTCCTGTATCACATTATTACTGGCCAGTTAACAGAAAGATCTTAGATGCTCAGATATTTTCTGTAATAGAACGAGAGAGGCACATAGACTAAAAAAAAATATATGAGGAAAGGCTTACAAAAAGACGCAAAAAGCAGACAGGCATGCAGATCTCTTTAAAAATCTCCTTTTGACTAGTTGGCTAAGATAGGAGAGGATGGGCATGTTTCTTGGTTTACACTTGTAAGAGCTGAAGTATCAACTAGAGATAATAGTAATATATGGCCAGCACTAGGTAAAGTTAATTCAGAATTTGTAAAGGTAGTAAAGCATAAAACATCTGAAATACATGCTGTGGTGTGTAACCTCACATTTAGAATGACCTTAGCACCTGAGGACAGAAACATGGAAAATATTAAGGCAGTTTTCAAAACAGTCTGGAGAGACCTTGGAGAGCTATGCCCTGTAAGTCCAGCCTCTGTACCAGTGAAATTAGTAGAAACTATATTTTAAAAATGTGTGAACATACAGACAAATAACGTATTGGGGGAGAGTCAGCAGGATTTCTGTAAAGGCAAGTCATGTCTCAAAACTCCAAATTCTTTGATGTCAGCAATCATGTCAGTAATGGATATCCAGCTGCTGCTGATGAAAGTTTGACCACTGAAGACCTTTTTGGAAGGTCTCCCACCAATATGTCTTAAAGCAACTAAGCTGCCATGGAATTAGAAGAAAGCTTCCCTTTCATAGATAAGTAATTCATTAAAAGGTAAGAAACAGAGTAAGAGTAAATGGTCAGTTGTCATGGAGGTCACCAATGGAAATTATAAGCATAGCAGATCTGTACTTAAAAGTAACCTGGCAAAGGAGCAGATAGTGAGCTGCCAGCATTTGCTAATGGTACTAAATTATTAACACTTGTAAAGATAGGACCTGCTGTGAAGATCAGCAAAAGGGCTTCACAGGATGCAGTGACATAGTGTCAAAATTGAAGATAACATTAAATGTAAATAAATTCAAAGTGAAGCACTTTGTACACAGTGGTGTGTGACTCCATGTGTAAACTGATGCAGTCTGAGCTCAACATTATTCTGGAAGAAGAATGTGGTCCTATAACTCTACAGCTATAAAATACTCAGTTCAGTGCTCAACAGAAGTACAAAAAGCACATTGCAAACTAGGAATTCTTAGAAAAGGACTAGACAGCAAAACAGTGAACTTCCGTTTAGCTGAATTTTGTGTGTAGTTTTGGAGTCCCATAATCTGTAAAAGGATATAGTAGAACTCAAAAGGTTTAGGAAGGGCAGCCAGGATGATTAAAGGCATGAAACAGATTTAGTGAAAGGAATGACTAAATAGACTAGAACTCCTCAACCTAAAGAGGAGGCAGCTGAGATAGAGATCTATTAAATTGTGTTAGGGGGAAAGAGCGCAGTAAATGACTACTCACCGCTTCTTCTAATACAAAAACTGGAGGTCATCAAGCAAAGCTAACACGTGGCAGTTTCAAAATACAGTGATTCTTCACGTAATGTATAATTAAAATATGAACCTCCTTACCACAGGATGTTGTGGATGATAAAATTGTATGTGAGTTCAAAGGCAAGGTTCAGAGAAGAGAAATTCACTGAGGAACACCAGCCTAGAAACCACCTCTGGCTCAGCAAATCCCTGAACCACAAATTGTTGGAGCCTAGGAGACTACTTAGGGAAGTCTCACCATATGCTTGCCCTGTTCTAATATTCTCTCCTAGCTAATGATAAGGGATTATGTCAGGAGTGCCTTCAGTCTCAGCAAAAGGCTGTTCCTCTGTTTTATGTTCTGGACATGATGCTGTGCAGAAAAAGCACATCAGACTCAATAGTTTTCTATTTGCTCCCTCAGAAATGTGCCAAAATTCATACAAAGTTCCAGAGAATTGCTTGTCTGTCTCTTCTGTGGATGTGTTTGCTGTAATGGAGCTGTTACATGTGGGAATTTTATGAGCATTTCCACTGCATTATTTTATTATAAAGAAATAATTTGGCTATTGACAAACCTAGATAGAAAAAGTAAATATACTCCAATGGATCCATAACTCAGCAAGTGATTCAAAATTTGGCCCTGCACCATGATTCTGTAAGTAGATATTTATATTTAGGCAGCCAGCTTTAGAAAATATTGTACTAATGTATTTTCTCCGAGAAGTCTTAGCACTAAAAAAGCACGTCTTATCCAATGTCAGGCATGAGGGAAAATTGGCCCTGTACCTCATAGAAAGCCAAGGAGGAAAAGGGCTTGTTCATCTTAACTTTAATACCAAATTTCCATCTGCTGCAGCTCGAAATGGCAGAGATATCACATGTATACAATAGGGATTTATTATAGAGGCAGCAACTCATCCTTAACCACAGCGATGATACTGGGCCTCTGTTATATAGCTGTCTTTAGTGTGTAGACATGCTGATATGTTTGCTCAATAAAATCCAGCTTTCAAGACATACTGTTAAGTTTACATGATCACCAGAGTGAGAGGGATAAAGCTGGAAAAGAAGAAAAGCAGAAGCGAATTAATGCAATAAAGGCTAGGATTTAACAGACAGGGTTGAGTAAAATAAATGTGAAACAACAGGTGTCACTGACTCTTATCAGCATTTTTAATTAACACCTGTTTTTAGCCCAGAGTACTTTGGAAGAGTATGTTGGAGTGTGTCTGTATTTAAAGATAAAGATAGGCTGTTGAGAAGTTACTAAGTAGTGAGAGGTTGGAGGAATGAAGAGGTTTGGGGGTGGGGGAAGCCTGTGCTTGCTGGGTGGGTGTTGGTTGCAGCTTAGAGAAACCTGAAGGAAAGCCACAATGATAAAATTGCAAGGTAGGGAAATACTGCTATGGCAACAAAATATGTTCTCCTGAAGGAATATGAGTATGAAAAAGGAAATAAGGAGTGTAGGAAATTCAAAGGAAGTACAGATTACAAGAAAAGACAGAATCTAGTTTAAAAATAAATAAATTGGAATAATTTTGATTTATGTAATAATATTTCATGATAGTAATGAATTTCTGCTATCCAGACTTTTATGGCACCTACTCCTGAAAATTTCAGAGCACTTGACAGGTATGAAAGAATTCTCATTCACAGTAGGAAGAGGATGCAGCCATACTCTTCAGTGGCCCATCCTACAAGAACCCAAGCCAACATGAATGACCAGCATCACATGGGAAGTGTGTGACATAAATGTTCATAGAATCAGGATCCTTAAACAAATATTTCTTCAGTGTAGGCATGAGGCAGTTCCAGAGTGTTACAGTAGTGCTGGTTTATAATTAATTTGAGCAAAGCTCAACAAATAAATTGCGTATCTTTCTTTATACCTAGACCCACTGTTTTTTCTGGAATATTTCATACATCCAGACTATTTCTTGCTAAATATGTATTTTAAAGGTTTAAATGATCCCTTATTATTAAGCTGCTTCATTCAAAAATTAACTTGGTTTACTTGAAAATCTGACTCAAAATTCTGTCCTGAGAAGTGTGTAGGACAGAGTCACCTGAACTATTTCACACAAGAATACATATTGGTTTCCTAGAGCAGAATATCACTCTAGAAGACAGGAATCACATGGTAACATTATTAACTTTTTTTATGGTTGGTTTGGGAATGACCTCAAGATTCACAGCCAGTTAGAGCCCTCAGGGGCTTTCTCTTGCCAGAGAGTCATACTGTCTGGCTCCCCTTATTAGCTTTCTCTTTCCTCCTCTTTTTTTTAATTTGGTTTGCTTGTTCGCTTTCTTGCTTCAAACCAGAGGGTACCCTTTGAAGTGAAGGACATTCAGTTCCAACAATCTATAAAGTTGTAGGTGGACTTCCTTTAGGTCAGAGATAGGTAACTTGATGGTATCCTTCAAGTGACAGAAATTTTGGGTGCCTTGACATACTTCTATTTCTGTATTTGTATACTGTATTTTCTCATGGTTATTCACTGACTTTACCTGAGATCTATTTATGCATGACCTTTGGAAGGTTCCATAAGGGATTTCTTTTTAAACAAGTCACTCAGGCCACAAATCCAGCACTTCACTTAACATACCCATATTTAGGGCTGTGGAAAATTATAGGTCATAAACCCATACATTAATGCTTTGTTAAATCTGGGCCTGAAGGGATGTATAGATTATACCTGGACAATCTTTAGAGCTCCTGCATCTAAAATACAATTTAGGATACACTTTAGGAGATTATCCCCTTGACTCACACACACATAGACGCAGTGGCTGTTTCCCCATTAGCCTTTGGTGTGCTTTGCAGCACTTTCTCTTCGTCGGTATCTTAGAAGGTAACAAGGCTGTGAACCCTCCTCAGAGGTTTGTGTGGCCTGTTCAAAGGAGCTCATAATCTAAAAACACAGTGGCATAATAGCAGGAGGTTGGCAAAATAATACTGCTGGCATCTCAGAGGGTGGAGCTTTCCATTGATCCTTCTGCCACTTCCCTACTAACCTACAGAATCATTGGTGAATCTCAACCAATTTAACAGAGGGTAGAAGTCTCAGAAATAAGCAAATGCCTGCAAGTTTTGTGAAAATCAGCAACCAGTTGGGGTTAAATAGAATGCAGGAGGTTATCTGTGTCCCAAAAAGCTACAGCGAAAGTTCAGCAGATAGAAGTTCTGCCAATCAAGACATGCTGAACACCAAGCATGGTCCACATGGCCTCTTGTTCAAACCTTTGTTGGGAGGGAGCTGTGGATGCCCTGCTGGGAGAAGGCCAGTGTCATCTGGAGCGTGTTTTGGCAGGGTACCTTGGGAACAGGAAGAGTTACTGTGCTGAGCCTGTGTAGGAGGAGGTGTAAAATAGGTTCTTTGGAGAGTTCCTGGTCTTCAGGCTGCGTTCAGTTTTCTACAACCACCTCATTTAAAATAGGGTGTCCTACTGAACTCATTAGGGTAAAATCATATCAGGTTTTGGTTGACTTTTGTTTAAAGTGAGGCTTTTTGGTTGTTTATTTGGGGTTTTTTAAAGAAATTTGAGATCTTGATGTATTTCTTTATCTCCAGAAAGTCTTAAGTACCACTTTTTCAGCATTCAATATAAAATGCAGGATATAAATCTTTGACTAATACTGTACTTTATATATGATGGATTACACAGCAATCTAAGTCTTCAGAATTTACTGAAATTTTACTTTAAAGTATTTCATTGGAGGCCAATAGAATTTCAGGGCTGTCATTTTAAGGATCATTACACATGGGAATCTTTCCTGTGAAATATGTAAGTCCTTTTAGCCCTGGTTTTGTAAATGGGCTCTGAAGCTGACATACAGCTACATGCCTAAAGCAGTGGTGTTGTGTTCAACAGTTGGTCGAAAACCAGTCTGTCCCCATTTAAATCAACCACTTAGCGACCTAGCCACACACTTTTTAGGTTCTTTAACCTGATAATCTCTAATTATTCTGGCTCACAATTCCAATGGAATGAGGTTCAGAGTCATTTTGCAGATGTCATTCTTTATTTGAATATTGTCTTATTTAAAAGGAAAATATTTCAGATAATGACAACATATTTTGAGGGGGGAAAAAAAGCATGAAAACCATTTCTGTTCCAAAAATTGCTGATATGAGAATTTATGAGGAAACAGCTCCTTTTATGAATAATTATTATTATTGTGTTTAAGAAATGGGCAAGATGCCTAGAAATTGAATGAAAGAATGAGCTATTAAATTGAAATATTAAATGAAATAACTGAATTAAAAGTGATCGTGTAAACCCAGCAGTAAATTCTGGGAGCTGTAGCTGATTGAACATATTTTCATCATCTGTTTTGTATGCTTAAATACAATTGCTTGATGTAAGTAAACACTTGATTGATATTCTGAATACTTTAAAATCTGCATATGCATCATGGAATACTGAACAATTAAAACTTAATTTCAGTGTAGTTTGATTACATGTAAATTATTTCAATATTCATTTTTTCCTGTTCTGTTTGCTCAGTGCATATTTAATATCCACTTTTTGAATGTGTATCACTCTTGATTGGACTGTAAGATGAGGAGGACTCTGAAATTTCTTCCATTAAAAAGGATTGCCTTATAAATATTATTTGTGCCACAGCTCTTCCCCTGCAGATTATTTTCTAAATGTTGTGTACTCTTATTGAAGACAAGGAAAAAAAAACTACTGCAGCCCTCCTTTATCAGCCCAGCACAAGGAATATGCTTACATGGTCGATGAGCATGTCTAAGAAGGCTTGTTGGTTGTAACTAGTCCCTAAAGAAATGTTTCCATCTTTTCTGCACTATATTGCTTGCCTGCATGAGCTCCCTCTCCCTTCCGTTCCTCCTCCCTCCACATGATTTTTATTTTTTTTCCTGGTTCCTGGAGGTCTTATGAAACACTTTAATATTGTGGCTAAATATTACAAGTGTTTTCAAGTTGACCATTTTCAGTCTGAAAAATGTATCTCTATCTTTAAGTGACCACATTCAATTTAGGAGTTGGGGAATACAGATGAAAAAATTTTGCCTTTTTATATATTTGTAAAATATTTTCTAAAAACCAAAGAGACTTCTTTTTCCTTCTCTGCAGGCTGCAATCCTTACACATTTTTTTGATCAACAGTATTTCAAATTACTTTATTTCTGAACATTCAACAGAAGGAAATCCCAGGCATTTGTTTCTCTTATTATTTATGCCAGTGAACAGAATAGCCTTTCTGAAGTTACAGATAACATTTTAGTTTTTTATTACTTACATATTTTAGTTAAAAATGAAATTATTTCCTGGCATCTTTTTAGTTAAGTCATATTCCCAAAATACAGGCAGGCAGCAAGTTTGTCGTCATGGAAGGCAGGTCTGGATTCTTCTCTGCCTTGACCATTTTTGACCTGCATGACCATTGTTATATTATTCACATTTCCCCTTGATTTCCTTGCCCATAATAATTTTTTATACTTTTTAGAAGTGCATATAATAACAGTATTCTTTTATTATATGAGAATTTGAAGTTAATATTGTATCTACAAAATGGCTTGCAGGGAAGTGTTTTCCTATGTGTCCTACATAGTTAATTGCCGTTTCAGAGTTCTAATCTTGAAGGTCATATTTCTGTTGCCTGTCACTTTGACCAAACAAGTGGCTGAACTTCATGGTTTGCAGGCGGATTTCCTTATCTGTCTTTTTCAAGAGACATATAAGTCTTGATTGCTGGAGTTATTGTGAACCAAGCAATAAGGGGCAAGGTGGAGGAAGGGGTGGGAAGACACTGTTCAACACCAGGATCCTGGAGATTGCATTTTAGGAAGCAAATATTGTACCTGGTGAATGTAGCACAAGAACAAAAGGAGGAATGTTTGACAGGGGGTATTTTGTTTGTTTGAGGAGCTGATAAACTGTGTGTGCTAACAACAGTAAGAAGTCTTCCCAGGGTAAAACATGCTTATAAACCAGATATTAGCTTGAGGTTGGTCTCATGCTGTATAGACCTCTCTCTAATGATTTCTGTACATTAAAACCAACAAAACTTTCATACCAAAGGATTTCAAAATTATCTTCTACTAAAGCTAGGCTAAAAAATGCTGGATATTCCTGACTGATTTAATACTGTTGGCCTAAGTAATACAAACTCTTTTTTGTAACATCCACCTTCTTTTAAAGCAATTCAATTTATAATAAATTATGAAGTAACTGTGATGTGATTTTTATTTCCAACACTCTTGGTTTGTGAAGAGCATTTTTAGGTAGTCTTTCCTTTTCCCTTTTTTTTTCCTTAGTACAGGTATGAAAATAATGAGCTAACGTCACACTTTTATGAATAGGGGCCATAATGAGACTGAAGTATGTATGTTGATTAAAGGAAAAAAAATCAAAATCTTGATGAAACTGCAAAGAAATGACAGCTTAAGGCCACGATTCCATTCTGCAAGTCAATCAAATGAAAAAGTTATTTTACATTTTTTGGTTGCAGGCATTTTTGCCGTGGCTAAAGCAAATGTCATTCGAATAGTCTATATAGTGATAACTTCAGAAAAACAAAATAATGATACAGATATTCTTTTTAGCCAGTCACATAACTGGTTTCTGTTCAGTTTACAATATCTCCTCTAAGTACTAAAAATGTGTGTTTAATCCATAATGGAAAAGAAAAATATGCCAGAAAAAAATACAAACACGATAGCTATTCAAGATACACATATTTTAACATGCACTTATTTTTCTTATTTAAAGCATAGCTTCAAAATTATCATTGCAAAACGAAGTAGTTTGATGGAAAGTCCATCACAGGAATCATGTTGAAAAACTTCAGATACACAGACATGCATGAAAAAGTGGGGGTGCACTGCCTGTTCCCTGGTGATCAAGAGGTTAACTTTAATTTATCTCTTCCCCTCCCTTAAACTGGTTCTGTGAGGAGGGCTGCAAATTAGTACTTGGAAGGCACAGCAGGGAGATTAGCTTTAGGGAGGGAAGGACTCCCCACTCCAGCTCTTAGGAACCTCACCTGGAGAGTGCATTTCCTTTTCTACTTAAGCTAACATATTATGCCTTCTTGTCACGAATGTTATTCCTTGAGGAAAAGTCCTCTCTGGCTCTATCTTGCAATCTGATGAATCATTCCAAGTGTGCGGTAGAAGAGAGGAGAGCGATAAGGCTGTAACAGGAGGGAGCCAGGAAACCGCTGAGGCTTTGGCCAGGAACAGGAATCCTGGTGTGGTGCATCATATGGGACTACTTTCCCCACCCAGGGGAAGGAGGATTCCCACCTTTCCTCTTATTCACACTGGCCCAAGGAGGAGCTGCAGCTCTGCCCACTGTTTCCTATGACACCACCAAGGTACAGAGCTGTACAAATTCTGGCAGCCATGTGATGCTGTCTGACAATATTCATTTGACAAACACAACCTACACCTCTCCAACTCTGAGAAATTGCACTGCTGTTTTTTCCCCACTGGGGCAAAGAGGTCATCTCCTTCCCAAACTTCCAGTGTCTACACCTGATCCATTGTTGAAATCATTAACAGGTGAAAAGGGGGAAACGTTACCCCCTTTGTAACGGGGTAAATACAAAATCATTCTATATGGAGTCAATCTTTTACGTCCCAGCAGAAATAAAACTGGGGTATTTGCATTTCTAAAAATAATCACCAAATCTATTTTCACAGCTAATCTTAAGCAGTTAAAAATGTGCAATAGAGGAAAATGTGTACAGATAGACTCATTTTCTCATAATACAATGTCACATATTGATTATCCATGCCTAGTATAAGAGAGACATTAGCCCAATGCAGAATTTTCCATTGGGATTAGCATTTGCCAGTGCAGTGTTGTAAATATCCTCAGAAAGCTTCTGATGGATGGCTTGTGTCCTCCTGCTTCTGTGGAATTCCCAGGACTGCACACAAGATATACACAGCCTTGCCCAGTGCCTCCATCCCGTGCGGGTATTTGCTGGCACTCCCAGGAGATGGTGTGTGGTGTCTGGGTAGGACGAAGGGGCCAGTCTGTCGCCACAAATGGAAGGAGCTGTTGTTCAGCAAGGCCTCAACCCACCAAAGGAATGGTCCTTAAAGGTGAAGTTCCACATCCACACTGCCCCCTTCCTGTTCTACTGCATCTCTGGGTGATGCTCAGGTGGTGCCTTCTAGAGCACATCTGGAGGTAATTTTTGCTTGTGATTTTGCTCTTTTCCCCATTGTTTTACTTCATTGATGCAATCTTTTTCACTGCAGGGTCTCAGAAAACTCTCAGGAGTCTGTGCTAATACTGGGCTAAGGTAGTTATAAGACAAAACAGTTGTCTCATAACTCTACTCATAGTCCCCTACCTCTTTTAGTCCCTGAGGATTAATGACTCCACTGGATTAGCGTCTTCAGAGAGCTGTATTGAGAGGTCTGCAAGGACAAAACTCAGTGCAAAGTTCTACAGGGACCTCTGAAGTAATGTGAGATTTGGAATTAGTATTTTCTGTAGAGAATTTTGAGGTTCCTACCAGCATTGTTGGGGATACTGTTATCTGTGTTGTGGTTGGTATCTTTGTAAAGGATGGACTTGTTAGGATCAACAGGATCTTCAGCTCCCTTCAGATTCAACCAGATCAGATGGGACTCGACACTGAACCACTTGGTGAAGGTTTGAAACAATGAAGAAGGTTAAGGGTAGTCACTGTCCCACCCCACAGTTCTGCAATCTGAGTATAAGCCTATCAGGTTTCTCCGAAAAAGCTTTGGCATCACTTTTGATGAGCATTGAAAGACTTTGTACTTTGTACGTTAGCAAAATTTGTTGTGACTCTTAAATTAACCTCATCAAGCAACAGGTTTCCTTTTTCTTTCAGGTATCAGAGGTTTGAAAAAGCGTTTCTGCTTGCTGTTGACATTGGTGCTCGAGACCTGTTCATGGTGAGTTGTTTCTGGAGACAGAGGCTGTTGGAGGATGTTATTTGTCAGCTTTTGCATACATTAAAACTGTTCCAGGTCATTTGCAGTCTTGGACACATACTGAAGACAGAACTGTTCTACCTTTGCCATCATGAAACTCATCAGTAGGAATTAAGTATCTTTTGAGTCACTGACATTTTCCCCAGCATGGCCTACAGGCTATTCTTAATTTTCCAGGAGATATTATATGTGTTTTTAAACTTTCCCTTTCTTCATCTGACCTGATGTGGGTGAATGTCATCTTTCACTCTAATAAGCTTATACATTTCTAATCCATTCCTTTAAGTCCAGCTGCTGAGTCCTGGACACAGGAGCTGTCCATGTCCTGGGGATCCTGAATGCTCTTAGTGTGTCTCTTGGGGTTTTGTGAAAAGTGACAAATTATGAACGCTTCTGCTGGTACTTTTAAAACAACAAAGCTCAGCAGCATCAACACAAGGGTTTTAACATTTCATGCACTCTCTGCCCCCTCCTATTTAATTAGCTACAAAAGTAAAATTAACCAGCTCTTAAAAGGTCCTCTGTGTGAGCGCTGCAGGAGGTTCTTGTTTTATAAGATCTTGCACCACAATGTCACAGTGAGGTCAGATGGACAAAGCCAATCGTGCTCTCCTAGTCTCTCAGCATGTTGCTGATCCACAGCTGATTTCATTGTTTTCAAAGAAACAATAGGAAAGGGCTTGTTGAAAAAAAGGCCCTTTGAACGATTCGTTTGCTTGACTCTTTTGCATAATGAAGACATTCTGTTGTTTAAATTAAGCTTTGACACTAGATGTTAATATCATTTATCCCATTAAGTCACTTGCCCTGCTAGTTTGATCTTGATATTTAAATTGTATGTTAAATTACACAATTAAATCCTGCTTTTAGGGGTTATGAAAATTCCCTTCTAATTATATAAAAAGTTGTGTGAACCTTTTGATGTTTTTTTCACGGCTCTAATCATCTGGCTTGTTCCATCTAATTAAAAAGATGTGAATACTGCGATAAACTTTCCTAAGTATGCATCAAAAGAATGTGATGGAAATGTCAGACTTTTAGGAAATTCATTACATGTTCTATGTTTACTCCCCTCAGTTTTCCATCTTTTTAGATTCATCTCTTTCCTTTTCTCTCTTTATTGAATGTAACCTCTTCAATACAAATTTTATACCTAATCATGCTAAGCACTGCTGCAGCCGCATATAAGATTCAGACTGTGGTATGCCTGGAGCAGATTAAAGCTTTTTGTCAAGGGCTCTCCCAGTGTACAGATAATAAATAAGCCCTAATTTTAGCCATTCTGACAGAATAAATGTTGCAGCATTTGCCATCAAAGGCCCTCTCTCATATGACTGAGAGCATTTCCTACATGATCTTTTTCTCTTTCCTTCCCTCTTCTGACAGCAGGATTGAGGGAGCACCTCTGTACCAGGGTGGAGAATGCCAGTGCTGGGTGAGGAGATGGGTGCACAGCTGCTTACAAGAGGGAGGGACTGTCAGTACCTGGCTCCACAGGTGATAGATAACATGTTTTACTCTCTCCAAAAAGGCTCTCCAACTTTCTTCAAGAGGAGTTTCAATGTTCACAGACCAATTAACTCCATCCTTTCCTACTGTTTGCCTTTCCTTTCCTCTCTCAACACCTACTCTTCATTTCCCATCCTACCAATGCCCTTAAACATAAATGTATATTTCTGAAGAGTTCCTCATGGCTTATGTTACTGTGAGATCAAAACCAGTTCTTTAATGTCCTCGTTCTGCTTGCATTACCTTTGAGATTCCTCATAGTTTCCCCTAAATTATGCAAAAAGCAGCACACATACCTGCCTCCTCTGGGGAAATGTCCTTTTGCTAATTCATCATCTAAGTCAGTCCCTAATGAGCAAACTTTACAATAAGCTAACAGTGGTACTGCTGCAAGACCACTAAGTACAGGACTCAAGAAGTTTAAACATGCATAGGTCATTAAGAGTATTTATTTGTGCCATGGTAATTTCTAGGGAATTTGGCTTCATTGTGCTTAATACTGTGTGAAAAATTAGATAACCTGTTCCCTGAAACCTTGCAGTCCTTCTAGGTATTAGTGTAACAATACTACTGCTAAACAAGGGCTGTGCATCCCTCACTTCTGCTTAATACTGAATGATTCCTATATATTGTTTATGTAGGGCAAAATGCGATTAATAATATACAATTTGACTTTGCATATATTTAAAGTGTTTTTATCCATTTTTACAACCTCAGATAGCTCTAGGAGTCGCATCACCTTATTCCCAATTAATTAAATGGGATTTCAAGAAGAAATAGTAGTCGAAATAAAGATACCTGATGACACAAGCAAAATGAGAAAGAAAAAAATCTGTTTTTTAAAGGGGGACAGAGAAGGAACAAAAAGGAAAGGATAGAGAAGAATGGATATAACAGAGGTTGAGGAGGATGCAAACATTGAGTACCCATCACATGAGGCTTCTAAGGAAGTGTCCTATATCTTTGAGAATTTACCCTGAGCATCAATTTTACCAAACAGGGCTCTACAGCATTCCCATTATTTGTTTTGAGGTTGAAAAGAAGTTTGAGAGAATGCTATCTGGGGGCTAACTTCTTTCAAAGAAATGAAAAAGAAAAAAAAAAGGCTTAAAACTACAGCTATAGCGTCACTAGATGATGCCATAGCAAGACACACATACACTGCTGTGTCTCTCCCGGAGCTTTACCCTCACGTCACATCCAAGTCCATCAATTAATCTCATCTCCTACAAAGTTCAATAAAAAAATAAAACTGAAAAGGACATATCACGAACAACAGCTCCATTTATTGGACAGTGACTGATCCAATCTGTGACAGAAAAGATCAAGCAGTGGAAGGGTTGTTAGCTTGAAATCCTTTTATAGTGCGTTCCAGCTCTCAGCTGCTGAAAATTCAAAAGGCCATCCCATGTACCAAAGGTAGCAAAAAATGCAAGGAAAAGACACTTTAATAAAACTGTCAGATCTTGGGTGATACACTGATGAGGAAAGTGCATGCTTCGAAGAAATGTTGGAGTGTTGCCCAGAAATATCCTATAGACAAGTGCACATCGTGTTTCAAATGACTTCTGCTTGCCAACGGCCAGCTCTGTGAGTCACAAAGGTGAGGGCAAAAAGGAAGTAGTCCAAAAAGTAAGCAAACTGTTAAATGATAAAATAGAGCCCTTTCAGCAAGCTCCTGATAAGCAGCTGGAAATTGTTTTTATTGTCACCATTGTGTTTGAGAGAGATGTGATCTTTGGACTGATAAATTCTTAGGTAATTGTGTGAAAAAAAATCTGTCATGAATATGCAGATAATTTAATCATTTTTATGTCATTCTTTAAAGCACCCTGCAATCTGGTGCTTCTTCTTTCTGTTTTTTAGTTTTCTAGTTTAGTTCTGCTTAGACAGTTATAAATTCTTTAAAAAATCCACTTTCTCTGATTTATTTGAATGAGAAACACCTAAATTTTATCTGAAATGGTCTAATAAGGAGATTTCATATCTGTAATATTTTCTTTCTAAAGATGGTTTAGAGATGAGGCAAAGACTACTTTTTTTTATTGTTCTTCATGACAGCAACTCAAGGAACAACAAAAAAAGCCACTTACCAACCTACTGCTAACCTTTATTTCTTACAAGGCCCTGTTAGATAATGATGGATGTGTAGCACCTTTAAATGTCTTTACTCGAACCAGAAAATGGGCAAAACCAAGACCTGAAATAACAGCTGCTTTGATACACAGAGAGTGCACAGGCTCTTCACTGACAAAACTTCATCATTTGCTGCAGTTGTTTCCATCCAATCCCCAAGCTTACTATTTGAAATTGCATGGAGGAACACAATACTTTTCATAGTTTAAGCTACAAAAAGACAATCATTAAGCATTGTCAGAAGGTATTTTAAATAAGTCTGCCTATACATCCAAACCTCTGTAAGTTCAGACTTGTCCAAGAGCCCTTGGGTTTTCTATTGTTATCTAAATAAGCTGACAATATCTGCTGTTTAATCTTCATAGAAATCATACCTTTCTACTCAAGCCCTTTTCTCCTGACAACCAAGTTAGACCTACAAAGAGAGGAAATACAGAGTTCGCCACAAGTTCGTAACCCATTACTTTGCTCCAAGACACTTGCACATTTTTTAAGTCACACCTGTGTTTGTGATGAGAAGACACTTCTGTCTCCTGCAGACTGCAGATCCTGCAAGTCAGTTCCAGGCTTTCCTGTGTAATCAGTCTCAGTTTCCCTAAGATTTTCACTTTTGTTTTAATAATGTTGTTGTTGTTGCTGCTATTGTTATTAAATGAGGGGTTACTGAAAGCAACATGTCTTTCTCCTAACACTATTACTCTCACTTTTTCATCTAAACTTCTCTTTCTAAAGTCACTTTTCCTGTAAGAGTTTCTGTCATATTGATGCAGGTGGCAGTAAACTGACATCAAGAAGGATGGTTTCACCTGAAATCTTCCACATTAGGGAGAATATAGTTGCTTTTATGGCATGCAGAGGTCAGTATTTCCAGCAAACACTCCTTTTCCCTTTAAATTCCTTCATGCAGATGGCTTACAGAGCAATGGGATGGCTCAAATCTTTGGATGCCAAATGGCACCTTCAAAAAGTAGTGGGGGAAAAAGACTTTGCCAACTGTTCTTGGATTTCCCTCACTTTCTGTGTCACAGTTCATGCACAGAGCAGCATGTGTCTGTGATGCCAAATGAGAAGGGGATTAATTGTCTCTTGATTAATGGTCAAGAATGAAAGTTTACTTTGAGGACCAAAACCAAGGGCAGTGAGACTGTAGTTTGTCAGTGGGAATATATTCTCCCACAAATAGTTCTATATGTACTCCAGGTAGTTTTCACCTCAAATATTAACATGCAATAAAAGCCTTGACTTTGGTAAGGGCATGCAGTGTTGGGACAAGGGGGAATGGCTTTAAACTGGCAGAGGGTAGGTTTAGGTTGGATATTAGGAAGAAATTCTTTCCTGTGAGGGTGGTGAGGCCCTGGAACAGAAGTTACCCAGAGAAGCTGTGGCTGCCCCATCCCTGGAAGTGTTTAAGGCCGGGTTGAACAGGGCTTGGAGAAACCTGGCAGAGTGGAAGGGCAGGTTGTCCCTGCCCAGGGCAGGGAGTTGGAACAAGCTGATCTTTAAGGTCACTTCCAACCCAAGCTATTCTATAATTCCATATAACGATAAACCCCTGCTGCAGCCCTCCCATTTTTGACTCTAGATAAAAGACTAGATCCAGATTATTAGCAGCTATTCATGCTAGACAACATTTTTAGAAAGCCCCTTGTTTTTCAGGAGTCACTGAGGAATCATGTTAACTCTGTGGATGTTAGAACCATTGAGCAGCAGCTATTGCTCTTATTACCTCCAATATCAGCGCAGGGAGGACCATCATCCCCTTACCCACAGAACAGTGAGGGTAACGACCTTCAACAGTGAGTGTATGACAACATTCAAGCAAAAGTTAGTCCCTAAAAGATGGAAACCTTCAAATCATAAAATCCTTAAGGTTGGAAAAGGCCTCTAAGGTCATCGAGTCCATTACTAACAGCTCCATCACTAGACCATGTCTCTAAGCACCATGTCTCTAGCACGCTCCAAATACAGGCTGTCAGCCAGGAGAGTTCCAGTACTTCAGATCTGGTTTACACAGAGCCACCTCCTATCAACTCTCTTTTAATTCAACAGAAGTTATGTTAAAAGCAGACAGATTGGTTTCTTTCATACACTGAGTCAATAGCTTTGCTTTTACCAGTGCATGATTGGTCAGTGTTTTATCCATTGCTGTATTCAACAGCACAAGTAAGGAAACACATTTGCGTTGGAGGCAATTAAAATGTAATGGTAGGTTCATCAGTTCCATCTGTGTTTGTGATCTAAATAATAAAAACCCTCTTTCTTTCAAAATCCCTTTTGTTGCTCCTTTGAGATTTAATTTTAGATTAATCTTTTTTCTTCTCCTTTATTTCCAAAGGACATCCACTACCTTGCTCTAGATAAGGGTGAATTGGCACTAGCTGATGTGGCAAAGAGAAAGGCTAATGACATTGATGCAGAATCAATAACTACTGGAATTGGTAAGAATTAATGGTGTTTAAAAAGCCCTTTTGTTTTAATCAATACTTGTCCTGTAGAACATGGTGTTGTATTTGTAGAGGAGTTATTGTTTTGATTACATTTTTTTCTTTGAAAGTGAGACCATATTTTTATTTGTGACTAAAGAACAGTATTTTCATTCATAACTAAAGAAGGAGGCTTATAAAAATCACATAGCTTTGCCTTCCAGTACCCATGTGAGGATAGCTATGAAGCAAAAAGATTTATATGGTGGCTATATACAAAAGTTCAGGCTGTACAAACTGAACTGAGTGCAAGAGGTAAGGGACTGAATCTGAAAATCATTGTTCATATCATCATTAAAGGCCAGGCATGGCAATCTCACTGACCTCTAAATATTTGCTGGTGCACACTGGAGTCACATCCAGCATTGATGCTTTGGCAGCACTTGGATGGAACATTTCCTGATGTGAACACAGGTTCAGATCCTGGCTTTAAAGCAGCAGCTTGGCCTGCAGTGGGATTCTTGGCATTCCATAAGGAGTATTGATGCTAAAGTTGCGGCATGTGACTAATAGCTAAAACACAGATGACTTTTCATGCAAGGGAACTCATAATTCATTCACTTTCTCCTTGTGTTTCTTCTGAATTTACATGAAGATATGTATGCAAGCACATGAGACCATTCTGATTTCATGCCTTATAGCATGAACCAAGCAGAAGGTGTGTATGTCTGGGGAGCTGACCTCCATTGGAGACAAAGGGAGAAAAACCCACAAAGCCTAAAAATGTCTGTATAAAACATGCACAGTTCTGTTTTGCTTATTCTACTGCATCATTGGCTATTAGAGGAAAGCACTGAGCTTTTGTCCTTGTCCCATGCCAAGAAGTAGAATAGGATTAAAACTCAGAAGGTTTTTTTGTGAGTCAGAGTCACAAAACCTTTGAAATCTTGGGTAACATGGGATTCTTTTGGAACTGTACATCTCCCTGTTTACCAAGAGCATACAAGGGAATGCCACTCCAGTACATGGAAATGCAGAGAGGCCATATATGCTTTTATGTGGCCATTTCTATAGACTGTATAAATCCATGACTTTCAAGGCTACTGCAATACAGTATCACCTCCTTCCCTCTCCACCAGAGTAGGAATCAAGCAGTGCCTCTCCTGAACTCTTCTCTTCAGGGTCTTTCATTTTCATGCTCAAGTCACTTAAAGCTTCTTTTCCACCACAACTGGGCCTTTGGTCAAGCCGTTTCACTGCTAGAATTCGAAAAAAAGGATATCTGTTTAGGTCATCCCTTAATGGGAAATCTTTAAAGTGTACAGTTATATCTCCCTTGCTTTCTCTTCTCTTACTTCTTAGGTATTTACCTGCTGCACCAAATATAACTGAGATACCCAGGACTTGCCTCTGATTATTATCTATTCTCTGACACTTAATCCAGAAAATTTAAAGTCTAATCTGTATCTTAGTGAAAGCCCTTTGTAGCATTGTAGACACATGTGCAGGGAGAGGGGTAGAGGAAAGAACTGAGGTGATCACAGATGCCTTCCTTGCATATCAAATGCCCTACACGTGTAACTGCAATTCAGCTACAAATGTGCAGGCACACAGTCTTCCCCTCCTCCAGACCAGTCCTAAAGTTACCTCGGCAGTGCCCCATTAGCATAAATTATTAAAGTCATTTTATATGATAAAGACTTTTGCTGAATAATTAACTATCAGAATGATTTAAAATACTTTTCAATGCCCCCAGGGACAAACTGTCACTGAGATTCAGTCTCTAAACAGTAATGAATTTGCATCCAATTCATTTTACATGAAAATAAACAGGAATCTCCCATGAGTTTGTTTCGCTGCAGGTTGGATCTCACCTTAAACATGTGAAATCTCAGCTACAGGTTTTGTTTTGTTGTACTTTATTCCAACGTCCTCTCTAATGATGTTTTCATTTCATAAACTGTTGTTGGCAAAAAAGTTGACATGAGGTATGAACTTTGTGGACCCAATGCAAACAAAAGATGATAAGTGCTTTATATGTAAATTGCTGTATTTTTCTAATACTTTGAGAGGGGGAGATAAAATCATGCCAGAGCCAGAAGTTTTAAAATGCTGTTTCATACAAGTCTGTGTCCCCTGACCACTTCCTAAGCCCAGTCCTCTTCAGCTAGTCCCTGCTCTCTGGAACTTCCAGCCATTCCGTTCACCAAGGGTCACACTTTCCCCCAAACTTCTTGAACACCCACTTTGGGCTTCTACAAGAAGACAGTAACCTAAGCAAAGAGGGGCAGCAAGGTGCAACCAGTGCTACTGAGTTTATACTGGACACCTCTACAGCTTATTTGGTTTATATATGTTTATATATATATATATCAGTATAATATTTGGTCTTAAATAGTAAAAAAAGTGAACCATTTTCATATGTCAACATCTGATGAAGTTTCCTGAGCTAGCCCATCCTCAAACCTCAGCTCAGCACTGCTTGAAAATGAGTCAGTGCTTCTGGCTGATTCCCAAGTCTTTGAGAGTGCTCCATCTTGCCCCAGATATATTTAATTTGTCAAGATATTTCTTTGTACAGGGCTCACTTCAAACATAATATATTTCAAACTCAGACTTTCAGGAAAAGTTTCAAGCCCCTACAAATAATGTAGGATGACAATATAATTTCATCTAAAATTTGTAGACGTCATCCACAGTTCTATATGGGTAGATTCCTCACATATATTATACCGAGATTTGTGTCAAGATAAAACTAAAAAGAGGTTGATTGTTTTAAGATTTTCTGAATTTTGGCTCTTCTCAGTTCATCATCACATGATTGCAGTTTGCTGGACACTGTTTTGAAGAAGCCACCTTCAAAGCTAAGGATATCTGAGGGTATCTGGTAAAAACACCTGTAGACATCCAGAGCTCAGTAGTTAGGTGAGAATATTGCTGAGCAAGAAGAAGTGTCAGGTGGACTATGGTTTTGGCAGAATCAGGTATTTTGTTCATCTGATTAAAATCTTCTGAGGATAAGTATTCTCATAAGACTTTATGTTTGACAGCCTGTAAAAATGCATCTTGGGGGATGAAAAGATTGAAGTAATGGTACTGTACGTCTCAGAAATGGCATTAGCTATCTCCTCTTTCCCTTTTTATTTGATCAGCAGACCACTGCCCATGGATCCTGTGGTTTCTTCTGCCAAAGATTTTCTGTTGAGTTATTTCTGTAGTAGATCCACAAGTTCCTTAATGAGGTCAGGGAGTTCTCATTTAGCCTTGCCTAAAATGTATGCTGCGCTCCTCATTTCACTTGATTAAAAGAGAGAATAAATAATTTATTCAATATTGGCATATATGTAGGTTACTAATAAATTCTGTTTATGAGTGTAGCCTGGCATATACTCTCCTGGAACAGCATTGTCTGTGGTGGAAGAGTGAGTCTGTTTGGTGCTGTAAAGTGTAGGTTGCTAATGTAAAACCTGAGTTGCAAAGAACTGACATGGCAGAGCCTGTTAAGAAATGCCATAACTAATAATGATCATGGTGGTGAAGAGCTCAGCCCTTCAGACATCATTGCTCAATGAATATCCAATGAAGAGCATATGTAGGCAGTGTCAGAAAGTTTCCCAAGGCCAACTTCCAACAAATTACATTAGGGCCTAGCAAGGTGATTTTAACCTTCAAATCAACAGCTTTCACCCAAAAGGGATTCATGTTGTGACAAGATAGATAACTGCTGCATCGTTGAAAGGCAAATTGGGAAACCTTGTATTTCTACTTAGAATTAAATTCAGAATATTAGTAACTCTAATGTTTAGGTAACATTTCTAACAGAGATATGTTAACAAAAACACTGATGTTCAGATAATTGCATTGTTCTGAAGTGCTAGATGGGACTGACTAACATTTTGGTGGTTCACTGATGTCTCATGAAAGTGCTTGAGGTTTTTCCATTTAAAATAGAATTTTAAAATATTTCTGGAAGTATTCCCTACTGTTTGCGAGATAGGGAATCTTATCAGTTCTCACAGAGACTGAAGTCTAATTTCCCACAGTGTTTGTAAAATGACATTTAAAATGCAGGGACCCTAAATGTTTCACCTTACTGGCAAGGAACGTCACCAGTTTGAACCCTAA
This sequence comes from Corvus hawaiiensis, assembly GCF_020740725.1. Classification (NCBI taxonomy): domain Eukaryota; kingdom Metazoa; phylum Chordata; class Aves; order Passeriformes; family Corvidae; genus Corvus; species Corvus hawaiiensis. The sequence goes on along the minus strand of NC_063215.1, from coordinate 110,412,009 downwards.
GTGGAGAATTAATTAATTTTATCTTATTTCTGTGGTAGTGTTTTTTATTGAATGGCTTACATGTTCTTTGTGATAATTACTAATGATACATCCTACGGTGCTTTGTGTGAGATGCCAGTCTGGTCTTGCATTACAGTCTGCTACCTCCAAATCACTTACCATTTACTCAGATCTTCCCCTCTTCCTGACAGTCCTGGGGAGCCTCCTTGCATTTGAAGACCATGTTTAGAATTGTCCCCTGTATTTGTAACCTTCTCTGGCCCTGCATTAGCCTAGTTGGTAACATTTCCTTCTCTGATCCATAATGACTCCTTTCATCTCTCAAGGACTTCCTCCTCACCCTCACATACCCCTCTGACACTGATGGCAAAGCTTTCTTCATTTCCTGCTCTTCCTTGGCACATGCAGCTTTCTCTTGTCATCTATCAAATTTCAAGTTAACTGAGAACCTTGGCCTTTATTTAATGACTTTTATTTCACTGTATAACATGTTTACAGCATGCTTCAAAGGTATTGTCCCAGACAGAGGTGAACTGTGATCTGGGAAGGCTCGGGGGACACTTATTTATGCTACAGTTTTTTGGAGCCTGCCCCCTTCAGTGTAAGTGTTAAATCTCCCATTTATTTATTTATATTTTCAGTTTAAGTCAATCAAAACCTCTGGCATCAAACCCTTTGCTTTTATTTTTCTAATAATGTGACTTTTTCCCCAGAGAGCCAGAAAAACATTTTTAATGAAAAATGTTTTCTAAGTATGATTGGCAGTTCACCTATGGCAAGAAATTCGTTTCCATGAGCACTTTTTAAATTTTGTGCCACCCAAGATGAGTGTCTTTGAAGATCCATAGTAATTTGAAATTATTTAACTGTGCTCATATATACACTCTCTTGAACATATCAAGCCACACACAGCACTTGACACAGAGCCCACTAAACACAGTTAAAGGATTTCCACCATCTTCGGTGGGCTTGGATGGGGATTTTAGCAAGCAACAAGCTCATGGGGAGGCTTGGCATGACCAGGAGTGCTGCCATCTGCAAAGACCTGGTCTGGAAAGACATGCTACTTGGTGTAGAGTGGCTTCAAGAGGAGGGAGCAGCAGCCAGCACCCAGGGCATGGCATCCTGTTTTTAAATTTCCAGCTGGTAGTGAGGATTTTACTCTCTTGAGGGTTACAGGCATGTACTGCTCCCCTCCTTGTGTTCTTTTCAAGAAGTGGAGTCATTTGTTTTACTTGAGGTCTATAGTAATGCCAAGCTATTTTTGGCTCCACCTCATCTCACCTCTCCTCTTGCTTGTGTCATGGTGTCAGTTTTGATCTATACCTTCCCACTGCTAGACAGCTTTGCCTGAAGACATAATCCTCAGCCCCTAATAATTGTAAGTACATCAAAAGCTAGTTGGTTTGCTTAGCTGCAGAGGTCTACACAAAGATCTGTGTATCTTCACTTGAAAGAGATTCATAGTTTTGTGTCAAGCTTTAGAATTATCATGGCCTTCCATTTTTTTCCCTTCCTTATAGTGACATATTCTTTCTTGCCCACTACAGAACCTGATTTAAAAAGCACAACTATATGCCCAAAATGAAGACACCTTCTCCTTAATATTTTAATTTTAATGATCCTCATATTTTGTAATGTCTTCCAGCAGTAAAATTATGCCCTAGTGATTATGAAAAAATCTTACCAGAAATCATAGATTAACTACTTTTTGCCAGCTTTAGGGGCTTACATTTTTTGAATCTATAGCTACATACTACAACTGATTTATAAACAACAACAAAAAAATGTCAATATTTCCAAATTCTAGAAATTGAAAGGAGTTGTCTGTATCTGATATGGTTTTTATCCTAATAACAGTTAGGATATTGCAAGGCATGTGAGGTCACTCTTCTCAGATCTCTTCACTATAATTCCATCTTATCCCTATAACCCCCAGACAAGTTGATGTACACAGACAACAGTGAATGGATGACACTAATTACCGAGTAAACAACATATTTTCGGTGGCAACAGATCAAGAAGGAAGTTTTAAAAGTGAAAGAAATTCACAGAGCTACACCTTGGGGGAGGATGTAACATGATAAAGAATAGTTCAGCATAAAAGATCTTGAAGGGATGCCCATGGCATGGCATTGAAGTGAAGAGAGGCAAGTCAATACGCAAGCTGTTGACATTGTAGCTAGGAATTTAAGTAGGAATTTGGCTTCTCATCACTGACCTCAGTCCATAGACTGTAATAAATTTAAACAGAAAGTACACATAGTTAAAATAACTGTTGAAAGAAACTATCAAAGAAATTGATGCATGGAAAGTGTCTTTGCATGAAGACTGAATGAATGCCTTTCTGGGAAATAGGTCTTAGCCAAATACAATTTATGCAGTAGTCAAACACATGTTTGTCTGGCTTGGTGTAGGATACCTGGATGAAATTTAATAGCCTCTAATTCACTGTAGGTCAAACTAGATGATTTACACTATATCATTATAGTATAATATTCATATGTTCTGGATTCCACTCTTGCCTACAGCTCTGTGAAAAAGCCCCTGGTAAATCTCCCATTAGCTTCAAAAGGCCCACATGTGGTCTAAAAGACTGCAGTTAAAAGCCACATAATATATATGTAATATATATTCACACATCTCAGAGTATGCACGTGTGTGTGTAAATAAGTGGGTGTTACATTTACACATACACAGCAAAAATCTGGCTAGTCATAAAAATAGCTCCAAATCTGAGCACAAGCCAGAGGAATTATTACGTATTTGTATTTTGCTTCATGACATCACAAAAGCCACCGCTGCTTTTTTTTTTCTGAAAGAACAAAAAGTAATCACAGCAGGAGGTGCTTTCATAACTGCTGCAGCTGGCTGGGAGCTGTGGATCTGTGTGTTCACGGTGTGTCAGGGACATGTTTGTCTCACACACCCTGGAGCCATCCCTCAGCCTCTCGCTTTCCGATAGGGAACTCGCCAGTTGCATTTCTGCGCACTGAAAAGCGTTGGCAAACACATATTTGCATGGCAGTTGGTATGTGTTTTGTCCTGTTTGCTCTGCGTAACGTAACGTGATGTGACAGGCTGTAATTCATCGCATCAGTTGCATGACAGCAGAGGAATTGGAAAAGAGGTGCAATGGTGGGCCAATGCGAGGTGGCAATTTAATGTTGGGTTGTAGTCTCTCAACGGTAAGGCTTTTTAGAACGACCTACCAAAGAATTGTCTCCAAGCATTCTCTGTGCAGGTGAGTTTTAGAAGTAATGATCAGGCAGAGCACAGTCAACATCGGGAGAAAGCTGAAGATCCCTGTACTTGGAAGGAATGACTCTTCTAAATATGAAAACCCTTGCACATCTGGTGTCAGATCAAAAAACAAACAAGAACATTGAAGGACTGTTTATTTCCTCGTCTTTCACTGCACTCTCCAGGCACACCACAGGTCCTTATGTGGGAATACTGTAGAATTGCCAACAGGCAAAATCAGAGGTTGAGGCCGTTTTCCTCCAAAGACTCCTACACAAGAGACTGCTTGACAGTTCACCCCTAAAAAATTCCCACAACAAGAGTGAGGGTGTTTGATAACCTGATGTTAGTTCTTGTTGAGTGCTTCCAGCCTAAAAAAACCAAGTTCCCTGTTAAAATCCCATCTCAGGCCTGGAACATTCTAGTCAGGACACGGCTGGTGAAAGCCATAGGGAAGAGCTCAGTGGGGCCTGAGGGTGAGCTTTGCATCGTTGCTCTTCTCACTCAGGCACTTTCTAAAGTGTCAAACTTGGCCAGAAGATGAAAAGAAGGGAGTTGTCTAAGAAAAACCATTGGTGAAAAAGTGATCTGCAATGCCTAGCACAAGGCAGTAAGTACATCCAGAATTAAAGACACCTTTCTTTCCTCAACATACACTCTGTATTTAATTTCAGATATTTGAAGTATCTTTTCCCTAAATATCCTTCCTTTTAGTCTGCACTGAGACTTCAAAGTTTTTACTTTAAATCTCGGTGCCATGAAACTTCTGCAACTCCCCAGCCCATGCATGGGTAATACCTGCCCTTCAATAATATTTTTCACAGCATTCAAGATACGAAAATCGTGCTAGATTTCAAACTGTAAATTCAGTCTTAAAAACAGACTGTGAGGCAGTTGGTTATCTCTGCAATGTTGATATTATGAAATGGCACAATATTTCAATATGATGAAAAGATATCATTAATGATAGCTTCTAAGCATGTATGATGTTCACTTTAATTAGTCACTTACTGCAGTCACACTGCCAGTGTCCCACCTTTTCATCTTCATGATAATCAAAGCTGCAACAGCCGCTTGATTTCTGCCTCCTGCCCTCCCAGCCCAGGGACACCACAACATCAGTAAAAAGTTAGGGTAGGGTTCTCACATAAATTAGATTCCATGGATTAACCACTTAACTGATAGCTTAAAAATTTTCCCTGTAAATGTCAATATTCTTTCCTGTAGATTTGTGTTAAAAACCTATGCATGGCTTCTCTATTTTTTTTCAAAAATTTAACATTGTTTCACAACAACTGCTAGCTTATATCTTTTTGCTTGATGAAACCTCTGCTGCATCTTACTATGGTTACTCATTTACCTCTGCTGTATTTCTCTTGTTAATGTTCTTGCTGATAAAATCCCCCCTGGAGACCTCCAAGTGCACCAGATGAAGAGCAGATTCTGGGGCCATCCCAGAGACCTTGCAGAAAAATCCCAGAATGTGATTTTACATCACTTGGTAGATGCTGGTAAACCATCAGGAGCCTTACATGAACTCACCCTCAGACTGAAGGATTTGGAACCCAGTCCTAAACCATGTTTGAAGTTCACTGCTGAATTTCACCACACCTCTGCTTAAATAATAGGAACTTTTATCAACCAGATGGAAGATGATGACTACAATTAATTATTTATTCTACTGCGTAGGATGCACTGTGGCTGAAGAAAACAGCTACAAAGTGCTTACCTTAAGCCCTTGCTTTTAGCCACCAAAGGGCAAAATGTTTAGTTCATGAAGGCACCCTCTGCTGCAGTGTGAGCCCACATCACCCTGTTCACTGTGCTGCCATTGCCTCAGGTATGTAAGGGAAGAGTTAGCACCACACTGATCACTGTAATGAACAGAATTTTAACAGTAAAACATTCTGGAAAAATTCCTCAAAAAGTCATGAAAGAAGCCCAGCCTTTAGTCAGTGCCTTGTTTTCATATATTGTTATCAACTGCCCCATCCTATTCCTGTGTTTATTTGAGAGTTTTTCTGTCCACTCATTGGGATTAGAAACAAGACAGCAGGTAAAGAACTGGATGTAATTAGACTTTTACAACCATCACCAAGCCACTGGATGACTCTGGCCTGCTCATTTTAGCCTTGGATGGTTTTGCTTTTCTTTGGGGACTGCGTGAGCTCTCTGTGGCAGGCTGCCCATCCTTTCAGCACCATCCCATGCCAGAGCCCCTCGCTGTCACTTCCCACAGGCTGGCCACGCAGCCAGATGAAGTCCATTTCCTAAGCTCTCTTATTTTCTGTAATTTTTGCCACATAAGGTGAAAGCACACCCCTGGGAAATCAGCTGTAATCCTCTCGTTCGTGTTTGCCATTAGGTGTCAGTGTGACAACAACCATGGTACACAAAGGCTGCACTGGGGTGTGCAGGCATACCACCCCCATCCTAAACTTGTCATTGTCCACTGGGGAAAATACAGTGTGAAACTGAGGGGAAGGAAAGGCTGAAGAAAGCAATAAACATTTTATTTCCGGCTGTTTTTCCATCACCTAAATGAAATTATTTACTAACAGATTAGTCTGTTTGCATTTCATTCAGCGTGTTTCAGGTTCCCGGTGCTGCAGTTGTCAAAGAAGGGCAATATTTACAAAACCAGGAGAAGAGTTTCTGCACACACTGATCTCACCCTATTTTGGGGCAAAAGAAACAGTCAATATTATCAGTAATTTCCAGTCAGCAGGGGGTAAACTGCTTTGCCCAGTGCAAATGTTATATTACCTGTGTGAGTTGAAACCTGACAATATTGGTGCTTATAAACGGGTCCTTAACAAGTTGTTTAAAATACTGTATTAGAAATTACAACTGAAAGTTCCACTCATTCCAAAGAAAAGAATAAAAAACTTAAAAACTAGTTTTAAAGCAACTTTTTGTGTCAGAAGTCCTGCCTTCTTTTGGTGCATCAGTGGTATGTGTGATGAAGAAATAGTCAAATACATTACATATATTAAGAAGTTGTAATTGTTTTAAGCAAAGTTTCAGGCACTTCCCAAAATGTAGTGAACAGATTTTGGTTGCTTGGGAGTTTTAAAAGTTTTAAAATAAAAATCAGGGTTGGGGGGGAAAAAGTCTTTTTAGAAGAAAATTAATTTATAAAATATTCTCCAGTAGCAGTATTCAGAATACCTCAAATACTTGTAGGATAGTTTTTTTTGCCTTATGTTTGGAACTGCAAATGTTTTCACCATTAATTTAAATCAAAATTTGATCAGGTCAACATAATAGCTAAATCAGCTTGACCTTCACCAGGACCAGAGAATATGTTGTGCCAGAAGATCATTGGGATTCAGCTTTTCCTTCACCTTTTCTGCTTTGAAAGGGAACAGGTTCTCAGCATAGCTTCAATTTGATGTTGGCTTTTTTTATACTGATAGATTAAATCTCAAGTAGCACCATGCTGCTGTGATAAGCATCTGAGCAAGCTGCCTTTTCTTTTACCGCCTTCCAGATTTCTAGTAACTCCACGGCACAGGAGTGGTTAGTCCTGAGCATGCCCAGGGAAATCCTAGCCGGGACAAGAATCCTCAGGTACCATCTCGGCTACAATTCCCCCAGTTGGGCAGTTGCAGGTCTCTTCGTGAGATCAAAGCCTTCCGAAATTTGGTAGCCATGCCCCCCCTCAATTTGGGGATGAGAAATGAAAAATCTCATGTGCCAATTTGATGTTGTCCTTATAACAGATAATTATAGGTTTTAAGAATAGAAAAGATGCCTGATTAAACGGCTCCAGCCATCTGCTATTGCAAGACTGTGAAGTAATCCTTGACCATTTTCATATTAAGAGTTGCCACGATGATGTTCTCCCACTGCTTAAGCCACTCAGCTTGCCTAGAAAGCTGCCTCCTTTGCTCTAGTTTACTGGCATCCTAACTCTCTTTTGCTTTGTATTATTTTAAATGGCAGTGATTAAATCTTTAAAATTCGGTGCTCTTGGGGGGCTTGAAAGTCCCTGCTGTATTGCACATCTATTTTCACTTCAGAAATATAAATTGAAGAGCTCCTTATTTTCACATGTGGTTTCAGATCAGGTTCTTCTTCTTGTTTGTGGTACAAAGGGAGCAGATGAAAAGCCAGCTAGGCAAGCAGTTTTAAAAAGCCCAGCACTGGTCACTGTGGCTGCTTGTACCCCTGCTCCATTGGGGTACCAGGGGAGGCATAAGAAGAGGCTCAAGGGCCAGGCACAAGCTGCTCACATGGCACTCTGGTTTAGGTGATCCCAAAGGTAATTTTGCTGGTTTTGAAGCAAAATCATTAGTCAAATAGGGCTGAAATCAGCAGAGAGCTGTAAGCCTGCTTTACGCTGAGCACTGTTCTTACAGAGGGAGTGTTGCTTCAAGCAACTCTTTAGAGATCAGAAAGGATCCTGGTGCCAGGATCCTCCCTGCGATGGGCTGAGTTCCCAACTGCAGCCTAAACCAGTCCAAAAATGTGCTAGAAAACATGAGGAAGGGTTTCCACCTGAAGTCAGAGAAGAGGCAGAGGGAGCAGAGTCAGGCTGTAAGGAAGGACTATAAGGGCACAGGAGTAGCCAGGCAGAAGAAAACATCTCTGGACGATGCACATCTATGTGAGAAGGACTGGTGGTGGCATGTAAGGAAGGAAAAGGATCGCCACGGCAGTGCAGGAAAGTGGCAAGATGCCTTTGTAAGGGCAAATTTTTCCCATTGAACATTAATTGCTTTCCATGGATACAAAATGCACTTTAAGTGATAAAAGGAGTGGCTGACAAGCAATGCTGTATTTAGCAGATATCAGAGAATGCAATGTAGGTTAATTACCTTCTCTTAAAATTAATTTTTTTTTCCAAAGAGGTGAGCATCTGTTTGAGACAGAAGCTAATCTCCAAACTCCTGTTGTCTACTTCAATGAGAAGAGAAGTAAGAAAGGGAATGAAATGGGGTGGTGAGGAGACAGCAGCAGGAGCCATGGTGACTTTTTTTCCCTGGCATCAATGTGTCAGGTTTTTTGCATTGCTTCCCATAGACTTTCCTCTTGGTTACCTTCAGAAGCACAAGCAACACCATGAACTGCCCACAGCTCCCTCCAGGGCTTTGAGCTTCCCAAGCGGTGTCCACAGCCGCTGCTCCTGCTGACACAGTTTATTTAAATAGGCAGGGAGAAAGTATTGGTGATTGCAGGAGGCAGTGTATAGTGTAAACTACCTCTGTGAGGTTTTAAAAAGGAAAAAACACTCTGGTATTCGTGCCACTCTGTAATTGAGGGATATCAGTCAGGTGAAGATCTTCCCAGGGAGTGGAAGGAACAGCCTGGGAATGGAAAACCCACAGTTCCTACAAGGTTGCGTTTCCCCTTCAACAGGGCACATGAAGTGTAATGTGTCCCCTTTCCAAAGCTGTTTTCCCTCTAAATCAGTCTCTTAGTGGGAAGAGGTGGGAAGGAAAGTATCAACCCATCAGTCAGGGTTCTCAGTGCCAACAGGGTCACATCAGCTTCTAAAGCCTTCGGGCACCCAAACCACAGAGTGGTTATCAGCAAGTCTGTGCAGCAAAGCACTGCAGCAGGTGAGTGACAGGATGCAAATATCAGGGAGGACCTGCCCCTGTATCTACTTCAGTGCCTTTTCAGCCACACCTTTCTGGTAAATTGTAAAATGTCGGTCAGAGCGCTCTGGAGATGGGTAGAACAAGGCGTGCTCATACCCCAACTTCTTTTATGACCTAGTGCCTTGAGGTGCATTTAGAAAATGCATCCAAGTTTTGTCTTTTATTATAGGATTTAGTCAAGAGATACTGAGCAGAGCACTGTGTAAGTGTCATTAAGAGAGCTCAGCAACAGGATATTCTGTGATTCCAGATTCCAGGATACCTTTCTGCATATCCTCTGTGTGTGTATATATGTGTGTGTGTATGTGTGTGTGTGCAAGCACAGAGTTTGCATATATACACATCACAGTAAACTTTGAGGGTTTGTAGGTTTAAAACAACGTGTTGGTACCAGCTGTATAGCATGTTTTCTATGCATTACATCAGTGTTCCTCATTTTCTATGCAGAGACACACACAGACCCTGTGAAAACTTGGCCCTTATTTTACAAAAACATACCTGAGATATTACAAACTTAGCATCCTAAAGTCAGTATTTTTAAAGTGACTGGAAAAATTACGTGAGAATTTTCAGGTTTGGTACACGTTAAGCTCATTGATATCAGAGTAAGTTTAGTCCATACAACCTTCCAGCATGAGTAATTTTTTTTGTCTGTGAAACCCACTGACTACAAACACATTAACTGGCAGGGATTAGAAAGCAATATTTTAGAATTTGCGCTTTATTTACAGGTGGTTTTCCCATTTTTTCTTTATTTGGATTAGGCAAACAACTGGTCCCAAGTTTTTATTCATTATAAGAAAAAGAAAAATCCTCCTTTTAATAGGTGTGTGCTTCACACTTTTCAAACTTCAATAGCATAGAATGTTTCACTTGGTCAGAAAGCTGATTTAATTTACTGCTAGGTTAAATGTTAAAGGTTTCAGTTTTACGACCATGAATTCTCAAATTAAATTCAGTGCATTGCTTAAATTTCTAGCTGCAGTGCATTTAGCCTAATTGCTTTGGTAAGTTGGGTGCTTAGTAACTACTACTTCTCTGAATTTTCGTCTTTAAAGGCGAGCAAAATAAGCCTGAGGGCCACAGGTGGGCTAGCCTGCTCTTTGGGATTCACCTGTGGGGTCTTTGGATATCTCTTCCAGTCTGACTGCATCCTCAGACCATATCTGATGAGGCTCTTCTGCTGACAAGGGAGAGCATTTAAACACCTGTAGGTTTTAGCTATTTAAGCCCAAATCAGTTTTGAAGCAACAAGAAAGGCTGAACAAAATGGTTCAGATTTCAGTCAGTTGTCAACTAAATGTGTGCACTGGGCCTTTAAGTATTTGGCCAGACACATCTTGATTGCTTGGCTTTTGTTTTCACCCTTGGAAAGTCAGCTGGATAATGCCCTGTAGCCAAAGTCTATTCTGTGATGCTGTAAGTGGGCTGGGGATGCCGGGGTGAGGGGAGTGTGTGGGGAGAGGGGAACCGGGTGAAGGGAGAATTAACCAAAAACAAAGTTATATTCATGTATTTCCAAATTTTTGTGAGCTGAGGTGTTTGCAGTCATTTTCAGTTTTCTTGCAATGTCAAATATAAAAGTCATAGGAACATAAAATGATCCCAGTGATGCAATCTTTAAGGTGGGCTCTTTTGGGGGATAAATCACAATGCAAACACGGAGGTGATGGAAACAATCAAGGAAACTTCCACCAATGGCACCCTCAGAGGCAAGCCCTGAGTGTCTGGTTTTTTCCTCTTTGTTTACAGTATTTTTAAGGCTTTGAGTTCTCACGCAACATATATGTCATTAAATGGCTGATTCCTCTTTGCACACGTTGTTGTGATGGCCTGTGGCAACCTGAATTAATTGTTTCAGTAGTTGATGGTGGTTACTAGCCGTAATTATTATAATTTGCATTTATAAAAACTTCTTTCATCTAAGGATCTCAAAATGCTTTTGCACACATTTAATTAAGCTTCACAACATCCTGTGAGGTAAGTGTCAAGAGTGTTGTTATATCCATTTTTACACAGGTTTCTCCAAGAAAACAAGGTCAGTCTCTAACGTGACTGGTATTTGGTTCACATCACTCTTGCACAGGACGAGTGGCATGGCTGCAGGAATTAGGAATGCTGATCTAGGTCACTTTGCATCTCCCACATGGCTCTTGCTGCTGCCATGCTGTGTGGACACACACACTAAGCCACAGCAAACACAGTCAGAGCAGCCTCAGCCCAGATTTCCAGTCTGAGGTGGCCCTTTCTCTCCCAGGAGCACTCGAGCAGCAGAAACGTCTTGGGAAGAAAAAGAGATAAGCACCCAACACGATGCATAAGATGACAACCCACCTTGCAAAGATCTGTTCTTTCCACAATTTTCTACCTTAGCATTTAAGCCTCTCTCTGCAATCTGCACACAGCAAGACAGCTTTAGCCAAAGCCAAGAAAGCAGCTGCAGGCAATGTAAAGTCACCCTTTACCAACCACTTGCCTGCTCTAGAAGAGGCTGCACACACTTCACCTCCACCCCCTACCAGCCTTAGACCCAACCCTATGGGCAATTAGCAATTCTGAGATCTACTACATCCTAGATTACCACTTGACAGATATTTAAAAGTGAGGATCAGCTGAAGTAATGTAGACTTGGAACTTGGGGAGACAGAAGTTTTCAAAAGCTCATTTCTTTTTCAAACATATGACTATGTTGTTTAAATTGAACCTAGCTCTCTGTAAGGTCTGTTGATCACCATAATAGCCCTGAGGAAGATAGGTCTAAGTAAGTGCTTGCAAATTGAGTAAAGAGTCCCAGGCCATACCTTCATGAGTTCTTTACCATCCTCATCAATTTACGTTTACATAAATTGTTTACATGTGGCAATGACCAGATTAGCTATTTGGAAAGAACTCTGCCTGTGGATGCATTTATTCCAAAATAAAAGCCACTTTGCTTTTCTAAATTAAGCGCACTTACAGGTAGAGAATGATTATTCTGAATAACATAAGAAAGTCATTTCATTCCTAAGTAGGCCATTGAGCAGAAATATTCTGAAATAATCTATCTGTCTAATTTCTTGTGTTGGTGCTTTTTAAGGCACTGACAAAGTCACAGTTAGCAACCAATATTTTTTTCAATCCATTGTTTTCTTGGAGAGGGTGTGCCAGTCCAGGGCAGAGTCAAAGATTCTTTTCTGTTCCCCTGAGTTCCCCTGAGTCAATGTACAGGATTTATTCTGGTCCATGTCTCTGTTGTGGGGGAAGGAACGCCTGGCAGCCAGAGGAGAAGGTCTGGCACAAGAACATGCATCATTTTGTTTTACCTGATGCTGTCTACTTAACCTTCATCGGAAATGGAGCAGTCATTGGCCTAAGCCTGCATTCTCACTTGAAGCTTTCTTCTGCTTTTCTTCTCCTCCAAACATGTTCATGCCTGCTGTGGCACAGAAAAGAAAAATATGGCAGCAACCATACTTGACATACATGACAGAACACAATGCCATGGGAATCCCAGCATCAGGCCCTCAGATGGGTTTTTATTGCTGCTACCGTAAAGCTTTCAATAACTTCAAATGACTGGTTTTGGGGTATGTTTCTTTATTTGGAAGGGGGGGTGTAAAAATTCTCCTCGTGTTATCTCATATTGCAGAAACTGAGACTAGATGGGTACTACATTATCCTTTTTGGACCTCAATCACTCCCAAAGATTCAAGATGAACTCTGCCTGCCCAGGCACCAGAGTCAGTGCCCCAGGGAATTTCTTCATATCTAAGGGATATGCAGGATGTGTACTCGCATGCCCTTGCTGCCTCTCAACTCCAGCTGTACATGAAGTTTTGCTTCAGGAACCTGTACCTCCAGTATTGCATTATCTTTTTCAGTCTCTGTCATCAAGAGTTTAAATACAGTTCAGATCAGTGTTAGTGGCCCAGCTCCAAATGAGGAGAATTGCTGCAATTCGTTATCTTGACAAATTAACTGGTCTGAGGCAATTCCTTTTTGAGAGAGATACAATTACCTAACTTGTGAACTCTAGCCTTGCTCCAATGCTGTGGCATAGTTATGCACCTGCTCAAAAAGTGTGGATACTACTTTCCCATCCATAAGTACAATTCCTGCACTAGGATTTGATTAAAAAAAAAAAGGCTTTCTGAGGACCAAGGTGTCTGATTGCACAGGGGATGGAAAATGTGGGAAATGCAGGGTCCTTGTCACCAAATCACAAGAGAAGGGACTGGCACAGAGAGTGTTCTATCAGAGAAACACACACCACCGGTTGTCCCATCCTCTGTTTCGAGTCCATCTTCCTGATCCAGTGGAAGAAGATGGCTTTCCTGCTCCCAATCCACCACATAGCAGCCCATTCAGACCTAAACCAGATTATTTTGGGGGGAAAAAAAATCCAAGGTGTTTTCTCCCTGGCATTTAGGCAAGAATTTGTACTTTCAGTCCTTCAGTCTTTATATACCTGGAGGAAAATGGGTTGCCATCAGCACTCCACTCTTGGTGTGGACAGGAGCTGGTGCTCCTGGGAAGGCAGAGTGACCTCCAGCCTTGCCCTCACCTCCTGGCCTGGAGGACCAGTTCCCTTCTGTGTTTTCTACCAAGCAATAAAAATACATCCACAGTTACACATTGTTCTTCCAACCCAACGTGGGCAGATGCACTTCTCATCCTCTTCCCTGTGGAAAGCAACTCCTTTTGCCCCTCAGCCATAGCTCACCTGTGGGCATCATCTTTTCTTGTAAAAGAGCTCCCAGATGCTAAAAGATATCCCATAACCATTCTTTTGAACCACTGCCTCTTGGAAACTGTTTGGAATAAAGCTGTCCGGCAGAAGGCTTGTGTTTGCCTAGAGCCTCTTTGTATGGACTTGGTGGCTGGGAGTTTCCTTGAGCTCCTCTTTGAACTCCAAGCCTTCAGCATCCAAAACATTTAACCCTCAATTTCTTTTCTGCTTTATCAGTTTGGTCAGCTTCCAGCTGGCAGCATTCATTTGCAGGCTCCCATTCTGCATCTCGTGTTTGCAGATGCATTTCTTTTTCAATTAACCCCTTGAAATGGTTTTCTTCTCCCCGGAGCCTACCTGCCTCCGGTCTGGCCGGCACTTCTCCCTGCCCTGGATGCCTGAAGGGCAGAAGCCAGGAGTGGAGGAGCTGGGTCCTTGAGCTGGAAGTGCCAAGCAGAGGGTGTGCCCCATGCACAGGCGTCACGGAGAGCAGCTGAAGGAACACGCAGGTTCGGCAGCGCCGGCTTTGCCCGTTGTGGGTTGGGGCTTGCAATGCCAGAGGCGCTTTTGCCTATGTGGAGTCTCTGGAGCATCACTTATGAATAATGAGAATGCTTTCGCTGGGATGCTCGGGAGCACGCGCCCACATTTCCACTGCTGCAGCCTTCGCCCCAAACAATGGGAATGTCTCTGCTCGCCAGCAGCTTTTCCACAGCTTTGTTTTAGAACAGCTATTTCTAGAGAGTCACCTAAAATGAAAAAGAAAAAAAAAAAAAAAATAAACAAAAAAGAAAAATAAAGACCGTGTCTAAAGCAACACTTAGCAAACAAAGACATTGCCTCGTCGCCAGGACTGTCCTCCCTCCTGTGCTGGCTGTAATTGCTGAGCAGTAGCAGCCATAGGTTGCTCATGCTGGCACTCCAGCTGGTTCACAGGCATCCACAGGGAGAGGAGAACCGCTTGCCCACTGCCAGGATTGTCCGGCAAACTTCACATGGGCTGGGAAACCTGATAACATGTAGAGGTGCGGCATCTCTATTGCTGAGACACCAATCAAGCCTTTGAAGTGCGACGGCCCGCAATTGAAGCAAATCCTTGGTTATTCAGTCTCTTTCAGCTGGAGACTCATCACGGCTTGGTACTTCCACATCTGGATCACCCTGTAAGACACACCTTCTTTGTAAAATTAATTAATATTGGCACTGCTGGGGTGGTTCCTAAGGAACCCGATTACTTAGGCTCCAGGGAGATACAAAATTAACTATTCAGACTTAGTGGTTAACTTAATGTTGTGCCTGATTCTGGCAGAGCAAATGAGTAGTAAAGATTGAAATCTCAGCCAAAGATAGTAAAGACTCAGCATTTCCATTTGCAGAAAGTTTTAGAGCCAGGTTTCACTGCAGACTACAGAAGACTGCTAAGTGAAGTATAACTGTGTCAGCTACAAAAATAAAAGCAGTTGTTTATAAATATTAGCTACTTCTTTAGTTTTATCACATAACTTTTATATTAATTCTTAAATTTCCTGGCACACCCACTAAAACATTTTTGCTGCTGCTAATACCCCTACTATCCAACTAGTGAAATAATGACGTTATGCTACTATTAAGGGTTGATTCTACTAGTAGTGATGCCTTATCTTCTCAGGCATCAGATTGTTAAATTACAACAGAACTGGGAGATATTCAGATTTAATTTCAGAATTAATCTTATCCAGCTCTTTAAACTGTAACAGCTGTTCTCAATGAGTTTGAGAAGTACTATAAAACCAATATTTCTTCAATTTGTCAAATGCAAACATGTCAGCCTTGGGAATTAACAAAACAACACAAAAATAATCTAAAAATAAAAATCCATGGAAAACTAGCTGAGAAGAAGCAAAGAAATTTAGAGTTACATTTTTCCACTCTCACAAACAAAGCTCTGTGGTTTCCCTTCAGGATTTTGATGAAACGAAACAATTTTATTAGAATATGTTTATTTAGAAAGACGTTTTCAGGAGAACAATTGTAGCCAGAAAAAAAGAGCTGACCACACTCAAATCAGCAATGGAAGTTCCCACTGATTTTAATACCAGAAGAACTTCATGCAGTGGTTTTAGAAATAGCTTTGTGTAGAGAAAACCTGGGATAGAATTATCACAACTTGATAATGTGTGAAATCATGCCCAATCTCATGCCTTCTGCAGCAGTTATTTGCCTTTAAAAAAATCCCCAAAACCTCATAAAATCATGAGAGCTTGCTTTCAACAGGTAAAAAGAAACACTTAAATGAAAAAAAGTTATTCCATAGTAAGAGGAGATATGAACTTATTTACATAGAATTAGCTATTCAAGAAAAAAATTAATTTGTTTAAATGCCTAAGAGAAAAAAAGTGTGATTGTTAGTAAATTCTACTGTTTTACAGCACTCACTTGAATTAACTATTTGCATTTCTCCAGACCCTTGATTTGTTTTTCTCGGAAAAACGCTACTATTTACCTCGTTTTTTTTTTTTTGTAAAAGAGCAATGCAGCTGAAGTCTGTGTGGTTCACTGGGAGTTTGTTGGCATATATTTGCAATTCTTGAAGCAAAAAAATGATATTTTATCTTTAGAAGGAGTTACATTTTTTGAACTTATTGAATTTTTCAGAGATCAGCATGAAGAGTTCTGATTAAATGCTTGCTTCAGCATTTTAAAGGCTTCTTGTGTCCCTGTTGCCTAAGGAGGTCGTACACGAGGATTGCTCTGTAAACATCAGATTGTACAGAATTGGCTCTGCGTACCATGCCAGGCACACAAAGAGGAAGTCAAATGGCTTATCTCTCACTTATCAACTAGTTTATTTTTCACACCCAAAAAAGGCTGCTACAAGAGCAGCTGCTACTTTGTAAATAATTTAATGGCTTCTGTTAAGTAGAGCTGTCAATTCTGCAAACAATATTAAAAGGAGATTTTCATTTTACCACGGATTTGCACGTTCTGAAATGCATTTTTATCCCTGAGAGTCCAGTGGAGGATCCTGGAGAATGAAAACAGCTTCCGATTTGCAGACACAGATTCAAAAGAGAATAGATGTGGTTAAATAATGACAGATGTATGAGCCGGGAAGGCATGATATCTCATCACCTGCATGCATTACCTAGAGAGCATCCTGCTCATTAAAGCTTAGGAAAACTTTGAGTAGACTTGTAAAGAAAGATATTTGGCTCTTTCTGACAGGTGTTAGATGTAGCAATAGCAATTACCACAAAATTTTGGAAATGCAGAATATGCATTGTGTCATTGTGTGGTTGGGCGTATACACAATATTATCCCAATATTGATCACGACAAATGGGATTTTTTTTAAGATTTTTAGCACAAAAAATTCACATTATTTCATCTGATAAATTACTTTAATGATGAAACCACAACATTAGCATAATACCAACTCTCAAATTTTTAAAATTCAAATTCAGATTGAAATCCCCAGATCCTAACATGTTAAGCAAATAGTAGGTTAGAATTTAAAACAGCAACAGTTTATTATGCAATAAGCCAAAGGAGTATCCCAGATTGCCTGAATACAAAATCTTGGGTGAAACTTGTGATCTCTCCAGTGCTAGCACAAAGTCAGATTTCTGTTAAACACCAAACCCTAGACAGCGCCCTGATCTAAATGTGAGGACCACCACCCTCTCCCAGCTCTGTGACATTGTTGTCAAAATCCTTCCCTTTCTAATTAAAAGTGGGATAGTCTAGTTTGGGAATGGCTGTGTTGTTTAAACAATGTCCCTTGTGCATTTGTTTTTCCTGCTTTAGCACTTCTCACAGGGAGCAGAGTCCATGTCCCACAACAAACATATTTATTTCTTTGTTCTATAGCTCATATCTGATGGTTTTGTGGCTTTGAACCACTCCTGGCATCTGATCCTATCAAATGCTCCACACTGCAGCTGTATCTCCAGACCAGAATAGGTTCAATGCTCATAACTTGAGGTCAATTTCAGATATTTATTTCAGATACAAAAGTGCAGAGAAGTCTATTTGCACTCCTGTGGGTAAGAACCCTGCTCTTCCCCTGGTTTGGTGCTTGCAGATGACAGACTGCTCTGTTTTCCATGAGGTTCCCATGGATCCAGTAGCATTATTTAACAAGGTGTAGCTGTGCTGCATCCACAGCACAAAATATAATTATATGCATTATATGCTCATGGCATTCATATATTAGAAATGTGGCACACAAGGACTCTGTATGTCCAAATTGTAGCCTACTCCAGTTAAAAAGCTGCTGGGTACCACCTGGAGCACATGCATGAGTTATGCTGAAGTGATTGGTGTGAGGACTGGGATTTACTCAGTTCTGATTCTCGGCAGGGACAAGGAAACACAAATCAGTAGTGTGATGGAAAGAGATCAAGACAAAGTTGACCCAATTCTAATTTGTTTCTTTTCTCAATACACACTCCTCTTTGAGCTTCTCTCAGGGTTTTATGTTCTGAAATGTCCCCACTCCTCGGAGCTGGGTCAGCCTCAGAAGAAGTCATGGACATCATATATTGGTAAAAGTTTATAACTTTAAGGGGGTAAGTTATGTAGGCCTTAGATGTTACTGGAAAAAGAAAAAATATAAAAGAAAAATTAATTACATCTGCTTGACTCACCCTGTACATCTGAGCTTTGACATTTTGCAAATTAAAAGGTTTAATGTTCTCTTTCTTAACAAAATAAGGCGAAGTGGAGAGGGAGGCTCTTCAGGACCAAAGACTCAGTTCCAGGTGGGAGCACAGCAGTGAGAGATGTGTTCCCAAGCAGAGGCTGTCAAAGTTTGTGCCGCAAGACCTGCAGTGGATTTTGCCTAATTATTTCTTTTCCCCCAATCAACAGGAATTTTGTTTAAGCCCTTTCCCAGAGTTCTTCATGTATATGAAAAGCAGCTTCTCCTGAACCTCTATAAGTTCTCAATATTGTTCCTCTCCTTCTCTTGGCTTCTCACTCTGCCAGGCTCCAAGAAGAGCTGCCCAGAGAAACCTCCCTTACTTGCCCTGGAGTTGAGTTTCTGAGATGTAAAGCATTGCCCGTCCACCTATTTTCTCCTCTGCTTTTATTTCTCTTTGGATTTTTTAATCAAGATGGAGGGGAAATTGCACAGTGCTGGTTTAGCACCTTTATTTATTGTAGTGTGGTGTGCTTGCTCGAGGTGTGCTGCTTTCAGCCAAGTTTTTCAACTATTCCCCCATTGCTCTGCCTGTGGGAAGCAGCAGCACAGACAGACAACATCAGCTACCTGGGAAAGCCAAACCTTGCCACACTTCACCCTCCCTCACACCACAGATGCCAGTAATATTTAGGTGACATGAAGAGTAGGAATAGTCCACAGCAATCCTACAGCACTGGATTTTTAGGACTCAGAGGTTCAGAAACACTTACGAGGAGATTTGCCTTCCTAAGCCAGCGAGTGTTCTGGGTCTCCAGACAAAATTCTAACCAACAGCGTGGCAACCCTCGCCAGGGTGTTACATCCTCCCCACTGCCCACGGTGCCACCATGAGTATCATGCAGATTAGCTTATACAGGATCCAAGAAGGCAGAGAACAAGGGGAGAAAAACAGGATTAGAAGAGGAAAAAATGCAAAAGGGTCTTACGATTTTGAGAAAAATCTTTTAAAGTCTTTATCTGTAACAGGATTTTTTTTTTTCCTTAATCCAAACTCTGCTAGCCTGCGGTTTGATTAAATTTTTTATATATTTATTTAAAGTCTCACACCTAGAATATGCAATTCCTTCTCTGTATTTTTAAGTGGTTCAGATATTTTTAAACAATTTCCTTTTCCAGAGGGCTCAGACTGGAATTTGTGAATTGGATGCCCATGCTTCACCTACTGAAGACTTCAGGTCTTGATTGTGAACCAAAATATTTTAAAACAAAGCTAAGGGAAGTCTTTATTTTTAAAGGAAGGAGTTACAGATACCCTTCTGGGGAGCTAGTCCAATTGATAAGGCTTTGATCCCTATGGCAGCAGGAAAATGCTCATGTGCAGCAGCCTTTGGCAGCCTGCTGGACCTTCTGTAGTTGACAATTTAGAGAAGACATTTCCTCCTCGCTAACTACAGCCAATATACACTCAGTCTCTGTCTTTTAAAAACTCTTGGACCTGTTTCTTGTTGCTGCTCATTGGCTACTGGGCCTCCTTTTCAAGGGAAAAGCCAAGGGTGAAAGCTGTGGAAGCATATGGGTTTCCATTCAGTTTGATCCATCTCAAGAGAGGACACCCTTGTCCTTATGGACATCCAAGGCAAACAGTTGGCAGCTTGGCTGGTACTTTCAAACTAAGTAAGTGTGACACCATATCTTGATTCTTCTTAACAGAACTTCTGGGGCAGTCAGACGAAGAAGACCCATCTTTCACTGACCAATCTCCAGAGCAGGGAGGAGGGTGCAACCTGCCTGCTCCTGGCCCTGCCGACACACCACCAGTGCAGAGCTGCTCCGGCAGGTGAGTTCTGAATAGTTTTGAAATGTATGTTTGATATTCTGAACCTTCCTTGCAACTGCAGTTGTTGTCTGCATCACGACTGCAAACACAATAAAATATTAAGACCTTAAGGAGGAACTAAGAAAAACCTGGAAGCCCAAAGGACACGGCACAGGCACAAAGAAATCTCCAGAAACAGACAGTTTGCAAGCTTTTAACACACACTAGCACAACCATATTCCAATTAAATTGTTTGGGCAAAGGCAGCCTTGCTTGTTGAATATGGAGAAAAGTGAAATACAGCAATGGAAATGCAGCAAATTAACAGTTGCAGGTGGTGAACAGAACTTTTAAAAACCTGACATGATCTTTGCAGATTTCTGTAAGCACATCTCTAGCCTGTGATCAAAACCCCTGGGAAGATCTTTTGAGAGTGCCCTTGTTCTGAAGTTGATTCAAACCTTGAACTTAGCTGTGACAGAAACAACAGCTCTGATGACTGGGGTTTTTTTCCAATGCTTTCATTGCACACCACCTTGCAAGGGGCAGGAAATTAGAAAGAAATAGCTCTTCTGCGAAGATTCAAAAAGCATTTGTTTCTCTTATTTTTCTTCATGCA
Organism: Corvus hawaiiensis; assembly: GCF_020740725.1. Taxonomy (NCBI): domain Eukaryota; kingdom Metazoa; phylum Chordata; class Aves; order Passeriformes; family Corvidae; genus Corvus; species Corvus hawaiiensis. Next base: position 110,391,391 of record NC_063215.1, on the reverse strand, counting down.
TTCTTGGTAAAAAAAGAAAAAAACCAGTTATTTGTTCCCATTGAGTATATATAGTATATAGACTTATTTTTATTTTCTATGCCTACTGCATGTAGGAATGTTTTTAGTAAATCTGATGTGAGTATGCCATTGAACTTCCACATTGCATTCATCCCAGCCATTTGTACATAACTGTGCTGAACACGCTGTTCATGTGGGCAAAACACGCATTTCCTTCTCTTTCTGGAAATCTGTATGTTAACTAGTTTTCTGTCTCCCTCACATGGGCACATTGAGCTTTTCCAGTATTCAGGGTTATATCCATTTTGCCAGCTGCACATCATGAGTGAAGTATTTCTTTTATACATTGCCTACAACTTTCAGGACACGGGGCACGCTCTAAAGCTTTCAGAGCTATCTAATGGGTTCGGAGGTGGGGCCTACCTTTAAAAGTACAGTACACAGTTATTCCTTCTTAACTTTTGGGATGAAGGTACCACCATACTGATATGGGCAAACAATATAGACGGTCTCCATGCTGCAGACTGCATTGTCTCCAGAGGGCTCTCCAAGCGCTCTAAGAAAAGGAGCTCCTTTAGCAGCGCACCAGAGCAGAGACTAATCCCAACACGCCTCTGATCCCAAGGTATAAACATGCTATCCTCCCTCCCTTCAGCTCACCTTTTCCCTTTCGGAGGTTGCTATGACTCACACATCTCTGGCAGTCCCACGTCTGCCTTCGTCAGGCATCTCGGGAGAGAGACTGAGAGTTCAACTTTGCTCCGACTCCTGGGCTCCCCACCTGACCACGATTGCCTGCACCTACCCAGGTGGGTCACCATAAGCTGCTGAGCCTCAGGAGTGGTTCCTTGCAATTGCCAGAGCTGCATGAACAGCTGGGATTTCCCAAGGCTTTTGGTTGCAGAGCATAAAGCAAGCTCCCACCCGTGCACCAGCTCCTCCGCCTGCGGACACCTGGAGATGCTGCTGACCTCCGCCGGGAGAGGCCGGAGATTTTGATTGCCACTTGCAATGCTATGAAAGAAAACTTCTCACGGCTCTCCTGGCTGGCCACAGCTGCTTGAAGCCTGCCAAAAAGAATTTAGGTTTCGAAGGCACTCCCTGTGACAACACCAACCATCTGGGAAGGTCACCTGCTGAGGCACAGGTGACTCCAACAGCTTCTTCCCTGTGCTTAAAGAAAGCCACAGATGGTTGCAAGCACCCAACTGTGGCTTGGTTTGCCTCCAGTTTCACAGAGTTGCTCTTCTACAACACGTCTGCTGCCAAGTCTGCATCAGACTTCTTCATGTGAAGAAATCTCTATAAAGAAAGGAAGTTTTAGTTTTGGGACCCTACATAAATAGGGCTGTTCTCTGTTTTGCGGTCATTGCAGTGTTTAATCTCTCTGTTCAAGATACTCACAGCATTACCAGAGTTTTCCAGTTTTGCAATTGGCTTCCTCTGGGTAGCAGTGGTTCTTTAAGTTCCTGTAAGACACCACACCCGGACTTTGCTGGTGTTCAGCGAGAGAATGGCTGTTCTTTCTTCTTTCAGAGTCTTTGAAAGCTGGTACATCTTTGTACCAGCTAGTCACACCAATTACTACATTACTGCATTTCTAACACAACCACCCCTCTCAGTCCCAGATGCAGTCCCAGATCTGTATTTCACTCAACTTTCTGGAGGCTCATCTGCAGCACATACTTCTTTCTTTCTTGTATTTCAGCTTTTGGGACAGCTGAGGCATATCTCATGAGTTACACCTAGGCAGAAGTCACAAGCAAGGGCCCTGTGAAGACTAGCAGAAGACACTTATGTTCCACTTGCTTAATAAATCTTGTTTCTGATGCCCTTCAGGGCATTTAACATCTGCATATGTGTAACTGGAGCCCAGTTTTCAGGCTGTGTGATTAAAAAATCACTTCAACTAACTCTTCACATCATCATCTCCTTTAGTTAACCAGGAAAGCCATAGTCCGGGATGAAGACAGGGACAGCAAACAGATGGAAAAGGCTGGAAACAAAATAATCATTTATAAAACAATCTCAAGGATTTATTTCTTTGAGAACTTGTTCTTGATTTAACTCCATGATGTTTTATGGAAGCAGCAATCGTGTTGCTGCCAGTGGAGAGCTGTAGTTAACTTTCTGAGCCAGACACACGCACACAAAGTTATGGGTAGCAAAGATTTCGGAACAACTTTCCAGAAAGCAGCGTTTCATTTGCTGCCTGATTTCTTTCACTCTAACATAAAAAGCACAGTTAAACACCACCAACAATGCACAGTCCAGTGAATAATTTCTTAAGATAAAGATAATAAAGACCTCACCTCCGGTTTACATTTGGCATTGACCATTGCCTTCTCTCCTTCCAAGTATCAGCTATGTTTTAGCCTGGCCATTCTCATCCTCCCATTATTCTTGTTACCTGTTTATGAAAACATTTTGATCAGCATTACCCTGCAGCAGAAGCCTGTACTTGAGGAGAGTATTTTGTATGTTTTAGTTCAGAGGACCAAGGTAGCATGCTGATCCTCTCAGCCACGCAAAGGAGCTGATGACTGCCTGTGAGCTTTTTTCTGGATGAGTGAGTGCCTGTGACCATGCCAGAGCTTGGCACCAGAGTCACAGAGAGCTGTGACTGTACTCACTCCTCTGCCACTGGCCTTGGTAGCTGCAGTGTGGGTTTCCTCCCCATCACTGTGTCATTCTCTTTCCTTACCATAATGTGTTGTGGGCTTAAATATCTTGCATTTGTTGGCGGTGTCAGGATGTGCGTGAGGCTGGGTTGGAGGGGTTCATAGCTCATTATCCATCTACCTAGTCCCCATCCCCCAAACCAGAGCTATTCCCATTTTAATTAGGCTATTATTTTAATACAAGTGATTAAGATAGAAGGCAAAACTGTTTATCATCACAGTGATTTTTATTGTAAAACTTTCTTGTTGATTATGTACTTAAAAATACACATATTCCTACTTCTCTACAAGGTTTTTATTTAAGCTCATGAGCATGTCTGTATATTTTGAATCTGTAGCATCACTGAACAAACCTCAGGAAGCATTAACAGCATCTTTTGGATCTGTGTATGTTGGCTATTAAATCAGCATAGAGGGAGGGAATTAGAGTTATCCCCCAGCATCCCCTTTTGTGTGCCACATAAAAAACGACATTAAATGAATTTCTTATTCCTACTTGACTGCTCTGTGCAATTAAAGGAAGCGTTCATCACCGTTATGGCACTTCTGTTTGTTCTTCCACCTTTTTCAAAATCTTCTTTAACCAGGAAGCAAACCCAGTCATAAAATAGCAGGAATATAGGCTGAGAAATAACGTCTGCCAGGTCCAGGTGTAATCCTACCAGCTGCTCTATCTGCCTGAGCAGTCTTCAGTTCCAAATTAACTGTATTAATAGGTGTGATGCAGGGATGTGGTGGTGTGGTGTAGGAAATTCATGTCAGAAGTGGGATCCAGCAGCTCAGCAGTGCTGCTCCTGCCTGGTTGCTGCAGCCTTCCTTCTCTTTCCTTCTCTTCCTTCTCTTCCTTCTCATTCTTTGCCACTGCCAGCCCAGGAGCTTCATGTGCCTCAAGAATGCAACAGCAGGCAGATACAGATGGCTTTGTGCAAAGTTGCACTCTCGATTTCTACCTCTGTAAAACTGAGATAATACATTACCAAATTCAGAGGGGCAAATTAATCAGTCAGTGTTCATAGTGCACCTTGAAAACACGAAATTAACTCTTCTTAGCCCGTAAGTGCTTGAGATACATCCAGGTGTGCTCCATGGCCTCTTGATTCTAGACAAAGGTCCTCTTGATTAAATTAGATTGCTAATGTGTTAACGCATTAGCACACTTGAAGAAAGAAAAGTTTGAAAAAGCAATTTGCCTTCATCACATGAATGGTGTGTATACTTAATGAAAATTTTTCCAGCATTCACAAAACAAAGAAAAATCAATAAAATGTCTGCCAACTGTTCCACTGAAAACATTTTATAATCTATAGCACCGGGAATCCCAAGCCAAGATAAACCAGCGCTGCTGACAGAAAATACTGACAATTATTTTACATTGATTCAACTTGGCCCAGCCCAGACTGACCTTGTTTATTCATCTCAGTCTCTTAATTCATATTAACTTGGCATCAAAATGGGGCATGTGGCATGTGGGCTGAAGACCCATTTCTGTATCTTAGATAAATGTAGTGCATTGAGTACTTCCAGTGCCTTGAGCTCTTAGGTAGATTTATATGCATTAGACAGAACTGGTTAAGTTCCTTTTATCCCCGCTGGGCTTTTCATGTCTGTTGACTGTAAAACTAGAAGCTCAGTAGAGGCAACATCTTCTTCTAAGCCTTCGGATATACATGAAATCCTCCCAGTACTGGTCAATTTTAAAGACACATCCAAAGAGGATGGAGGGTTTTAAGCTCTTTTAAAATATAAAAATAGAAGAGGTTATGGCAATTTGGCAGCCAAAAAAGCAATTTGCGGGTCTCGGCAGAATCCGAGGCCGTGTGTAAGAAAGCTGATCAAGACACTACGCAGGAGATAATGGGGTCGAAGAGCACAAGAATCCCCCTGCTTTTGCAACCAGCATAATCTGGTCTCCAATGAAGTTTCTTAGTTTCTTATACTGAACCAATAAAGCTTAGTGTGATGGGAGAGTTGCATTACTGCAGCTTAAAAATGTCTCGAGAAAGCTGGTGAGGAGAGGTGCTTTTAGTTGCTTTACATATGCCCAGCTGCTTGCATAGCTGTTGCCTGACTGGTAGTGGGAAGACAAACGCACAGGCAAAATCTGAGTTTTTCTTTAATTATTTATGTTGTCATCAGTTATAAAGGGCTTTTTACGCCTGGAATGTATTGTTTGTATTATCAAAGCTGAGTGAGATCTCACACTGTGGCAGTGAAGAAATTGGGTGCTGCACAAAAGCGTTCCCATTTTTATTCTCACAGCTACACCGCTGTCATACTTGAAAGCCACCCTTGAGTAAAACACTGCTTAAGTCATGACTACATCCACAGAGGAGGAAAAGCTACCCAAATGATGAGAATCCTCCCAAAAGAGTTCCCAGTTGGCCTGGCATTGGGTGTTTAGTTTATTTTCTCTACTTGACTCAGCCGTGATGAAGGCAATGCTCCCTTGGACTTCATCAAGCACTTGGCAGGTTGTGGATGGCAGGACAAGTGGCGAGTCAGTGAGCTGAGATGGCACAACATGGCCTCCAGGTTTCCAGTTCCACTGCACTGGGAATGGATTGCCTTTCCACAAGCCTGTGTAAGCAGAGTATTAATGATGAGTGAAGAAACCAAGACTAGCAAAAACAAAAAAAAAAAAACCAAACAAAACCAAACCTAACCAACCAAAAAAAAAACCAAAAAAAAGAAGAAAACAAATCCATCTGCATTTTCCATAACACATAGCTGGTGCTTTCCTTCCTGCACCTCCTTCACAACTTGGATTTCGGTGATGAAAGGGCTGTAGGGACAAAAATTACAGAAAATCAGTGCTGTATTTTGGGTCTGATATCCTCCTCTCCTGGCATCTGCCCAACTTCCTCCATGCAGGGCTGCCAACAGTGCCTGGTGCCTGCAATGTGTGTTGAACATCCCCAGCCTGTCCTGCTTAACAGAAGTGTAATTGCTCCAAAAAACACCAGCTTTATACCTCATCTTTGAATGACAGGACAGTGGTGGAGCAACTGCATGGCCAAAGGAGTGATCCTAGTGACGCTCAGTCAACAAACCTAATGGCACCTGATAGAAAAGAGCTGCTGTTTGTAACCAGGAAATTACACAGACTGCTGTATACTTGAAAAGATAGAAAACAAACAAAACAGCCTTCGTCTGCTCTGCAGTGTTTCCCTCTATCACTTCTGTTTTGTTTTTCAAGACCCACCAGCCACAGACAGGCAGAGGGCACTGAGCCTGGAGCGGATGGCCACACCACCTCCCTGATCAGGAAAACCTTCTCTAGCAGCCAGGAAGGTAAGCGAGTGAGTCTCTTTCAAATATGCTCAAGGGGATGAGGCTAGAAATATTGGTAATTCACATCTTGAAAATTCATTTGGGTCCGGGAGGAAAAACAAGGCAGTGGCATTGCAGCATGAGCTTGGTTTGTGTATTCCTGGCAGGGGGAGGCAGGAGGACTCAGCCCTGGCTCATGGAAGGTAGAATAAGTCAACCAATCACCTGAATCTCCTTATCTTGAAGCAGTATCCGTGATTTAACAAAAACAGGCAGGGTTTGTTACTCTCAGCCGTCGTGGCTCTGTTAGTCTGTGCAGGAGCCAGCAGCAGCAGAGCCTCCCCACTTCCATGGCTTGGGAAGGAGCAGCGCACGTGGCTTCTGCGGGGCTCTGGAGGAGGCAAAGGGGCTGCCTTTCTTCGACAGCGCCTGGTATCCCCATCACAGCAGAGCCCAGGGAGTGCCGCAGTTCAGCAGAGGAGCAGTCCAGCATGAGAAGGTCATGGTTAAAGAGCTATCCCGTGAAGGCAGCCAGGCAGGGGTAGGTCAGTGTTTGCACAAGGGGTGAGACGAGGATTTTTATCTCCTGCCCTGTCCGGGTGTCCCATTGCTGTACTGACAGGTGGGTAGGAATGGAGCCAGTCTCCAGGCACAGGGGGGTGAGGTGATTCCTACAGCCACAGCTGAAGGAGATAGTTTCATAGAATCATAGAATAGGCTGAGTTGGAAGGCACCCATCAGGATCATCGAGTCCAGCTCCTGGTCCTGTGCAGGACAAGCCAGTTATGGATACACTTCCACCTTGCAGTGAAGCCGAACTAGCAGCTTGCCACCATCTCAATGGGACAGTCCCGCTGCCCCCTCGCCACCTTCTTCCCCCCACATTCCCGGGACCACGCAGGAAGCTGACAGCACATTAACCCAACCCAAAAAAAGTTGTTAGTTTTCTTTCCCATGGGCTTTTGTCCATCCCATGAACTGACCTGCCTTGTGTGGGGATTAGAAGGCACCACAGACAGCACCAAGCGAGGGGCAGAAGGACACTGCCTGCAGCAGGACTTCTTTTTGATGTTGGCAGCTGTTAATTCGGCTCAAGCTGTAACATGAAGCCTCATCCTGAAGCAGCTCCTGCAGCAACCTGGCAGCACGCAGACTGCAAAGCCTTCCCAAGACAGGAGGAGAGCACTCAGGCAGGCAGCCCCTGCCAAGCCCCACCACCCCAGCGTTACCCCACTGCAGGGACAGAGGTGTCCTGCAGTCATGACTGTCCCAGGCTGCCCATCCCAGTCCTGCAACAGCTCTCCACCGTGCTGGGACTACGTCGGATCCCTGATCTGCTGCTGGCCTTGCATCTCCACACTGCCTCATCCACAAAAATCATGGTTGCTTTAACTTGGTGTGGTGTTTGAGGGAATATATGTATCCTACGTGTATAGACTTGTATAAGCAAGTATTGTAATTCATCCATTGAATAACATGATATAAAATAGCTTTGTTTTATCAAAAAAGTGAAAGTTACGTAATACTTCTATTTGTTTGGGTTTTTCAGTGAGTTAAATGGAATGTAAATAACATGGTGGGTGTTTTTGTTGTGTTTTGTTTGTTTGTTTTTTTAAGGAAATACGAGAGCCATTCCTTCAGAGCAGGTAACCCATTTCTGATTTATTATTTTATTTCTGCTTATTATTATTTACTCTATTTTGAAGCTTCCTGAAACTCCCCAAGCCTGTCCCTGCAAGCTGTCTGCCTGCAGGGCTCTTGCTGGAATTGGTAGAAATGCTCCTGTACGGTTCTGCTAGAGTAGGGCTTCACCTGCTGCTTTGTATGGAGCACAGCACATAAAAGTCTCGTCCTCCATCCACGTTTATCTTACATGAGCTAACCAGCGCTTGGATTGGCACTTCCAAGAGGAAGATTGCAGGGAAGAGGAGTGAGACGCTACCCTGTGGTTTCATTATAACTCTGAACTGATTTAACTGCGAGGTGCTGCAAATAGAGGTGGTCCATCCCTTCCCACACTGCCAGCCTCCAGGCCTGTGTTCTCCTCCCTCTCCCACACGGGCTCCCACGCTTCCAGCCTGCAGGAAACTCACTGGGGAGGGAGAGAAGGAGAAGACTTCCATGTGGGCAGGGAAACACTACCCTGTCCCCCAGATCCTACATCTGCCATGGGGACATTCCCTCCCAGCCTGGTTTGGGATCCCAGGTGGTTGGGAGTCAGTGGGGTGCACATAGAGCACAGGCAGAGGGCGAGCCTCTCTCCAGAGCTGGTGAGTCAGCAGCACGCAGCACAAACGCGCTTCCTCAGTTCTACTTCTAAGGAAAAATTTAAAAAAAAAATAAAATGTAACAAATGATAAAATAAATCTTGTGGCAGCATGGATGAAGGCACAAGAGCACCTATGTTTTAGCTTCCTCCCAATTACAATTCCTGTTTAAACTTTTATTTTTGAGGCCAAAGTATTCAGTGTTTGGCCTCAGTGCAAACAGATCATTAAAAAAAAAAAAAAAAGGAAACACTTCAACCTCCCAGCAGAGCAGGATGGCACTTATTTATTTCTTTCATTACAAAACCAGCCTGTGCCAAGTAAAATTGTGCTCTAAGAGCTGTTCTACCAGTCCTGAAGCACTGAGGAAGAACACACAGCGGCCCCACCTCTGCAGCTTCCTGCAGGCCCCTGTGCATTTGCACTGGGTGGAGGATGGGCAGAGCCTGGGGACCAGGTGCCAGAGTTCACCAAGTCAGGGTCGCACTGGTGGGAAATACTCGTCTCCCAGGATCTCCCCATCGGCCTTTGAATGATTTTGGTGGCCTCAGGACACAGAGTAAAGTAAAGCACAGCAGCAGTGATGGTCTGAAGACATTGGTGGGATCCCTGGGTTTGCAGCTGAGTTAGCCAGCAGTTAACTGTTCCTTCCCCGAGCTGTGTGGAAGACCTCCTTGCCTTCACATAAGCAGTTGAATTAATAAACTGAGAAGTTAATTTGAAATCTCTGACTATAACAATGAAATCCACAAGCCCAAAGATTCAGGCTATATAACAAGAGTGATGCACAGAAGAAAGTTTGCCATTACATCGTTAAGGACTTACCCAAGGGAGTGGTTAAAGCATTCTTTGGTTCCAAAAAGTTACTGCAGCTGAGTGGTCACTGTTGCTAAAAGCTGGTGGGTCAAAGTATGACCTGTGTGACCTGGGAGGAGGTGTTTTGATTTCAGCACACATTGCAGAGCTGCTTATGCACAGGAATATGGGGCACCTCTATCCGAGCTGCTCTGGACCCAGGGAAGGGAGGCAACAGCTGTGAGCTGCAGAGGAAGATGGCTGGCAGGGTAGGGGGAGCCTGTAGTGCACACCAAGAAAAGCCATCCATGTAACACTAACTTTATGCTTCTGTGAAAACGTTTCCATCAACATTTTGTCCTCGCTTTGAATGGCATCTGGAAATTCGGAAGTCTTGCAGCAGTTGGGTGCTATCACAGGAACCAGTACCCAGCAAATCAGAGCAGATCCTTCTAGCTGGACCGACCTGTGGCTTTAGTTCAACCCATCCCAAATCCAACCCAAACCCACCATCAGCAGCTCTTCCCCTGGACACCACCAGCAGCCTGCTGCATGAGGGACAGCCCATCCCCAAGGTCCCACTTTCACCTCCCTGCTTCCCCAGGCTGGCATCCCCCTGACACCACTTCCCACATGTTGCTTCAGCAGGAGCTCGCACAATACTGGGCTTGGTGCCACCCAAGGGGAGCACACCCAAAACCCGGCCCTTCTTACACAGGCAATTCTGCAGGAAGATCTCTGCAGTTGTGAGCAGGAGGATTTGCTTTGCGCTCCTTTTCCAGTTTATTGGGGAAAGGCTGGAGCCAGAGGTGACCTATTCCAAGTGCAAATGGCCACGGAGACCTCGGCAGGGATGGATCTGACTTGGGCCTGTCTTCTGTAGGTGCATCACAGCATGTGAACTCTCGCTGCTGCTCTCAGCTATGAGGAAGCTTCTCCTCCCTGAAACTACAGAGATCGTGCAACAAACTGTTCCCAGTGACCTGCCAGACCAACTGGCTGTCACACAGCCAAGCAGTGCTCAAGCTGTTGAACAAGATTTGTTTTCTGGAGGAAAGCATTAGAAGTGGCTCAGGGGCAAGACTGTGACTACCATGGGGGTCACCTGTGTCCCTCCAGCACTAGCACAGGTCACCTGTGTCCTGCCTGCAGCCCCTTGGTGTGAGGCTGATGGTGGGCAAGGGCTGCTGAAGTGTTCTCAGCTGGCAGTAGGACAAATGCAGACTATGTGGCTTTGCCAGACTGGTTTTGGTCCGGCCAGAGGATCCCACCACTGAGCACGAAGGTGGGGATGAAGACAGATGGTGGAGGAATGAGGATAAGCTGCAGCTTTCCTTGCCCTATGCATGGCTTGTGGGGGTATGGCTCCTCAGGCAACAAGGTTGAAGCGAATGAGAAGTGAGCGTTCCATCCACAATACTTGGAGTGGCCAGGATTTGGTGTTCATGTTCTGTCCTGTCTTCCAGGAAAGGTTGGAGGGGAGATTAGGGTGGCCTGGAGGACCGTGCTGCCTGAGACCTGGCCCAGCCTTGCTGCTCTGAGCAGGGTGGCCCCAGAGGTCCCTCCTGGTCTGCATTATTCTGGAATTTGATAATCTTGAGCAACTGTGTAGGTTAGTACAGAGTCTCCATTTAGCAGCCCCCCCGACTTGGATCAGTGAAACCAAGGCTCCAAACACCCTGGTCGCCTACCTTGGTACAAACAAGACCCTTTGGAAAACTTTAATCTCAACTTCTCTCTTGTTCCTGGACCAGAGACTGATCTTCTACAGGGCAACTTAAGATGCTGGAGCCAATGGCTCCTTATTGCTGCCAGATGACAGTTTTAATATATTATCACTCAGCTGAATACCTATCAGCCAGAATGGTTTTGTATTATGCTATTCAAGGAAAACAAGGCATTCCCAGTGAAAAGGAGTAGTACCTACGGATCCTAGCAACAGGCATGTCCTTCCACAGTCATTCCTGCAGCCTGGAATCAGGCAGTCTTCATCTGAATAAGACAGGTGTTTAAAATAATTTCCCGGGGCTCCTTCATTTATTCTCTTCTCTCCCACTCTTGTCCTTTCCCACCTTCATCATGCCCTTGAGAATAATCCCAGGAGAAAAAGCATAGCCTCCTGGGAGCAATACAGCAGCGCGGGGAAGAGATTTCTCTGTATTTCCCACTCCAGGAGAGTAGAAGGATCCTCTGTTCTACCTCAGACCTGTGGAGACAGAGCAAACCACTGCCTTCATCCTGCTATCCCTGCAGGTCCGAGATGACTTAGTGGATTTTCAATTACAGGGTGTGCCTTCCCATACCGCTCCTCCCTTCGCCTGCTGGAGCGGCACCACATCATTACTATGAAAAGCCCCACGATCTGAACTCTCCAGGGCACAAGTAGATGCTCTCCTGTCAGGATATTCATGTTTTCCTTCTCTGAAGGACTAGCAGCTCATTACCATAGAGAGCAGTGCTGCAGTGCTGGCTGCCCCTGTTCCTGGACAGCCCTCTTCCTGCACCATGAAAATCAACTCTCATCAAATTATTACGGCATCTTTTATTGCCGGGGTGATACATCAGAAAAGATGCAGGTATCAGAGGAAGGTTCCAGTCATTACCACTCTTCAGCCTTTGATTAACATTAAATACTTCTACAAGCTTCATGCCACATCACAGGCTTCCCACGCGACACCACCAGGTCTGCTTTAGTGTGACCAGAGAGGTTTGCAAATAGGATTTTTTGAAAAGCATTTTTTAAAAAAGCGAGTAGGTAGGTCTGCAGGTCTGGCTTCTTGTTCACCTCTCCCCAGACAGAGGCACAAATCACAAACCCAGGTCAGATACCCACCTGATGCACTCCAGACTCTGCACCTTGACAGAAGTAGACAGGGACCTACCCAAAGAGCCTTGAATTTTTAAATGGTCAAACACGGTGTGGGGTCTTTTTCCAGTCTGCATCTGCCTGCCCACCTACTCTCCTGATCCCCAGAGCAACCACCAGCAGAAACCCCTCCGCATAAGGCCCTGACACAGCCCAAGGAGCAAAAGAGCCACCCATTCTTTAGCTTCAGCCACTGATTCTCCTCAGGGCTTTACTGAAAAAAAAAAGCATATTTTTTGAAACCTCCAACAAGTGTTGTTTAGAGAGCAAGGAGAGCCCTCAGAAAGCTTAAAGCCACCCAAAACCCAAGGCACATACACACAGCCCCACCATGAGGGCTGCTTCCAAGTAAGGCAGCTCATAACCTCCTTGAAGAGAGAGGTGCCTTACTAAGCACAAGTCTCAGTGGTGAAACTGTGCCTCAAGTTTCCACACTGGAATAACCTGGTGGGGTCTGGATACAAGCACTGGTTCAGGTGGGACATCAGGGACACTTTCATATCATCTTCAAAACACCTCTGAGGATTTTCAAGGGGTTGTATTTTGGCAGGGCCACCTCTCACCATCTCCCTGCAAGGGAAGAGCCAAGCCATGGGCTGGAAACTCAATGTCCCTACAGAGCTTGTTTGGAGCCGTTGTACTTTTACTACTCCCTCCATCCTAGGTAGGGAGGTTGTGGAGGGAATGCTGTTTTGGAGGGAGATCTCTATCTCTGTGGTGAAGTGCACATGCCATGAGATGGAGCTGCTGCTCTGGTAAAGGTTCCTTTTGAAGCTTCAAGAGTTAGGAGATTTTTTTTTCATCATTCCTGAAGTCAAGGAGCCAGGGAGTCACTCACATGAGTCCTGTCCACCCTCACCAGTGCTCCCACAGCCTGACACAGCCCTGACAGCCACCTCCTGGAGCCAAGCCCACCCCCTCTTCCCACGCCAGACAGCATGTTTTGCCCTCTGAGACAGGACAAACACACGTTTCCCTTTGTTTCCAGCTCCACACCTAGTTTTTTTCTTTGCATCATGAAGGGCTGGCTACTCATCTGTAATTCAAAAGAAAGCAATGACTCACTAGACTACATCGCTTTCCAAGGCAAAGCATTTCATGCATTTCGAAGGCACGCTAGCCCGGGTTAGGAAATAACCTCTGCTGGTGGCACACATTCTCCCCATCGCCATGTCCTCTGGCCCACAGGGCTGGGGCTTCCACCCTGCACAGGCACCGAGTGCAGGACAGGGATTTGTGCTGAAATCATGCATTTGCATTGTGTCAGGAATGCAAAATGCCATCCCCACTTTAAAACCTGGCTGGCCACACGCTGGCATTAACCCAGCCTTGTGCTGTTCACAGTATGTTTTAATTAAAAGGTAACAAAAACCTAAAGTTTCGCTTTTGCCAATAAGCTTCCAAGCACCAGGTGAGGGGTCTCAAAGGCAGGTGGAGACTCAAGTGCCAGCTCCTCACATCCCTGGGGACACCATGCACGGTCCCTGGAGCTGCAGCCCCTGGTTTTCCCAGGAACAGCAGGGGCAGGGCATCTGTTTAAAAACAGATGGGAAGTGCCTTACCTTGAATGACAAGCCAGTCTTCACCATTTTGGGGCTACATCCTTCATTCCCAGGCCAAACTGGGACAGTGTCTGCAATTGTCTCTTCTCCCTGGGTTGGGGTGGTATTTTGATACCTGTGTTTCCATCCCCCAGTGCCTCTCCCTGCAGCCTGCCTGATCCTGCTTGTCTTTCCCCCGCAGGACACTGGAGACAGCGGGTCTCTCCAGATTGTGCACTTTGGGCTGGTGTGACTGAGCTGCCAAAGTAAAGAAGAGGAAACCTCACCGAGGTGGTGAAGTTCACGGGAAGTCCTTTGGCAAATTTGCAACCGGCCCTGGATCTGACCACTGGCAGATGACAAAACACCAAGCTTAGAAAATATCCTGCCCTTAAGACCTCCAAATTATTTCTGAGTTCACATGGACATGTCCATGCACAAAGTGCCCTGTGTTTGCTTGTGGAGGGCAATTTGGTGACATTTTCATCAGAGATGTCAAAAAAGCAAGTAATTGCAGATCCCCATTTACTGTACAAACTCAATGGTGAAAAATTTTGTGGGGTTTCTTGGATGAATCCATAAGCTTTTCAGGAGAAAGTCTGTAATTCTCTATGCATTATATGTTTTTACAATCTTCACTTGGAAGCAGATTTGAATTTCCGCTTAAGGCTCTGAAAACCGTCTTTTGAGATACCAGCAGATAAGATCTTCACTCAGGATACCTCTGTGAAAGAGCAGCCTTTCACAGTCGGCAGCATTTTTCAAAGAATGCTCTCCATTTTCATATCTAGATATATCATCTTAGTTGAATAACCATTATTTTGCCTTGAAAAAAGATGCGGAGCCTCTTAAGCATCATTCCACTGGAGTCCAGATTTTAATCTGCCTCCTCTAACCACAGAGAGAAAATGCACTGAGAAGGGAATGTAACCTGTGCCAGCCCTCTCTCTTTTTTTTTCTGGCAGTGAAGAGGGGCGAGCATAATCGCGGGTCCTTTCTCCCTCCACCTGATGGAGCGCAGAGTGTATGGACATGGATATTCTGTACTCTGTCATAGGCACAAGTGTGGGTCAAGCTTGAATTTTTTGGGGAGCACTGGGTGGTTGAAACCCAAAGCCAGTAAGCTTCTTGAAGTTGGTTTTATGTGGTGAACAAATCTGTATGATGGACTGAAAATGAAAGCACAATGTAAAAAAAAAAAAAACAAAACCCACAAGCCATTAGAAGTATTTTATTAACAAAAATTCTGCTTTTACCCAAATAAAATATTTACAATCCATTTTCCCCTATGAGTCAAAATCCTGCTGCCTGATGGGTGATTTTGGTTGCACCGTTTCGGCATTTCCTCCCAATCCGTGCCTTTCCATGCGAAGGAGATGCTTTGGTTTGTGGTTTGAAGGGAGTGAAGGGGTTGCAGCCCGTAGGGTTTTGTATGCTCAACAGGGAAAAATAAATAAAGAGAGCTTTGAAACAGAGCAGCTGCTGCCTCGCCTCCCCACGCAGAGCCGAGACGGTGACGGCCCAGCTTGTAGAGGAGTGTGCCTTTAATGTCCCACGGATTGAAATTGCATTTCTGGAAAACACAGGGCACGGCGCTGGACCGCGGTGACAGGGGGCTTGTTCTGCCTAAGAGGCTGCGACACACTGCCTTGCCATACAGCTATTTTGCTGAATTGCAGCCATATTTCTGTCAGTACAAGTGATGGTCTATATGAGGGATTAATCTGACACCAGACAGTGATTCTTAATCCTTCAGTATATCATAATCTATTTACTTTGCATGCTAAGAGGATTTCAGCTTAAAAAATATACAGGAAGTGATACTAGAAATGTACATAAGGTCCAGAATGCTGTTTCCTAAAATTGCAGGTTTTCATTAAAAAATATCCTCACATGGTTTTCTTGGAAAAGTCCTGTCTGTCCAGGAAAAAAAAGTGTTGAATAGGGATTTAACTGGAAATAGGCAGATGTTTCCCTTTAGGCTTCAGCCCTGTGACCATTTTCACCCTTCTCCTTCCCCACAGCATTTTGTGCTCAACAGTGCAACATAAAAGGAGAGCTCTCCAGCACAGCAGCTTCCTCAGCTGGGAGATTCACCTGCAGACTTTTTACTGACAAAATCAAAACAGGTTTGGAACCAACATGGGATTTTATGTGCATTAATTGCTGCTCAAAATGTATGAATTAGCAGCGACTGGCTAGCACGGAGGTCAGCACAGGGAAAACCACAAACCAGTGGTTCCTTATTGAGCTGTAATCACCTGTTTTCTCTGCACCCTGCCAGGAAGGCTGCCTGCAAAATAACTGTAGTAAGTCGTGTTAGTGGGCATGCACGACTCCTGAAACTTGTAACAGAATTTTTAGTTACAAATCTTTAATAATTTAAGACATGCTCTTAAATGGCTTTAATTTAAACCATTTGGTTTGAGTTCCCAAAGCATGTCTTGCACCCAAAGAGGAGTTGGTCACTCCAGACAGCAGCAACCCTGTCCAGCCTCTGCCCACCTCTGCATGGCTCGCTAAGGGTGTTCCCATCATCAGCTGTCCCAGCTCCCTGCCACACGCGGGATTCAACGGCAGCAAAGAGGTCATTGATTATTCCAGGTCCAGGAAGCACCAGTGTAAAAGCTAAGGGCAGCCCAAGCCGGGGAATGTTCTCCCCTCTGTCCCTCCTCCCGCTCACCCCAAATCCTGGCCCTTCAGTTCCTGGCAGGAAAGCCCCCGGGTGCCTTTGGAGCAGCGCTGCCGTGCAGAGGCAGCTGCCGGCCCTCGGGCAAGAGGCAGGAGCTGCGCGGGGCTGGAGCCGGGTGACCCAGCCCTCGGCACTGCGGCCGCAGCTCCGAGCTGCCGCAGCAAGTGCGATTTTAATTTTAAAATAAATAATAATGATAGCCGTGCGCCCAGCAGCCTTCTTGCTGGAGAGGTAAGGCACGAGCCAAGTAGGCAGCTCTCTCAGAACCGGGTTGCCCTAAAAAGCTTGGCAATCCTGCTGGCGCCTGCCCCTGGAGCCGGGCACCAGGCACCGTGCCACCTTACCTGCCATGACTCATGCTCGGGATGGCAGTGCCTGCTCCAGCCTTGAGGAAGCCCACAGTGGGAGAAGTTTGCGAAAGAGGGAGGGTGCTGGGGCCCCCCAAACCCAGGCATGACCCTTCCGAGCCCATGGTCGGCCACCAACAGGCAGAAGTCAAGTCTTGCCCACCCTGCTGGCACTGACTGAAAAAAAATTGAAACAAATGGAGCCAAGAACTGAGGGCACAGCCATGATTTGCTGTGATCTGGACCAGGTCTCTGTGCCTCCAAAGCCACGTGCATTGAGCAGCCAACTTCAACACCACGCTCCAGGTCCGTGTGAGTGGGAAAAGAAAATGCCCAAATTGCAGTGTGGGAGTTGCTGGATAAACCACTGATCAGTGGCACCTGGTGTTGCTGGTGCCTAAATCGGGGGGGGGGGGGGGGGGGGGGGAACTGGGGGTACACAACCATCCCTTGGAGTCCTAAACCCCAAAGCAGAGCCCCGGCCCAGCCCCACTGTGGGGCACTGGATGAAGAGATTTAGGACCACATCACCAAAACCAAAATTCAGGCTCCCCTCTTGGCTGTGTCTCTCAGCATCGCTGATTTACCGAGTTATAGTGGAAGTGTGCATCATTTTTGTTTAAAGAAGACAAAAGGTGTGTGTCTGGGGGATTGTGTGTCATACACCTGCTGGATCTTATCTCTCCTTTGCTCACTAAATCTGGGAAGGCAACTCTGGTTCATTTTGTGGCCAGCACAGATTTTTTTTTTCCCAGCCGCAGGAGGGCTGTGATAACTTTTTCCCCTTTAAAGGAAGGGCTTGGGGATGCATAGACCGGTGCACCTGGACCCAGCACACATGGCCCTCACTCAAACTGCCTGTACAGCCACACTTTAGTGACTGCAGAAGAGAACAATTATTTTATAAGTATAGATGCATTTTTTAAAAATACTGACATACCTTCTATCTATATATATGCAGAGAAGGAGACAACAAGGAAAAGAACCACTTAGAGAAAAATCCCCTAACATTGACTCAGTCACTCGCCCCCTCCCATAGCTCCCTGTTGCACCGGGGAGTGCGGGAGGCCTCCCCCCGCCTCGGGGCTCTGCCATGGCCACGACCCTGGAAGGATGCGGGTGGCTCCTGAGGCTGATCCCACTGTTTTCCCACCGCAGCCGCATCATCACAGTGCCAGCCCCGTTCGCTCTCCGCCAGGATGCTGGAGCGGGGAAGCGGGGGCAGGTGGTGCGGGAGGGGAGATGTGAAACCCTCCCCAAAGCGTGGAGAATTGAAACCTCTCACCCCACCGCGGTCCCCACTGCCCGGGGCCGCCTGGGGACACCAGGGGTGGGGATACGCGGCACAGCCCCGGAGCTTCCAGATACAGTGGGCACTACTGCAGGGAGGAGTATGGGAATTTGGGGATGCTCCCCGAACAGTGCATCAATGGCCCAAGCAGGGGAGCAGTGGCCCCGCGGGTCCACGCATCCCCGGTCCTGTGCAAGTAGGAACAGCCCCAGCTCCGACAGGCAGCTTCCAACAACTGAAGGGAAGGTCTGGGGAGGGGGGGGGGGGGGGAAGAGGGTGAGATTGTCACGAGAAAAGCTCATCTCTCTGTCTTCGCTGGCTGGACCGCAGCCGGCAGCAGCTGAGGGTGGTACAGCCGGGAGCCAGGGCTGGAAGCGCAGGTGCGGAACCTGCACAGTGGGACAGAGGTCCGGCTGGATGTCCGAGTGTCCCTCACTCCCCGCCACCGGCACTCAGGCTCGCCCGTGGGTCCCGAGTTTGGGGGCTGCCCCACCGATCCTGGGGGTAAATTGCTGGTTCGGGCAGCGTTTGCCCGTCCCGTGAGTCCCATCGGCACCACGGGGCACCAAAAATCAGTAACCAATTAAGCGTCAATTAATGTAAGAGTGGGTCCCCAGCCCGTACCTGCAGAAGCGGCGGTGGGTCCCCCCTCCAGAGCACTCGCAAATTCATCACACACATCCCCATCCTGCTGGGACCCCCCCCCAAGAAATATTTCCCAGCTCCTCATTCCCCCCCAGGGCAGTTTTATGAGGAAGAGGAGGCGGGAGGGAGGAAGGAGAACAGAACACCACTACATTTATTAGTTTAGATTTTATTGGGGTGGGCGGGAAGAAAGGAGGGGGGTTGCCTTACAGTTGAAGGGGTTACGGCATCAAAAGTCACACGTACACTGTCCCTGTCCCCGCGGCGGGGCAAAGCTGCCGGGAAGCGCCAGCCCAGGCGGGGGAAGCAGGAACGCGGGGCTGCAGCCCCGACCCGCCACAACGCACCGACCGACACAAGGGGCTCGAAACAACCAAAACGAAAACCAAACCAAAAAACACACTCCGAAAAGCCGTGCGCCCCCCCCTCCCCAGCCCCAAACCAGAGCTGCTTATCCCTGCAACCCTCCCCCCAAAAAATAAACCAAAACTTTTTTTGCAGCTTTCTTTTTTTTTTCTTTCCTTTTATTATTTTTTTTTCCAAAAGTTTTGGGTTTTTTGGTCTGCAGGTTGCGGATCAGCTGGGCAGCCTTTCCCTCCCCCTTTGCCTCCCTTCTGGGCACCTCCCATGGCTGCTGCCTTCCCCCTCACCCTCAGCCCCAGGACGGCACAGCCAAGCCTGTGCAGAGCCCTCGAGGATGGACGGAGGACGTGAGACCGGGAAAGATTCATTTCTTAGGGAAGAAAATCGAAATTAAAAAAAGATTTTTTTTTTTTTTTTTACGTTCTGTTCCATGTTAGACTCTAGATAAATGCCAACCCAACAGCATCAACTAAAAATAATCGTGGTCACTGGAACGGACCGAGTATTTACATCATTCCCGCCACTCCCCGCGGCAAGAGGCTGTACAGGACTGGCAAGCCGGGGCTTCCGCACCCGCAGGGGCTGAGGGTCCCCGCACAAAGCTGGGGGGCACTGGCAGGGCAGGAGCCAGCCTGCACCTCTGCCCAGGGGGCAGCAGGGGACACGCTAGGCTTTTTAATTTTTTTTTAAACTCCTCTTCTGTTGTGTTTAAAAAAATAATAATTATAATAAACCTGGTGGAGTGGTGCAGGAAGCAAATAAATATCAGTCAGTAGAGATGGGGGCGGCAGGACCTCCCCAGGGCATCGCCACTGCTAACGAAGAGGGAGGAGGAGGAGGAGAAGGAAGAACCAGAGTCCTGCCCAGGAGGCGGTGGGGAGTCCCCGGGTGTGGGGTCAGTGGCAGCTTGTGGGGATGGTGATCGGCCCCTCACAAGACCTGGAAGCGCCAGGACGCCTGGTCCTTGTAGTCAAGGCAGTCGGGGGAGTTGAAGTTGAGCTTCCAGGAGGCAGCAGCGGCAGCGGCGGGCTCCTTGTAGTCCAGGCAGTCGGAGGAGTTGAAGGGCAGCCCTGTGCCTCCGTAACCTTGGTGGTGGTGGTGGTGGTGGTGATGGTGGTGGTGGCCCGAGCTCTGGCTCAGCGGGTGGTGGTGGTGGTGGCCCGGCACCGAGGAGGGCCCCATGGGGCTGAGCTGATGGGGATGGTGGTGGGAGTGCATGGGCGCCAGGTAGGAGCTGCAATCCACGCCCCCGAAATAGGACGAAGAGGGCGGCGCAGGGTAGCCCTGGCCGTACCCCCCGCCCTGGCTGTAGGACACGGGGTAGGAGGCGGAGGCGGCCGAGGCGGCGGGGCCGGCCCGCTGCATGCAGGAGGCGGCGGCCGGCGGCAGCGGCTCGGGCACCGTCACCCCCGCCGGCGCCGCGCCGGGAGAGATGGAAGCCGGGCTCCAGATGGATGACGCCGGGGTGCTGAGAGAGGCCGGGGCGCCCACCGGGGCTGAGGAGGCCGAGCTGGAGGAGGAAGACGAGGCGGAGCTGGAGGCCGCTGCCGGCGGCGTGAACTGTCCGCTGCTCTCCGAACCCGAGCTCTCCCGAGCGGGCGACGATTTCTTCTTGGCCGGACGGCTCTTGGCCCCGCCGCCGCTCTGCTGCTGCTGCCGGCACTTGGCGCGGCGGTTCTTGAACCAGACCTGCAGGGAGAAAACGGGGTGCAGGGGAGGAAGGAGCGTGGCGGGGTGAGCAGGCGCCCAGGCAGCCCCAGAAGGGGCTCTGCAGCCTGCGAGCACCCAACCACCCTCACGCAGTTCTCCCAGTACCCACGCCCAGCCACTAACACTGCGCACCCCTCGCACCCCCAAATATAATCCTACCCCTGCCTGGCAACCCAGCCACCCCATAACCTGCCAAAAGCAAGGATGACTGGGGTCAAAGGCTGTGGTGTCTCAGCTCGTGCACATCCCTGGCACAGCGACAAAATTTGGGGGACAGAGCCTGCGTTGGGTGCTGCCTGCATATGCCACCCCTTTGGGTATCCAGGGAGCAGTGCCCACCAGAGGGAATACGTCTGAGAAACACCCAAGTGCTAGGGCTGCTATGCCCTGGAGCAGGTGGAGGGTGACAGAAAGGTATTAACAAAAATAAAATTAATACAAGAGGATAAAAAATAAAAACAAACGCTCCCTCTTCAGCTGAATATCCCCACAGTGGGACAGAGAAGTGGATGGGAGGCCACACGCATCCCTGTCCCAAGGAAACAGTGTTGAGTGTGGATGGAGCACCCGGTCTGAGCGGTGCCAGCTGAGCTGGGGTGGCCCTGCATCCCCTCGTCCCACAGCGGTGCAGGATTCCCCCACACAGGTCCAGTACCTGGACTCGGGATTCGGGCAGGTTGATCTTCAGGGCGACTTCCTCCCGCATGAAGATGTCAGGGTAGCGGGTCTTGGCAAAGAGTGCCTCCAGCACGTCCAGCTGCGAGCGGGTGAAGGTGGTGCGCTCCCGCCGCTGCTTCCGCGGGGTGGCTGCGGGATGAGCACCACCACAGCGGTCACGCTGAGCCCCCACGCACCTCCCGCACGCCCCGGCACGGGGGGAGCCCCGGTGTCCCCGGGGCAGGGGCCTGGGGCGCACCCCCGCTGCAGACCCCAAAGAGCAGCAGTGTCCCCCACACCCCGGCTGCCGGACCCCATCCCGCTGCGGGCAGGGCGAGGGGCACAGTGCTGGGGAAGGGTCAGGCCTGGCTCTAGCGGGAACTATGGGGAGATTTCGTTGTGCTGAAATAAATTACTTTTTTTTGTTGTTCACTTTGAAACTTCTTTATCCTTAAAAATCCCTGTGAAAACGAAGAAACCCCGGGAACAGGGGGGAAAATTCATCTAGACCCCAATCTCCCCAGGCAGGGGTGCAGACAAACCGGGGGAACCCAGCCCACAGCCCACCCTAAACCGTACGGCCCCACCAGCTCTTCCAAACCCGCATGGGATGGAACTTTTTCCCCTCCACTTGCTGGAGAATGGCGGGACTGGGGGGCCGCGGTGCGCGGCACTCACCCGGATACCCCACGGAGGGATGCAGCAGGTCCATGGTGGGCCCCGTCAGCCCCAGCCCATTCATGCCGTAAGGGGGCTGTTTGAGGTAAGACATCATGCTAGAAGCCGGGCAGTTTCCTCCAAAGTCCCGCAGAAAAAAAAAATCAAAATCAAACCAAATCTATGGGGCGGGGAAGGGGGATATGAAAAGGGAAAAAAACCTGACAAAAAGAGCCGCCGAAAACACCCCAAACAAGAGGCAAAAAAAATTTAAAGCCAACGACAATTAAAAAACGGAGCACAAAGTCGGTATGAAAGGAGTTTTTTCCGTTCCGTCCCGCCGTCACCGCCGCGAGGTCCTCGAGAGATCGCAGGTGAAGTGAGAGAAAAATAAAAACGAAGCAAAAAAAAAAAAATTAAAATAGCGACGAGGATCGAGAAACAGGCGGATTTCTTCCCCGCGCAGAGGCGAGGCCGGAGCGCCTGGGGAGAGAGTGGAGAGAAGCGGGTGAGGCTTCGGCCGCCCGAGTCCTGCCGGGGGCTCCCGCGGGGCTGCGCCCACCCGGCGCGGGGGCTCCGCGTGGGCGGCTTCCGCTTGTTAATTTTATTATTATTTTATTTTAAACGAAAGCGAGTCGCGCGCAAGTGCCGAGAGGCAACAGTGCCCGGCGATCGGGAGAGATAAAGCAATTATTTAAAAAGATAATTGGATTAGGAATCAAAAGGAGGTATCAGAGGAGGGAAGTATAATTAATTTAAAAGCGAGCAGACGGGGACGTTTTAATTAGAAATGGATAAGAGTTAAAAAGGGGAAAAGGAAAAGAGCGCTCCGGCAGCCGAGCGGGCGACGGGGCCGGCAGCCGGGACGGGACGGTGGCGGGGCCCGCCCGGGGGGCTCGGCAGGGCCGGCGGGGGGGGACACGCACACGAGAGACCCGGCAGCGCCCGGGCTCGGTGGCAAAACGCCGCAGATAAACGCGGAGGGGAGGAAGCAGCGGAGAGACCCCGGGCGGTCCCGTCGAGCCCCGGGGGCAGCCCCCGCTGCCGAGGGTGAACGGGGGCACCCGGCCCGAGGGGAGGTGGATGCCGGGCGGGGGTTCGCGGTGCCCCCCGGTAGGCCGGGGCCGGGCGCAGGTCGGGTGGCGGCGCCGGGACCCGGCGTTGCATAACTTTGTCGGGGACGCGGCAGAGCGGGCCCGTCCCGGGAGGAGAGAGTGGGGAAGACGGGGGAAATAAAAGTGAAAAAGAGAAGAGAGAAAAGAGGAAAATCCCGAGGCAGCCCCGGCCCGGCCGTGCTCACCACCCCTGCCCACGGCGCCGCGGGCCCGCTACGCTCCGTCCCGGCGCCGCCGCCCGCCCCGTCGGTGAGCGCGGTGCCCACCGCCCCCGCCCGCCTCACCTGCGCGGCCACCTGCGGAGCGACTGAGCGCCCGCCCGACGGCCGCGGCGGGGGCTGCGCGGGGCAGCGCGGGGCGGAGCGGGCGGGGGGCGCGGAGGGGGCGCGGCGGGGGGAGGAGGGAGGGGGGCAGGCAGGTGAGAGGCGGGCTGGGGAGGGGGGCTGGGGGGGCGCTGCCCGAAGCCGAGCCGCGCACCCCCGACTTGTCGGGGTGCCCCGCGTTACCTTGCCGGCGGCCCGCGCTGTCGGGGCGATGGAGCCGCGGCCCTGATGAGGATTGATCACCTACCCCCGGCCCTACCCTTGTATGTGCGCGCAAAGCAACTGCGTAACCAGCCCGGCGCCAATCCCCGGCCGCTCCCCGCCTGACTGACAGCCGCCCGGGCAATGGCAGCGCGGGGCGACGGCTCGTCCGCACCGCCCCGCGCCGCTCCGCGCTCCCCCGCGCACCGACCCCGGCGCCGCGGAGAGCCGGCCGGCCGAGCGAGGGGTGCAGGGGGCGGGCGGGCAGGGCCCCGCGCAACCTCCGCGGAGAGGGCGGGTGGTGGGAATTGTTGGAGAAGTGCGGAACAGAGGGGGGCCGCTCCGCGCCCGCGCAGCTCTGCCCCCTCCCTCGGGGAAGCCCCCCACGCCGCTCCGCGCCGCCCTCCGCGTCGCCCTCCGCGTCCCTGCCGCCCGAGGAGATCGCAGAAAAAGTTTCGGCCGCCGCCTTCGCCGGCACGGAGGGCGCTCCTGGGGAGGGGAGGCGGTGTCGCGGCCCCCCCATCCCGATGCCCGCAGGCTCTCCCAAACTTTGTGCTTTAAAATCCCAATAAAACTACTGCGACCGCACCTTCCCCCGCGTGTCCCGAATTTGGGGGCTTCGCGGGGGGCGAGCGGGCGGGGACCGCACGGGAGCGGCGGGGAGAGGGACGAGAAGACACGGGGCCCTCCGCACCGCTCCGCGGGGCCCCACTCCTTGCTCGAGGCGGCGGGGTCGGGGCGCGGCGGCCGCGCAGGCGGCGGAGCGGCCCCGGACCTCTAAAGAGGCTCCGGTGCGCAGCTTTTGTTGGTCTCCCCAAATCAACTACCTCTAATAGCAGTGGAGCTGAAAGCGAGCTAATGTTCAAAGGCGCTGCCCGCCGGCCCCGATCGGAGCGCGGTCTCCCGGGGGGAAGACTTCCCCCCCCATTTTATTTTGTTGTTGTTGGAGGGTTTTTTTCCCCCTTCTTTTCAAATCTTTTTTCCTGTGCGAGGAGGGAACCGTCTAAGCCGGGCAGGAGGGAGCCGATGAGCCGATGAGCAGAGCGAAGGAGGTTAGCAAGCCCCTCTGCTCTCCCGCAAAAGTCAGCGACACGGGCACTTCTCCCCGTAACAAAGGCGCCGCGGCCCATTCACAAAAAAGCAAAGGGAGGAGGAGGGAGGAGGAAGAGTTTGCGGGGGCAGTTCTCCCCCCTTCCAGCCCCTCTGCCCCGTTTTGCCCCGGTCCTGCCGGGGCAGTTCCTGGCTCGGGCTGCGCTCCCCCCCGCCCCCGCCGCCTTCCCATCACTTCGCCCCGCCGGGGCAGCCCCGGTCCTGGCGGGCAGCAGGCCCCCCCGAGGCTTTTCCCCCGCACACACACCAGGGGGTATCTATGCCCCCCCAAGCCTCCCGCAACTCCCGCGGTTGCCCAATCCCCTATTGCAGACGCCTCCCCGCAGGCTCGGCCGGGGGCTGCGGGCAGGGCGGGCGCGGGGCTCGCCACCCCCCCCCGAGGTGACGGTCCCGATCGGCGACTCCGATCCCCCGTTCCCTCCGCCGGACGGAGCCGGCGCCCTCCCCGCTGCGCCCAGGTAAGGTCGGCGGCAGGGCGGGACCTGCGGGTGGGCAGGGGGCTGGGCTGCGCGACCCCGGCCCCGGCGAAGGGCAGGGGCAGTTCGGTCCGGCTGCGGGGCGGGGGCCTCCTGCGGCCGGTTTGCCGGGCTGGGGGCGAAAGACGGGGGACACACACACTTATTTTTCCCTCGGTCCAGCGACTGAGTTACTTTTTTCGCTTTAAAAGCTAGGCAAACACCAGCCCCCCTAGGCGAGGAGGATGCCCGCCCGCGGCCCCCCTCGCCCCAGGGACAGACCCACGCTTCGGGGCTCAGCAGCTCCCGGTGCCCGGCTGGGCAGGCAGCGCCGCGGGCTTTGCCGCCTCTCCCCTCCCGAGCCTCCGCCGCGCTCCGCAGCCGGGGAGCCCTCGGAGCGCGTTTCCTCCCGTCTCCAGCCGCTGTATTTTTACGGGAGGGCAGAAGAGCACGGCGGAGCCTGCTGCCCCAGTCCCCCCCCGGGGCGGGGGTGCTCCGCGCATCTTCCGAAACTTTGCATGGGGCCAAACCCACCTACGGGCCCCGGGGCAGCCCCCAGTTTCCCAGGCCGGTACATCCCGCGGCACCGGCGGCCGCTCGCACAAAACCGGGCGCTTCTCTCCTCCACGGGGGACTTTTTCTGGTGAGAGCGGGAGGGCGGAGCGGGCCGCGGGCCGCAGCTGCACCTGGAGCCGCCGGCGCTGTTGGGGTTCCTCGTGGAGCGGCAGCCGCAACCCCGCAGGGTTCGGGCTCCTTCCGCCAGCTCCGCTCCCCGCGGGTGCGTTCCTTGCGCGCCCGCAGCCGGGCCTTGGCCGCGCATCCCCCACGCCGCCGGCGGGCGGCATCGGCCCCCCGGGGAAAAGTTTTACCTCCCCCTCCCCGAGCTGCATTTTATTAAAATCAAACGAAAAACTTTTCCGTCCGGTGGGTTTCGTTGCGCTGGCGAAGCGGCGGCGGCCGGGGCGGCTCGGGGCGCGGAGCCCCGCTGCCCCCCCCCCCCCCGCCCCCGGCCGGGATCGGTCCCTTCCCGCCCCCCAAGCCCCCCTCGCCGGCCGACTGTGGGCGGGAGGGGTGAAGGGAGTTTCCCAGGTAAAGAGAAAAGCGGCAGTTAACGGTAAGAAAGATTCGGGTTTTATTGAAAATTTTATATATGACTCGGTGTTGTAATAAATAAACGAGACGAGCTCCACGAAGGGACGATGCAAGCGCGGGACACGCTTGGGGGCACACGGACGGGGCGGGGTGCAGTGGGGAACGCGGCCGGGCGCAATAAATAACGCGGAGCGGGCGGCGCGGTCCGGTTCGGTCCGCGGGGGGACGCGGGTGGGAAGTGCCCGCGCTGCCCCGGGCCGGGCCGGTCTCTGCCCCGGGCCGGGCCGGTCTCTGCCCCGGGCCGGGCCGGTCTCTGCCCCGGGCTGGGCCGGTCTCTGCTCCGGGCTGCCCCGCTCCGCTCGCAGCCGCTCCCAGGGTTTTGTGCCAGCTCTGGGGGAGAAGGCCCCCGAGTAAACCAGAGCAGCTCGGCTCTCCTCCCGGGGAAATGTAAAACTGATGTAATAAACCACTGGTAAATACAGCACATTTTTAATAATAACTGGGGTGGATCTGACCTAACTATAAAATGTAGGTAGCTTATTAAGTATTACATATGGCAGGACTAGATGAAACCATTCCCAATGATTTTTTTTTTTTTCCTATATCCCCCTCTCTAATCCTATTACGACAAAAACATTTTTATTTCAAAACTCAGCCCTCCTCCAGCTACAGAAACCAGGACAGACAATTTCTTCTCCTCCTTCCGCCCATCTCCGGCATCGCCCGCACGCCAGGGGTCTCGGCGATTCCATTTCCAACGCTTTCGGCAGGAGAGCTGAGCCCACACGGAAATCATGGGACAACGCGAGTTCGCTTGAATGGAAAACAAAAAACAACGGAGTGGGGCCTGGCGCAGCCTAGATCTGGCCTAAGAAAATGGAAAAAAGTTTAATCTTTTTTTTTCAAAACATCTTTTTCTTTTTTTTTTTTTCCCAGTCTCGTCGGCATTTTAAAAACATAAGAAAGCCGCGCTGCGATTTCGTTGCCGCCGCGGGAAGGCCGCTCACTGGAGAACGCATTTCTCTTCCTTCTTGGCCATCTTGCCTTTGTTTTGCTCGAGGGTCCTCTCCAAATGCTCGTCCTCTTCCTCGGCCCTGCGGAAAGAGGCGGCGGGAGGCGCGGTGAGGGACTGCGCGGGATGCGCACCGGCCCCGCTCGCCTCCGAGGCCACGCCGAGTTACCCCACGGCCACGGCGCCCGCGGACGTGGACCAAACTTTCCGTGGGGACCGTGGTGACTCGGCGGGGACCCCCCCCCTTTGCCCGACTCACTGCTTCTCCTGGGCGTCCAGGTCCCTGACCAGCGCGTCCCGTTTGTTAACGAGAATAACGAGTTCGTCCAGCAAGAGCTGCTCTCGCCTCTTCTGCGCCTCGGTCTTCTGCCAGTCTGCGGGAGAAGCACAACAAGAGCAGCGGTGAGAGCCGCGGCCGCCAGCGCCCGGCACAGCCAACCCGGCCGGAACCGCGCCCGCTGCGGCCCGGCCCGGCCCGGCCCGGCACAGCCCAACGCAGCCTGGCACAGCCCGACCCGGCCCGGCACAGCCCAATACAGCCTGGCACAGCCCGACCCGGCCCGGCACAGCCCAATACAGCCTGGCACAGCCCGACCCGGCCCGGCACAGCCCAATACAGCCTGGCACAGCCCGACTCGGCCCCGGCCTCTCTCCCCAGCGAGGCTATCGCGGGGACAAGCGTAGCCCGGCGGCGTTTCGCCCACCTTGGTTTCGGGGAGTTCAGCAATGATTTGAGGGTCGTTTGTGTGGGGGTTTCTTTCCTTTTTTTTTTTTTTTTTTTTCTTTTTAGTGTAGAATTTGTTTTGTTTTGTTTTCCCCACGCCTGTGCCTGCTGGCGGGCATGGCCACTGCCAGGTTTGCCCTCCCGGAGGAATGCCCGCTTCCCGCAGCCAGGCTCCTCTCTGCGCACTCCTCGCCCGCTCTCAGCGGCTGGAGGAATCTCACACTGCGCACCATATGCTCCGCAGTAACTTTAAAGGCAGGTATCGCTTAATTAGCATTTCCCACTTTGAAGTAAAAATACACTTGCTACAGAATATCGCGGGGCCCCTCCACCCCCGGCGCTGGTAGCCAGCGGCGGGCGGGCCGCCTCGCTAATCCCAAAGGGATTCCTCTGGCCGCGGCCCGCCGGAGCCCGGCCCAGCCCGGCGCAGCCCCCCGGGGCCGCCCGCAGCCTCCGGCTCTCCAGCCAGACCGTGAGGGCTTGTCGCTGTCAGTCAAGCCCCAGCCTTCCCCGCCTCCCTCATTAAGAAGGTAAACAATGAAAAGCAGGAGCAGTAGATTATGAGGGAGATAGCAGGACAATTGAGGAGCGGGAGGGAAAGAGGACACCAGCTCCAAAAAAAAAAGAAAAAAAAAAACAACCACCGTGAGAAGCCATCGCCACCGGCCCGGCCGTGTCCTCCTCCCCGGCCGCGCTTCCCGAAGGCGAAGGGGAGAGAGGGTGCAATCCTTTTGGCTTTCTCTCCCACCCCCCCCGCGCTCTCCATTGCCCTGGGCGATCATGTTAAAACTCACATGGCTGGTGCTTATTCAGATAACCCGAACAATGCTCCCCACCGGTTACCATGTGAATCTTCACAAACCCCGCAAGAATGCGGTGGTTCAAATCCCCCTGACCCCCCTCCAAAGCCAAATTTATTCAAGACAGCAAACTGCTCAGAAGCTTTATGAAAGCAAGTGGTGCTAGAGGGAATTCAGCCTTGTATTTACAAATTAAAAATTAGATGCATCATCATGCAATAAAGGTTGGAAGAGCGGCAGAAAGGCAGGAATGTGTAACCGCTTTTATCGCGCCCTCCTCGCCGTCTGCCTGGGCACACGGGCCCACGAGCGAGCCACAGGAAAAGCAGCACGCAGGAAAACCCACGGCGACACGTGTGTGCAGGCACTGCGAGCAGCGAGCACGCACGGCCGGTCCTGCAGGCAGCGGGGGAGCTGCTGCGGTGCCACCAAAGCCCTTCCCGGAGCACCGGCCTGGCAGGGCACTGCGGAAACTTCCCGGGAGTTTCTGTTTTTTTCCCATTTTTCTCTTTCTTTTCCTGGTTCTTCTTCCTTTCCTTCCTCATTTTCTTTTCTTTTAAATGTGTCCTTTCCCTTCTACCGTTGCTAAGGAAATAATTTTCCAGGTGTACACAGATTAGAAGTGGAGTTAGCAGCCAAAATTACTGGTAATCCAAGCCATTTTTTCCTGCCACAAAGCTGCTTTAATTTCGGTAGCAGCCTTTTAGGTGCTACTTCTTGGAGCAGTGTCTCGATTTGCACTGCTGCTTCCCCTTCTGCTCCTTTTGGGCAAAGCTCCTTCAGTTCAACCCATTTAAAACACACTGCTCTGCCACTCTGCGAGTCAGAGCTTCCCCAAACCGCAGCGTTTTGCCCCACAAATAAAGCCCCTCACACGCAATGAGATCTCAGCATGACAACACCACCCTGAAAAGGGACACGGCAGCACGCCAGACAGAAGAGGAGAGAGACACACATGGCAGAGGATTTCAGGGGTGTTTGCTTCCCCCCAGACGTGGTCCCCAACTTTCAGGTTAACTTTCCCCTATCTTCAGCTGGGAACCGTGCTGAGACTCAGGCTCCCCGGCACACCTGGGCACACGAAGCTCTGGATGAAAAGGGACTTGAAATCCATCATCTCTACCTGGACTTTATTTAAATTTTTGCAATTTTGATGGTTTTCACTTATTATTTTTAAAGCTTTTTTCTTTTTTTTTTTTTGTTCATCCCCTGCTCCCCAGCTGCAGCAACAACTTTAGTTTTTGAAAGATCAAACAAGTCAGAGTATTTCAGTACATGTTTTGCTCAGTCCCTCACTATTTTTCTCTGTTAAATCCCTTCCTAAGTGCTACAGGTTTTGTTGCTTCATCTTATAGCCCTGTGAAGTAAATAATGTGCTACTAGGATTTCATGGAACCAAACTGTGTATTTGTTTTGGATTTTGTTTGTTTGTTTTTTTTCTGCATTTGCTTATTATTAATGTTTGAAATACGCCATGGGAAAACCTGATGGCAGAAATATTCCCTTGCAGTTTTACTTCCATTTCTAGAAAAGGAGTCTGCCTTTCCTCCCCCCCAAATAAATAAAGAGTCAAGCAGCAACTGATTAAAAGGGGAACTGACTTTAAGTATTTAAATAGCATTTTATAGGTGACTACCTTGCAATTTTGTTTTATCCAACAAAATACTGCTGGGCAGCAGTTTTGGGAAGCATCCCTATGTTTAAAAAAGAAACTGTGTTCAAGTTTGATTCCTACCTGTTGTGCCTTTTAAGCCAGGATTACCTATAACACCTGTCACATATAGTTACCCAGGCTGACTGCAGCTCTGGGAAGCTACAATATGGGCTGTGATTAATTTGAAGATTTCAGAATAATACTGTTATAAAAGCTACACTCTGGACAAAAATAGGATTAAGCTCTGAGGCTGTATATGAGCTAAAAGTGTTGAAAGCTAAAGCCCCTGTGCCACCACTCGCGACGGGCAGTTTAAAATGACAGAGTTTGCTAAATTCACATTGAAGTAGAAATGTTTTCAATTATTCATCTTCATTGACTTCATATTGTCTTCCCCCCCCCCCCCCCCCCCCCACTGCTCAAACTGATAATTACTTTGAGCAAACAGACGTCCAGTTCCCATAGAAATGCTTTAATAGAAATGGTCGAAAGTTCTCTTAGTAAAACCTTCAACCTTGCCACTATAATAAATAAGCCCGGCACTTTGATGAAAATTAACACTAGTTTTGTAAAGAGCACATTGGGGGATTGCAGTCAGGTCTTATCTTTAGTTCCAGTCAACTAGCAATCCTGAAAGAGTTTGCATCATCATCAGAGCAGGCCATTTGATAGGATTCTGCTGCTGAACCTAATCAATCTATGGAATACTGTGGCTGCGCGGTGTAACAAAGCTAAAATAGATTTACAAATGGGGTTTTAGAGGATAAGCTCCTCCACAGGATTACATATTGATTTTAAATATAAAAAGCTTATCATATAAACCATAACTACAAAAATAGTGAACCTATGCATAAATCCTTTTAGAAGAGCACCCACTTCAAACTATAAGCCAAGAATAAATCAAGATGTACAAAATCTGAAAGAAGATCCATTTCTTGGGCAGAAAATGAACACACCACCCGAAGGTGTGCAAAAATGAACTTATCTTTTCTAAGGAGGCATTAAAACTCGACTGAAAAAAAGAAAAGAAAGGAGTGAGAGGAAAAGTAGCTGAAAGTGAGGCATCTCGGCACTTGTCTGCAGCTGCAGTAAAAACCAGGCTCTGAAAGGCAGCACCTTGTGTACAGGAGCAGCTGGCTCCAAACAGCCAGGCAGGACGCCTGGGGAGGTGCAGAGGTGAAAACGGACCCCGTTTACCTGCATTTTCTTTGGCCTGTTAGTGAGGGGGTTCCGGCCTTTCTCGGTCGGAACAGTCCAAGAGGAACACTTTCTAGCTGGAAGCAGGCAGTGCGTTAACTCCCTCTTTCTTATCTCTACGGCTCCGTGGGGGAGGGGGGGAGTATGCCTTTTTTTTTACCACCCTGGGTCATTCATGTGCTCCTCGTGAAGTGCCGTAACCCTCCAAAAGGCCATTCAGCTGCCGGTGCCTCCATAGGAGCGGCCGGGAAGGAGCCACTGTCTCCACATCACTGAACATCCTAACGGGGAGCACCTCCGGCCGCCAGCGCTGCCCGCACGCTGCCCAAGCAGGCACGGCAGAACCGCCTTTATCTGCCATCAGCAGGCTCCCACCTTCTGCAAAGCTCTTTTCTCTCTTTTTTTTCCCTGTCATCAACCAGCTAAGTAAATTGGTTGACAGATTTTTAAACAGCATAGTCACGCGTGGAAGAGTTAGAGCAATTTACCAAAACAGTAATTACCACCTTTCAAAGACTTTTCTTTTTTAAGTTCCAGTTTGGGTTGGTGTGTTCTGCCTTTCTTTTAGAGAAACAAACCGCTCCCATCCTGTTCCATATATATATATATATATGTGTGTGTGTGTGTGTGTGTGTATATACATATATATGTATTTTTTTTCCTGCCCATATATTTCAGTTCTGGAACTGGTGCTGGTAAAACCGACATCTGCCTTTTCAACTCTTTCAGGGAGCCCAAGCACTCATTAGCAATCGGCTAAATGCCCTCAGAGCCGACAGCGCTGGGCTGTCTGGGCAGCCCTTGCTTCTTCAGAGAAATCACACTGGAAATGGTGTGGTTTTAGCAGTGCTTCCCAAAAAGTGCGTCTTTGCATCTTCTGAACACTGATGCACCCATTGAGAGGCAAGATGTCACAAAAGCGTATTTTGAGTTTTCACAGGCATTTTCTTGGAAGAGTTTCTCCTTTAATATGTTTTTTGGGTAAAAGCAGATAACTGTTAAAAGTTCTAGAAGACTATCAATAATCTTACTGAGAGTTAAAATGCTAAATGAGAACTTTGTTGCATAAATAAAAAAATCCCCCAAAATAACCCAAATTCTCCAGCACTTAGGTTTGCTTTCTAGACCTCTGTTTACCATATCACCAATAGCAATATAAAAAAGAAAGTAAAAAATGAGAGAGAGGAAAAAAAGATGATTTTCTGGAGTTCGGGCATCCCTCTCTGAACTTACAAAAAGAAATTAAAAAAACATTTTTGTTCCAGACAATGTGTAAATGGCACAAGCTGCTAGACATTCAAAGGCTGCTGCTAGGACATTCCAAGGCAGTATACATCTATGAGGCAATTAAACATGGAAAGTTTAGATTTAAATTATCTCTTAGCTCCTCTCTAGTTTAGATTATTTTACATTTTAAGTATTTCATCAGTACGATTCCAAATTAATCTGGCTTGTCTCTGCAGACAGCAATGTATATATTTATGACTCAGGATTATCCAAGAATATACTAAAGATAGTCTTATGCAAAAAATATAACCACAGATGGAGAGATATGAAAAAGCTACCTGAAACCTGCTGCTTTTTTCCAACAAACTTATGCTCCTAGTGAAGTCTCCAAACTAATTAGAATTGATTTATTATGGATCAGGTACCTTATCAGGTGAAGAAAGAAATTACCATGGACAGTCAAAGGGTTGAGAGGTCAATACAGAATAGCAAAATCAATTTGCATTGATTAGACAAAAGGTCCATTTTACAGAGCCCAAAGGATTAACTTTAAAGCAAACATCTTTGAACTATAAGGCAGCATTTGTGACTGAGAGGTATAAGCGGTGCAGCATTAGAAAACACTTAAGATATTTAAATAAGAAAATAATGCAAGCAATGGTTTAAGCTATCTGGATGTTTATTTTTTATTATGAATCATCCCAAGGATTATTGTACAATTTGCTGGAAAGCCCTACGGAAAGGATGCAATTGTTTCATTTATCCCGTGTCAATCTTCCCCTGAGTGTTACCTCCATTCAGGTAAGGTGACTAAACTGGGGAGAAACTGCAGAGACGGGAGAAACTGTGCAAAGGATCGCACTAATCCTTCTGGTGCAGGATTCCTTGTGAGGAAATATTTACTTGACAAACGTAGTGTTTTACCACCAAACCCAAGGAGACTTTTTTCCCCAGTGAGATACTGTTGTAGAACAGGTCTGAAACATTAAAAGGAAGAGGCCCTCTTCTGTGGGTCACTTTTTCCTTTTTCTGTGGCACCAAAAGCAGCACGATGCCGCAGGAAAGCCAAGAGAGCACTACTGCAACAAAAAATTGTAAACCCCAGACACATTCTCTACCTCCTCATCACTTTGTTTTCAAAGTTTATTGCAACAAGACCATACCTCCTTGTCCCGTATCTTGGATATTTAAAAAAACTTTTTTAATCCGGAAGAAAACCCAAGAACGGGATTGAAGCCTCAGCACATTTGCCGTGTGTTATCACTTGAAGTGATGCAAATACCAGCATTGCTAATGGGCTTCAGAGAAGCCTCCACGTTCGGTTCTTTCAGGGCCCAAACCCGTCTGGCAGTGAGCACTTTCCCCCCTCAGTCCCCAGCACTGCTCTTACCTTCAATAGCCAGCATTGCTCGCAGCTCCCGGTTCAGCAGCTCGTAGCGCCTTTCTAGGTCATGTTCTTTTTCCCTAGGCAAGTTGCAAATGTTCATCAATATGTTAATTACTAAATCATTAAACACTTAAAAGCACCTTTAACTTACATTGATTTTAGGACTCGCAACTGACTTTTCTCTTTAACTTTAAGCTACTCCAAACAAATGATACACAAACTTAAAACCCGGCTCAGGTGGCCTATTCAGTAACAGGGCCTTTTCATTTCATGTAAGGTCAGCTTTAATTCTGTCAGTTTAACTCCACTGTGCTACAGGATGCAATTATTTCATATTCATCTCTGGAGCAGCTGTTGTGGAATGTCCGAAGTATAAAATATTCCCCTATATCTAATGAGCAAATTCCAGCATCAACCTATTCACCAAGATAATGTGACACTGGAAGTATTATTCTATATACATTCTGCCCTAATCAACAATAAAAATTAGACAAGGGATTAGAAAGCTTAATATTTTGCAGGTAAAATCCTCTGTCAAGTTCAGACCCAGCAGGAGATAGGTGAGCAGAGGCTCTTCCCAGGGAAGTATGCAGGCATCTACACTAGGTGGCATTACGGAAAGAAATATCATCAAACTGAAAGAAGCTGGAAGAGAAGCACTCGGGGCAGAATGTCTCTACGAACGAGCAGCAACTTCTCCCTTCCTCAACACTGCTAGTGAGAAAAGGTTCATTTGTCCTTCCTTTGCAGTATCAGTGGTATCACTGCACTATGACTGACAACCCCTCAGCAGCCTGGTGCTGTTGAACTAGAGATGGGACTGAGGATTTTCTACAAAGCAGGTAGTGACTCAAATTTGTCTCTCTCTCTGAATAGACTTCACCCATTTCATCTGAGGCACAATCCAAATCTATCTGTGCATTTCTAAAACGTAATTTTATTCTACTGTTGGTCCTTTGAAAATGTAACAGTGCTTAATATTTCTTTAATTTCTTTTTTCACAGCTCTGGCTAATCTTGTGTCATTGCACACTTCTCATTTTCAAGTCTGAAATATGAGAAAAACAAGTTACTCAATGTGTAACACATCCACACTACTCATTTTTGAGGGGTTAATTTTGAACAGGAAGAGAGTAAAAAAATTTTTGCATCTATCTGAAGGGTAAATCATCCTTTTGTAAATGCCTATGTTCATCTGTACTTACAGAAGAGAAAGCTGGTTCATTCGTCTTATTAAGGCATTCTTCTTATTAACCAGCATGAACCACTCCTGCATCATAGCTTCTTCTTCCTCTGTGTTTCTTCCTGCAATCAAAAGAACTTCATTACTTAGGTGGCATTTCACAAATGGAGGTATGTACTTTCACTTCAGGTTTTGGAGTATCAGAGTTGCCAGTATCACTGAGCATGACAAGGCATATTCTCAAACAGTAAAAATATCATATGACTGCAAGTCCTACCTGCTTTATAAATAATTCTTTGAAAGCAGCCATTCCCCAGGACACATTTTAGTGTTTTTAACCATGCTGATGCCCTGACCTAAATAAATACCTTTTCAAAGGAGCGTGTATTTCAAATTCTCCCAAATGAACTATATAATTGCAATGCTTCCAGTGGAAAAACCCTTACTGCTGAAAGATGTATGGTCATCACCAAACGCAAAAACAATCCCTGTGGGCAAGATCCACCCCACCCATGCAAACCCAGCACAGTCAGGATGATGTGGCAGGGATCAAAGTAGCTGCAGAGGAGATGCTAATCCTGAACTCTTGGCCAAGATGTGGGCACCTGATCAGCCTCTGTGTTCATGGCCACTCTTCCAGATGAGCTGGGAAGAGCTGCTCCTTTCCTCAACCTGCAACCCAAAGGGAGCATCTGCACAAATACAAATAGTCTTGGGATCCAGGTACCCAAGGGTCCCCATGTGTGTATGCATGGACTAGCACCCCTTTCCCTAGCCCCCATCCATCCCAGGCAGGATCAAGATCAGGACTCTCCATAGCCTACCTGCAGGCAGTGCTAAGCTCTACCAGACCCTCTAAGAGTCTGTGTCACCACCTGTGCACTATGAGTGAAAGGCAGATGAGTGTGCAGAAGGCTCCTGCCTGTGCTTTCCACGTAGCAGGGCTGCTGAGCCAAATTCCACTCTCTCTGAGCTCAGGGACTAGGATGAAGTCCTTTGTGGAGGCTGTGCTTCTGTGGA
Source organism: Corvus hawaiiensis (assembly GCF_020740725.1). Lineage (NCBI taxonomy): Eukaryota > Metazoa > Chordata > Aves > Passeriformes > Corvidae > Corvus > Corvus hawaiiensis. Next base: position 110,355,110 of record NC_063215.1, on the reverse strand, counting down.
AACCTGCCATTCTCATCCCTCAAGCTGACCTGAAGAGCAAAGGCTATATGGTCCCTATTGAATTGTGAAACTCACACATTTCATAGGGTTAAAACTAATCTAGGAGTAAACTTGGAACAGAGGCAAAGCAGCATGAGCTGGGTCTTCTGAGCTTGTTTCCCAGCTTTGGTAGTGCGTCATTGGGAGAGTGTGGGGAGATGTCTGAGTTTAAGCACCTTGTGTGCAATATGGGAATAATCACCTGTACTGAACCTGCAAGGGTGCTAAAAGTTAATTCTTTGGTGTTTGTAAAGGTGTTTGTAAAGGGGTTTGAAATCTCTGATGCAAAGTGCCGCACACTTGGGGATGCTACAGAGAATAGGATCCCTAGTGGCAGAGAAGCCATTTCTAGAACCTGGAGCTGGAAAGGCTTCAGAAAAATATTGTTTTGCCCTAAACCAAAACATTCAGTTCCTGGATGGGAGTGTTTCAGATGCTTGCACGTAGGAGCTCACCATGTGCATGTTCACACTCCAGTGCCACAGTAGTGTGCAAACCCAGACCTACATGGAGAATCACACCCTCACCAGGCTATGAGCCTCCTGCCTGCAAGGAAACATTTCCAGCCTTCTCCAAACTCTTTGATTCCCTCTGCCATGGCCTTTGGGCTTGAGGCGTTCACACAAGGGCAGGAAAAGGGGATGAATAGGGAAGCGGGTCAGCTTGGGGTGGAACTGGTGGACCCACACAGTAAAGAAGAAGTTCTAACATTTGGCATACTCTTCCTTCTGATAGGAGACATCCACCCATACCCACTTATCCCCCTGAGAAGTGCCTGGTTGGTGAAACTTCCTGGAAGGGGTGCTTTTAGGGTCACAATTTGCTAGCAGTGAGACAGGAAGGACAGAGCATCCCAAAGCGCAGATGGACCTGCAGAGCTGTTCCAAGCAAAAGCAGCAGGGTGCAGCTCCTGGGGCAATGGAGCAATGAAAGAAGTAGTCTGACATGTAGAAATGCTCTCCCCCAAGACCTCCACTTCAGGTTTTGTGCATAAAATATCACACCACAGCATTTATAACAATATTCAGCAGTTCAGTGCACTTTGCTGGTGAGTTACAGATCAAAGGCCTTGCTGCTGTACTGGTACATCTAACAGGGTCTGCTTTTAGAAGCAGATATTAATCAGCACTACCAACCTTTTGTTGAAATGCACCAAGAAGTTGAAACTTATTCAGGGGAGAAGTCAAGAAGAAGGGGACAGATTGCTTTTTTTTTAATCCCTGCAAAATGACCAGTCTATTCTGTAATGCATGAGATTTTCCACTAGCAATGCGGCAAAGTTCTCACAACCAGACATCCGTGGCTGCAGTAACATTTCAATCAATTTGTTAGTTTCAGGGTGGACTGGGATGTCTCACTGAAAGATTAAAAATACAAGCCCTTGCTGCATTTAATTTTGCAAGCCTTGAAAAAGAAATGGGAGAGATAAATGTCTCCAAAGTGTTTGGCTCCATGGTGGATCTGACTTCGTTGACTTTCGTACCATGCAATTTCAGGTTAAGAACATAAACTTAAGATATAATCTTCTTTCTATTAATGCATTCCTCCTAAACAGAGTTAGTTGCAACATATAATGAGAAAAGATCTGGGTAAAGCTTGGAGCTGTCGTGTCAGATCTGCACAGGTGCCTATTTTAATATATCCATGCTGACACCAAAGCACATGCAATATCCATAGAATAGACTGGTTTAAAAGTGAATTAACAAAGTCTTGATTGTTTTTACAGAATTTTAAATCTGTTTTTGTATTCACTTTGGACCCATGTGATGCCCTGACACCGGTCATGTGATATCGGCTGCGATAGGCACAAATCCCCGGGCAGCAACAAAAGAAGAAAGAGCAAAAAAGAAAAAGCTGAGAAAAAGCTTGCAATTTGGAAAAAGGCCAATTTTACCCTGGCGAAGGCCTTTTTGATCAGTGAAATGACACATGTGTGCAATATTAATAGTAGTCGATGCTGATATTTTATTTGTCGACCGTCAGCTTTTAAATTCTTGTGCACGGAGCTGAAACAAATTCTTCCCAGGCAAGCAAAATAAAGATGAACTCCCATATATAAGAAATTTAAATAACTCTTTGGCAAATACATTAGCATTAGAGCATTACTTCATTTTTTTTACTTGGTGAAAGGATGTTTATGAAACACTTTCAACAAAGAAAAACTGAGTGTTCTTACTGCAATGATACTGCAAGCTAAACTCACATTTACAATTTCTAAACAAAAAATTTAGAAAAAGCCTTTCTTCACCACGGGTTCACTCTGTAAAACCCAAGCTGCTGCTGGGTGGTTGTTGCTTCCACTTTCCAAGTGTAAAACAAGTACTTCATTGACTTGCTACAAATGCTTGAAAATTTAAATTGGGAAAATATCTGTGTTGTTCTCGGGAAAAAAACCCCAACAAACTGTACAGATTATTTAAATGAAGCAAAAAACCCATGCTTGAGAACAAATCGATCCCACACATGCAAACCCCTTATCTAAGCCAGTACAAGATGCTGAAAATCTATAAATAGCCCACAGATCTTAAACTTAAATTTTTTCCATAATACATGCATTACACTATTGTTTTTGATAAACAACAACAACAAAACCCTTTTAAAGCTAGTAAGTTGGACCATTACAAATTAATCCTGACTTTAATAACTGGTTAAAGACCCCTTCAGCTTTATAAGTAACAAAAAATATTAAAGCCTGTGATCACAGCGAGCTTTTCTCATTTCTCCTCTAACCATTTGTTATTTAATCCAATACTAGTAATCCAATTTGTCCATCAGACTTTTAAAGGGCAGAATGCAACTTCTCCAGCTTAGACACTTTTCAAAGTACAATATATTTTTCAAATGAATGCTGGATGTTTCATTTTTTCCCCAACTGTTCCTAGCTCTAATGTATGAGGAAAAAAAGAACAAGATGAACATTGTTCGTACTGATTAAGTAAGAGCTCATTAAAGAGCTGTCAGTGCTGTACTTTGAATATGCATGAAGCATATAATCAGATCTAGTACCGTCACTAGAGGAGAATACGGTAAGTACAAAGGATTGATTTAATTACTTAGAGTGGGCTGTGGTGGTAAAGCAGTCTTGTTAGCGCAGAAAGAAAAGGAGGTTGTATTCTGGCACGGTTAGGGGAAAAAGGCAGTTTTAGCTTCTGCCACAATACCTAATCTCAGGATAAAGCACTTTACATTGTAGCTTAAAATGAAGACTGCCAGTTTTCTAAAAAGACCAGAATTCATCTTATCTTGTTTAACCTCATCTGGTTAACTATCTAGCAGAACATATTTATTCTCTTTAACATGTAATTATGCTTATACCTTTTTATCCTATAGTTCAATAATGACTTCTGAAAACAGTCTTCAAATAAGAGAGGGTAGTGCTGCAAACATCATATGCATGCAAACTGCTCGGTAAGAGATTTGAAAAATGCAGCACCAGAAACTCAGATGAAACAGTGAGTACACGCGCCTTTATGTGAAAAGTCAATACAGTTTTTAATGTCGGACTTTAACCTGAGGAGGCTTCTGGCAGGGTTTCTCTCATTTATTTTCTTTTTCCCCTCTTCCTTTCTGCCTCCCCCCCCGCCCCCCAACTCCTTTCTCTTCCTTTTTTTTTTTTTTTTAATTAATTCATTCTTGTTTTATTCTTCCTCTAGGAATCTAAGGGAATTCTCTCACATCAACTCCCAGTGCCATTTTCTAATTTCATTGTCTGGCTTGAGTGGTGAAGGATGCGTGCTCTATTCTTCTCTTCACTTGACATCTACCAGAACCCTCCTCAATGATTAGGAATGAGCCCAACACCAAGCCTCAAATAGCACAAGACATTAAATTCTGCCCTCAGATACGAGAAACTCCTACTGGCTTCTGAGTCGCGATTCCAAGCTGTAATAGCTCCTGCTCAGGATTCAACAGAGGCTGCAGCATAAAGTTTGGTAATTTTGTCCCTTACCAGAACAAATTTTAGTGATAGCCAAAGTACTGATAGCGAGAATTTTAATGATAGCCAAGAAAAAGAAAAAAACAAACCACAACCCCAAATCCCTTTCCTTTCTCCTGTGGCTCATCACACATATTCCTGGTTGTTATTTGAAATCAACTTGAGTCAATTTTCTTCTACAATACTCAAGAAGCGCGGTAACAAACACATTACCATTTTTTGAGAACAATGCAAGCAACTAGCTTATTTCAATGTTGTACAGCTTCCTGGCAGTCTTTTACAAGCACATCTTCCTTCATATGCTCCTGGATTTACAAATGGATTTTTGCTTACACTGTAAGCTAATTATTTCTTATATTATTTAAATAAGAAGCATCTTGACAAATGTCTCTTCTGAATCAATTTGAAAGAACATTTTTTTTTCCCTTTCCTGCTGAAAGTACTTTCAAACTCAGCCAGCTACCAGTGTATGTATGTACCATTAAACCCATTATTTTTAAGCCTTTTGGGCAGCTAGACATTAGATAAACCCAATATGGATTAACATAGTAAACCTGTACATTGCTAAGAAAACAGAGAAGAAAGTGCTACAAAACACTGAGAATACCGCTTAAAAGGAAGAAAAAGCAATAACATGCAGGGACAAGATTAGTTTACAGTGTAAATGGATGAATACAGTAACTCCTCTACACTTTATGGCATCGTAAATCTGTCAAGATAAGACAATAGATTAATATTTTTTTTAAAATCCTTAAATGTAAATGTATTTAGCTGTTGTGCAAAAATGAATTACAACCTGTGGAAGATAAATATTAAAGGGTTTACATCAGCACCCCAAACCAGCCCATTCGGTCTGGCAAGAAATAACAGGTTTACAGAAATAACTCTGTATGCCATCTTAAGCAGTAATTGTTTTTAAATTTTATTTGCACTGTGTGTAGTGTGTGTGCCATGGTGTCATGGTTAAACATAGAAACCTTCCCATGTCTCCCCATTTACCTCAACAGAACTACATGAAAAACAACCTGCTTAAGACAGAGCCCATTCTTCATCCATTTGCTGATGTTTACACACAGTTTTAAAACAGAATAGAAGAAGCTTTCTTCACTCAACACACTTGGGTGAAGAGGCCAGCAGGAGAATGCCAGTGCATGGGAACTGGAACAGGGCAAATAACAACAAAAACTGGCCGACTTCGCTCTGCTCCTCTTTCTGGGCTATTTTGTAGCTGACAGAAGCTTGGTGACTACTGAGAGCTGTTCAAATGCAAGTGAATTCCACAAATTTAATAGGAAGGTCTTTTGAAAACGTACCCCACTGTCTTTATTTGTCTGCTTAAAAAAAAAAGTTGCATTTACCCAATCACAGGAACGAGTTTTTACAAGTTTCTGTATTAGGAGCAAGTGGACAGATTGGCTTGTTTACCTGAAGGAGAACATGAATGGCAAATAAAGAATAGTTCTAGGATGTGTCTCATCTTGTCTCGTAAGAACCTGGGGAAATTCACTGAAATTGAAGGTAGTGTGTTTAAAACCGATAAAAAGAATGATCTTTCCTCAAAGCCTCGTCATTTACTGGTAGAACTCATTGCCACGAGGCAATGTTGAAACTAAGAGCTCAGCAAGAATTAAAACCAGGCTGAATGTTGAATATGGAAAGGCAAAGCTGTAGCAATAAATATTCAAATAAACAAGTGAAAAACTGCGGGAGGTAGGAACTGGATCCTCCTGCTTTAGGACACAAGCTAACCTTTAAGTTTTAGAGGTTAAATTAAATGTTCCCTGAGGCCAGGTTAGCCTGTAACTGGCCCCTGCACAGATTCTTGCCCCTGTCTGGGTTCAACCCGCACCTGTCCCACTACAGTAGAGTGTTCTGGACCAGACTGTGGGGCTGATCGGCTGTGGCCATTACAGTGTCACTGAAAGGAAACACGGGAAGGGACGAGAAACGACGCTGGGTGTTTTAGCTGACCAACCTCACATTGCTAACAAAGGCTGGTGGAAGGTCTCAAACGCTTCCAAGTCAGCAGCAGACTTCCCACTGATTTTAACAGTCTTCTCACCTTGCTCACTGTGAACAGCTTATGCACAGATGAGCTCTTGTTTTTAACGTGAGTTACTGAAGTTAACAAATACTTAAGCAGAAAAGCCTATATTCACAACAGATATTTTTTGTAAAGGAGAGTTACACGAGACCTACTGCAAAATGCCTCTGACACAACTGAAAGCTACAGTGAAAATTTTTAAATGACCAGTGGTCCACAATTTTTCACTGAGTGAAAAGTCAGTCATCCCAAAACGGATGTGGTTTTTTTGAAAAATCACCCTCCTCTGCTTTCAGAGGGCTACCTTTGGTGGAAAACCTCAGAATTTTGGATAAAATATTTTTTCCAAGTAATCAGTGTCAAAACAGAACCCACAACAGACACCTCACAGCATGAATGGATGGGCTGCTCCACCTTGAGCTTCAGGCTTCCCATTTGAGATTACCACGCCCAGCTTTCTTGCAGAATACTTCCTCCTTTCAGAGCAGGAGGACCTCCTCAGTTATTAAAAAACACTGAAAATGAACAAGAAGAGCCAGCAACAGATAAGTAAGTGGAACTGTTGTTTAGATGATACTTCAGAAGTGGTAGCTAGCAGATGAAACCCCAGCACAAGTTTTTGAGTCCAAGCTGGATGGGAAAACGCCTAAGAACATTAGAAAGGCAAATTCATGGCCACTAACTTGCTGTCTGAGAGCAGTTGAGAAGGAGACATTGATGTCCACACAATGGAGTCTCATAAAGGTAGGAATCGACTGCCAAGAATCTGCCAGGCAGAGTTACATTGCAGCGCATTGTCCGACTCTACTGCAGCCCCCAAAAGTACTGTAACCCTAATGAAACAGAGCTGCCACCACGGAAATGCCTTTATCACAAGCACACATCAAGTTAGTTTTAATATCAAGCAGAAAACTTATAATTTCTTTGGTTTCTGAAACATAAAAAAATCAGAGAGGCTATTTAAAATTTTGAGAGCTGTGTAAACAGAAGGTCAGGGTTCTGATCACATCTCGGCACGTGCGGGGATTTATTTACCTGCAGTGGGACTGACTCACAGGAGCACAAACATTTGTGGCCTGCAATCTGGGCAGCCTAAAATTATCACAGGACTGGAACTTCCACAAAAGACAAATTGTGGAAGACAAAATCTGAAAGACCACTGATTTTCTCTACATGATGAGTCAACACAGCGCCCAGTAGAAAATAACAGAAAATCAACCAAAATAGAATGCCTGGGCTGGATAAAGATTATGAATATATTTTAAATATGGGACCATCAGTCCAGACCAAGAAACTTTGTTCCCCAAAATTCAAGCAACAAGAGGTGAGATTCAACTGAAACACCTGGAGGTTCCTCTAAGAAAGTGATGCCTTGAGGACAAGTGTCTGCAGGGAATCCTAGCACTGAGTAAAACCAATGCTGGTACTCTTTGCACCCAAATTTTCTCATGTAGCACGATTTCAGAAGAAATTTCAGCACAACAAAACACGCACTATTAACTGATACACTCAAATTTTTGAAACAATGGAAAAAATGGTAGATCATACTTGGAAATCCACCAAGAAGGGGATGATGGTCTGGCAGATGAATTATTTCACTTGCAGATTTACAAGTAGAGTTGGATGCTTTGTTATAAGTGATAGTAATTTCTCTGCAGCTCGTAACTACTCCTCAGAACAGTTAACTACCTGTTTATGTGGCAAGTGATGGCTGGGTGAGATACTGAAGTGAAAGGCCATCTACCTAAAAGTCACTGGAGTGTGTTGTACTAGGTAGCATATTATTCCATTTTTACCAAATGTTGCCTTACTTCCTTCAGAACATACTCTCCTGGCGCTGGAAAAGGGTGGTGGACATTATAAAGTTACTTCTTTGATGGACAGGGCTGGATTTAATCCAAGCCTGAAGTGAGATGATGGTTGGCAATGAACGTGACCTTGTATCCGTGTTAATGAAAACGTGTTCTCTTACTGGGAGTTGGCAGGTTTGTACTTCCGGGATCCAAAGCTTCCCAGGGCTAACTGGGTGAGTTCAGCTGGGCTGAGGTGTCCCAATGCCCCACAACTTCCAGTTTTGACAGAAAAGGTGGTTTTGGTGGTAAATGGGAGAAAACTAAGAAAAAATAACAGTGGTCTCTGCAGACAGCAGTGGCACTCTGGGCCAGGAGCCTCGGGGTGACCAAAGGGCCTTTCTCCTCGCCTTCCCTTTGCAGCGGACACTGATTGTAGAGAAAGCTAACTCCAGGCAGAAAGCCAATGACTATGCCCACCACATGAAAGAGCATTTATACTGCAACACTACAAAGAAAGATGGAAATCAGTTAAAAGAAGCAAATGTCTGTTGGGTCTTGTAAGACTTTTGGAAGGCTTGCAAGTCTATTCATAGTGCCTAGGGCTCTCCCAGAGTAGTCTCCTGCTATGCGGGCAGTGCTCTACTTGGACTCTCTTCTTCAAGCTGGCTTCAACCTGTTGACAGGTTCTTTGAAAGCAATGATGAGGCTACAAAAGCCAGGGAAGTGCATGGAGAGGAGGTTGACTTATTGCTCAGTACCTCCAGCCAACGGGATTCTGTGTTACTTTGAGAAAAAAATAAATATGGTCACTGCTGCTGCTGAGCCGCTCTAATGATTTAATGAATTTGGCCTGGGAAGGCTGAACATGCACGCTGCCCACGTTTGGTCTTGGAAAGGTCACCTCCCGTGAACTTTTGCCTACCAGTGCACAGACCTAAGACTGAAGAGATGTGGTGAATTAGGGACAAACTCCGAGGCTTGTTTTGTGGAAGCTTCTCAGCTGTAGAAACACTGGGTAATTGGAAAAGTATGGTCAGACAGTCTTCCTTTACCAAAAGCAAGTCTGCTTTGCAGAAGCTTAATAGCAAGAGATGGATGGGTATTGGAAAGAGTTTGCCACTAAGAGACTGTGGAGACAACATGACAGAAGGGAAACTGGAGAGAGGTTGACAAGCCTCAAGAACTCTAGATGTTCTCAGTTGCTCATAAAATGCTCTGGCAACTACAAAATGCGTAATTGGGCAAAAATTCATGTATGTGTTTGTGATCTGGGCCCTGAAGACTCCTGTCCGAAAATCAGCTTGCTGGTGTGCCAGTTTATGTGCATTAACAAACTCTCATGAATGACTTTGCACTGTATGTCTTAGCAGGCATCTCACCAGAGCTCTGCGGGCCCCAGGTCACCCAAGTCACACTTGGATGCAACAGAGAAGCACAATTGCCATATTGTGAACGAGACCTCCATCATAGTGTCATTGCACTTCTTTCACCCAGGGCTTTGGTAGTTGTCAAAACTCCCATTACCACAGCCCTGGCAGCAAGTTAACGTTTCTACACAATGGAGAGAGACACATCTCAACAAATGCTTTAGAGTATCACTTTGCTTTCAAAACAAGCAGTAACTACCAAGGCATAGTTTTGTGAACTGTTATCATGTTAGAATAAAAATCTTTTGCTCATGTCAAAAATCTTTCCTTCCACCCAACACAAACTGCTATGAGTAATGTCCTTCCAGCCTCCTAATTGTTAGGTATTTCCAACAGAGAAAGTTCACAAACCAGCAGGGACCCAAACCAGTATCACATATGTATCATTCATGTATCTAGAATTTCTTTGAAATGCTTTCACTCACTTCTTCTGCTAAATGTAAAAAGACAAGCATCAAAAATGTTGTTTACAGTGATACTTTTAAATTTTCTATCTTGCCAGGAAGGCTGTTGTTATACTGTCCTTCCTCTTGCTCTGCTTTGGGATGTGCATCTTTGTCTTTCACGACATGGTTGGTCAACTCATTACCATCTCGTGGTTTGGCAAGTTCTCGGTTCACCTGAGATTAATCATGCCGAGCCAAGCACAACAACAGTGCAGGAAAGCAAGGCTGACAAACTGCCATAAAACTTATGGTGTTACTGATTCATCCTTCCTCACTTAGGCAAGATATAAAATATATGGAAAAACCATGATTTTTTTTTTCTCCTTATGTACACGCATAGATATTTTTCATACTGTCTGCTTGCAAGCTTGAAGAGGTAACAAAACCAATTTTTAAATTCATCTCTCAGGCAAACTGAACATTCATCATTTTCTTCCCCAAGCCCTGACACTGGTGAATACAAATCTGCATTTACTTTTGGGAATTCCAAAGAGAATTGTGAATTCAATTGTTTTTGAAAGACGAAATTTGGCTTAGGGAATAGGATGCCTCCTCCTAGCTCACCCCTCCCTACTCTAGTGCGGATTTCTCTTGCAGACTGGGCGACTCCAGTAAAGAGCATTCAAGATGGTATAATACAGGCTGGTAAATACAGCTCGACAATCAGGGTTGTGAAGGTGCAGAGTATATAAGGGATTTATTTTTGATAGTGAATCTATACACATATACATCATCAAGCCCCCATTGAGAAGCAGACCACTCCAAGTGATTAATACAGCTAAAGGGGGCAAGTAAGAGATCAATGACAAAAATCACCTGGTAAAAAAAAAGTAGAAGGTGTTGCATTAAAAGGGCTTTTACTTTGCATGCGAAACAATACCGAGAAACCTGTATTTTAGCACTTGTGCTCAACAAGCACTCTAAAGTATGTCGGGATGAGAACAGAAACCCATCCTTTCTAATAATCTTGTGACAAAAGCTAAAAGACATCATCCTATTAACTAGTGATCTCAACTGCTAATGCGGAGTACTTCCTGGTGTCTTTTATGTAGAATGCCGCTATTAAAAAACCACTAAACATTCACTGTGAACAACACAGAATCATTCATCTTTTATCAGCATCTCTTGTTAGAGGAGTACGAGAGGGGCTGAAGGTGTCATTGATATTATAGAGCGGAAATTAATCAGAAATTTTTCTCATATTTTCCTCATCACACTCATTTACTTTTGTACAAATTTCCCCCTGGTAAAAAGTTCATACCCAGCCCCCTGTTGCACGCTTTTAAGTTGAGAATATTCAACGAGTGCGTCAACTGAAAGGCACCAGGTCCCAACACAAAAAGCATTCGAAATTCTCATTTAGTTGTCTTTATTTTGCTAGCGCCATGTGGTCCTTGAAGATGTAGAAAACACGGGAAGCCGAGTAAAGATCAGAGCAAGCTCATTAGCATTCTGACAAAATTGGAGTGGTGGAGATGTATAGTTTGCCTAGTTTGTCGTTTTGAAAGCTACCGGTGGTAAGCTTTCTATTTCATTGTGCTTTTGTCTTTTTTTGGGGTTTTCAACGCAGCGGGGTGGTTGTTAGCCTAGGTTTTCACAGTGCATTGTGGGAACCTAGCCTCACATTCAGCCTATATAGTATCATTTGAGTTCAAGTAAAAAAAAAAAAAAAGTAATTTTTTTTCCTATTTATTTCATAATCACCTATGCTAATGCATAATTGTCATCTGGCTGTCAAAGTCCATCCTGCCCAACACCTGGTTTATAAAGTTAAAAAATCCCCAAAGCCCCCCAAAATCGCAGAATAAAATAAAGTCTGAGCTGTATTTAAAAATAAAACCTTTTAAACATGCTCCTAGTTTTCTTCAAAAGACAAGATAAGAAGAAATTAATTTAAATTCCACTGTTTACAATAAACTAGAAATGAATTCGAGACAGATCCAGTTGATTAGAATTCAAAGGAGACGCTGTATAAGAGCCTCAATTCTATTTCAGAGCCTCTTGAAGGAAAAATGGGTTTATGCTCCAGAATTATGTAAATAATGAATTACCTCTTAGAAGACCTATAGAAGTTATTACTCTGGTCATTTTTTCTTTTCTTTTTTTTTTTTTTTTAAACATAAGGCTCACTTTGAAGGGCTAAAAGGGCTACATTAATGCTGCTATTCGACATGAACGTTTCCAAGTTGCAATGAAATGGATAAAGGTCTTTTTGGATGAATTTATCTGCTAAATCCTTGTGGTTGCCCTCCTATCTCGGATGATGACCCAAAAGAATGTCAACAGCTCATTTCCCAGAGAGCTGGGCAGAGTCACTACACAAGCCATAATCTGCACGTTCTCAAAGAACCGTTTCAAACATTACATTTCACAAGCCGTTTAAAGAGATTTTTTTTTTCCCTCTCATCTCCACTATCCTACCAATACTTTGGACATCAGTGCCTTGGAAATGAGTGCTTTAACAAAGTTGAATCGTGACTTTTTACGTATTGTGTTGGTGGGTCGGGCATACACGCACGCTCGTACACGCACTGTGCAACATGTGAGTGCCCACGGGTTCCCACATGCTTCCCATCCACATCACCAAATTCTAGCCATGCTACAGCAGGGACAAGAACATACTAAGACTAAAAATATATCAAGCCACCCCTAATGTACCCATCAGATTTGTTTTCTTTTAATATAATGAATTTTAACATCATATAATTTTTTAAAATAAATTAATATAATGTGTGCCAGGCTGCCAAATCACAGATATCCTTTTAGCAGGAAAGAATAAAGCCCAGCTTGGAAGGAGATACAACGGATCTAGGTTTCGAATACAGTAAATTTCACAATGGAGTGTGGACTCAAGATTTCTTTACTTAGCAAGGGGGAAAGGATAAATATTAAGGGAAAGAGCTGCTTTACAGAAAACTTTCAAAATTCTTTCTTTTTGTTATGCATTTGGACAGCATCATTATCTCTGCCGTCAAAACAGCCTGGGAGCTGCAGGCAGCCTCTGCTGAGCAAGAAAAGCAAATGGTCAGGCCAAAGAGGTCTTTAAGAAAACAAACAAAAAAAAAGTACAAGAAGGTAACTGCCTGAAAACAGAAAGCTCTGAGATTCCCATGTGGATTGACAGATCTAAATTTTTCCATCATATTTATAATCTAATTTCACTCTATGCCTCTCATTTCACTCATGTGAAATACAAGAAATTTCATCACAGGAGATGTTGCTACATTTGAGTTACACGAGGAACTATAATCCCTCCCCAAATAAAAACAACACCCTAACCCTGAGAATCAAATAGCAGTTTTACCCTTAACCTAACAAAAGACAGAATTTTGTCAGCTCCAAGATGCTACTTTTATTTCAAATCTCCATTTAAACACTCAGTTCCTTTTCACTTGAGTTCCAACTCCCAGCAGAGGCAAATAACCTGGAGACTGTTATCTGCACGACAGTAAGGGCAACCGAATTATTTCCTATACTTTGCCATGTGCTTATAGCTGCAAAATTATTTATCTCCTTCACTGCATTCTACTACGAAAGTTTCCTCCAGAAGAATCGCCGGGACCAGCCATATCAAATTAGAGGGCAGTCAGGAGTGTCTAAGTCCAGCTTTAAAACAAATATCATAACAATTACTTAGCCATATGGAAAATAGGGTATGTCTTTCCTGAAAGCTTTTATATATTTTCTATCTCAAATTTCAACTTCATTAGAAACTATTTCTGACTAGCAAGCTGCAAGATTGCTAAATATCTAACTGTTAACCCACCATGAAGAGACTCTTTTGAATGGCAGAACTTTTCCAAGATGCAAATGAACAATAATCTAATTTTGAGAGTAAATTAACTGAAGGATTCATTTTAATATCTTTCAAAGTCTCCAAAATGAAGTGGCAGTTGCAGGCTCTGCAATACACACACATATGTGCACTCATGCTCACGTACACAGACTGACACGGCACCCCCACTACACCCACTTCCATCCTCAGGAGAACTCACATTGTATTTATGTTTAGGTTCTTATGACTTAAAGGCCAGATGTTTCACAAATGACCAACAATTGGAGGTTAGAATAAATTAATGACTGATTTCTGAGCTTTGATGGAATTAAGCATACTTCTTTTCTCAATGTGCCATGTGAATGTTTGCCCGTTAAACTTTTTTTTTTTTTTTTTTTTTTTTTTTTTTTTTTTTTTTTTGACAAGTGAGGCCACCCGGCAGAAAACAACTGATGCAAAACCCAGGAGTAATCCCTCTGTTTAGTTCAACACTGTGGTTAGCCTTAACACTGCCTCTATTATCCAATGGATTTAGAGAAACTTTCATTTATTTGTTGGCCTCAGTCTTCCAACTTTGTTGCCTTCTTTAAAGGACCCAAGACTCATTCCTATGTAAATACATTTGCATAGGGCCACAATGAAACTTTCTGGGGCTGGGATTAAAGTTGCAGAACTAGATAGCTGTGCTGCGCATATTTGTGATCTTCGTGTAAGTACTTTCCCAAATACATATGAGTGAATGAAGCTGATGTCCACTCTGGCTACAGGAGTTTAAAAGAAATGCCCTATCGAAAACTATGGACCCAAGCCCCGAAGGCTGAAGCAAGCAGCAGAAACGGCACTCAAATGTGAAAGTACAATAAATGGAAAATGAACAAAAAGTCCTTTTCAATTAGGAGCTGCTAAAATCAGCACATTACTTGCTGCAAAATGTCCTCTCCCAGCTTGTTCTGGTAGGACAAGGAGGATGCCTGGTGTAAAAGTGATGATTCATAGCCACTTGCATTTCCCCTTTTTTTTCTTGCTGCCTCTGTTTATACAAAGTACCTAGGGTATAGTGTATTATTATAAACTGTACTCAATCCGGCCTTCTTCCAGCCAAGGCAAATAGAAAGCTTTGCATCCAGCAAGTCTATTAGGAAACAGTACCCGGATTAATCCCTGCAATTACTGCCCTCAAAAAATGCTAGTGGACACTCCATGCAATTTTGCCATTCCCACACACAAAATGCCAAAACCTTAAAGGTTTATGTTCTGTAAGGGAGGCTCGATG